>NW_006159521.1:4650675-4665329 GCF_000334495.1 Tupaia belangeri chinensis | reverse complement strand
TTCCTTCCTTCCTTCCTTCCTTCCTTCCTTCCTTCCTTCCTTCCTTCCTTCCTTCCTTTCTTTCTTTCTTTCTTTCTTTCTTTCTTTCTTTCTTTCTTTCTTTCTTTCTTCTTTCTTTCTTTCTTTCTTTCTTTCTTTCTTTCTTTCTTTCTTTCTTTCTTTCTTTCTTTCTTTCTTTCAATAGATTTTAGCCACAGGGTGCGTGAACTGGTTGGAAAGGGAAAAACAGAGTGAGGGGAAGTGAGAAATCACCCCCCCCCCGGGGAGGATGGCTGTGCAGCAATCCCTTCTCCTCCATCCTCCTCCTGGGATTTTAGGCATGCACACACACACATGCTCAGTGTGATTTTCAAGCCACCAGGTCCAGGACTCGAATTGGGGTTGGCCATGTGGGAATCCAGAGCCTTAACCACCACTCTACCTGCTGCTCATCCCCATCACCATCTTTAACCCCTGGCAACCGATAACCTATTCATTCTTTTATACTGGTGAGTAGTAGTTCATAAACCCTACACCCATCTTCAAGTCCAAACAAAAACAGGAATTAAAAAAATAAATATATATTTTAAGATATTTAAAAAATGGATGCTTTAGGATTATCAATTTTTTTTTTGATTTGGTACAAGGATCATGTACTTGCTAGAGAGAGAGAGAGAGATTGAGAAAGAGAGAGAAATAAAGTGAGAAATCACCCTCCAAGGAGGATGGCCACACCATAATGCTTTCTCCGTTCTCCTCTGGGGATTTGGGGCATGCATGCACATGCACCTGGCTTGATTTCCAAGACCTGGGTCCAGGCCTGAACCACACAGTTGACCACGTAGCATCAGCTGACTTCACTTCTGCACTACCTGCTAGCCCTCCAATTTTATTTGTTTAATTGTCAGAGGGATAATGAGGTGGGGAGAAAGCATCTTTCCAACTGATGTGCTTATACCACAATCTCTTCTCCTCCATTTTTTCATCCTCTTGGGCTTTTGGACATGTACGCCCATGACTGGCAAACGACCAGGACTGAGATTCAGTTGGCCACGTGGGATTAACTTCCTCAACCACTGTGCTACATGAGTTAGTTGAAGTATGATATGTGGAAAAGACAAATGGCCTATAGGGATATTTTCTTAGTAACGTTTTGTCTATTTGCTTAGAATATGACTCTAAATATATGCAGAAGAGGGACTCATCCCCCAGCATCCATAAATTGACTACTAGCAGACTCTTGAACTTACATGTGACATTGAAAGTGAGGTCCTGGAAGCTGGACTTAGAGTGCTTCCATGGTGAGTTATTTTTATTTATTTTAAAAAAATTTTAGAGAGATTTTTGCTATAGGCATGTGTGTTTACCACAGAGACAGAGATACAGAAAGTGAGAAATCACCCTCCCCCCCCCGGGGGGGGGTATGAGCCATGCTGCAATCCTTTCTCCTCCAGTCTCCTCTCGGGATCTTGGTCACACATGCACAGATGTGCCCAGTGTGAGGTTTAAGCCACCGGGCCCAGAACTTGAACAACAGTTGACTACGTGGGAGTCTAGCAATGTAACCATTATGTCATCTGCTGGTTCCCCATGGTGGGTTATTAAGACTCAAAAAGCTCAGGCACTGTCTCCTGCAATTATTCAGGTTCTGTGTCTATAGTATCAAGACACACTCCTTTTGTCTATTTCTGAACTGGGCATGCTATATTAGATAAAGGTCAAGGATAGTATTTAGGACACATATATTCTAGGTCTGGTTGTGCCCTGAACTTCCATTTAGTTTAAACAAGTCACTTACCCTCTTCAGCTGGTTTGTTCATCGTTCAAATGGGAATGTCTATCCTCTGTAGATAGACTAGAGCAGCTATCACAAGGTGACAATGAAGGACCAAATGCACTTTGAATCATGCAGAAAACTCCTAGTGAAGCCAAGTCTTACCTGGTGCTCGAGGCCTTCATGTTTGGCTCCTTCACATTCTTCTCTCTCTATTCCTTTACTTCCTTTGAGGCTGTTGGTTTCCTCAATTCTGCAGTCTCTGCTCTTTTCCCTGTGTTTTTAGGTGCTATAGTAGAGGATGACAGAGAAAAGGAAATGATGCTGATTAGACAAAGGGTCATGGTAAGGACCTACTTCAAAGAGAAAAATATCAACACTTGGCTCTTGGAAAGTGCTTTACAGTTTTCTACTGTGCTGCTGTGCTTCTTTAGCATCACAGACCCAGGAGGAAGCTTTCAGCCATACTCATTTTACTAGGAGACAGAGGCACAGAGAAATCATAAGTCCAAGGTCATTCACATCATCCAGGATGGTGCGAACGCTAGAACCTGTCTTCTAACACTTGGTGCCAGAATTTTGCAGCCGTTCCCTTGGGACTCATCTTGGAAAGCCAATGCAGAATCAGTCACAATAGTGTTATTTAGTCACCCAGGGAGAAGACAGGCATCAGCAAAGGAGCAGACATCCCTTTTCCTTACACAGTGATCCAAGATCTGTCCTGCATGACACCTGCTTTCAGAAGTTCTTTAACCTTGCAGCTAGCTCTCACTGCTGACTCGGCTCACTCTCCTTCAGCATGATTCATCTGGGCCCCACTGGACCCTGTTTGGGGAAAGGCCCATCTGGGAGAGCTCAATCCATGCCCCTATCAAGCAGGGGAAAGAGCTGCATTTGCAGAATGAAGAAACTTCTAAGAGAGCTCTGGCCAAGGCAACTTGCAATTTTGAGAGCGGCATTTGGTCTGGTCGCCGACATAACATGCCTGTTGCTTATTACTTCATGACTGCTGATATGTAACTTTTCACTCTTGCCCAGAGCAATTAATTCTTTAAATCAAGGTGGTACTCTACTTTTCAACCAGCCCTTCAATGCACAGGCATCTCGCGTACATGTACTAGGCACCTATCACATACCAAGTGCTCTGGGGAATAAGAATATGAAAGTTGAAGGAGCCTTCTTCAATGCCTGCCTGCCTGCAGGAAATAGCAATGACACAGTGACTCACAGGTCACTCACAGGTCATGATGGCTGCCGAGAGGAGAGGCGACTAAGTTGTCAGACTTAAAACATTAACTCCACATCACATGCCATCAGGCAAATGCCAGTTAAAATAATGAGATACCACCAAAAACCTACAAGAATGACCCAGATCTAGAAATGTATATCACCAAATGCTGGTGAGGACGTAGAGCAACAGGAACTCCCATTCACTGCTGGTGGGAATGCAAAATGGCCCAGCCACTGTCGAAGACAGTTTGGTTGCTTGTTACAAAACTAAACATACTATTTCTTTTTTCTTTTTTTCCTATTTTTTTTTTGAGAGTTGTTTTCTTATTGGGCACATGCGCTTGCCAGAAAGACAGAGAGAGACAGAGAAATAGAAAGCAAGAAATCACCCCCCAGAGGGGATGGCCACACCACAATCACTCCTCCTCCATTCTCCTCTCGGGATCTTGGGCACGCACGCACACGCGCCCAGCGTGAGTTTAAGCCAATGGGTCTGGGATTTGAACCGCGGTCGACTACATGGGAGTCCAGCGACATAGCCATTAAGCTAACTGCTGGTCCCTAAACATACTCTTAGTATACAACTCAGCAATCATGTTCTTTGATTTCCCCAAAGGAGTCAACAACTATGTCCATACAAAACCCTGTACACAGATTTTTGTAGCAACTTTGTTCATAACTGCCAAAACTTGGAAGCAACTGAGATGTCCTTCAACTGAAAATAAATGGATAAACAATGCAATATTATTCAGTGTAAAAAGAAATGTGTTACCAAGCCATGGAAAGACAGGGAAGAAACTAAAATGCATAATACTAAGTGAAATAAGTCAATGTGAAAAGGCTCCACACCGTATGATTTTAATGATATGACATTCTAGAAAAGGCAAAACTAGAGAGACGGTGAAAAGATCAGTGGTTGCCAGAGGTAAGAGGGGGAGGGAGGACGAACAGGTAAGACACGGAGGATTCTGAGAGCACAACTGCTCTGTAAGCTAATGGTTGGGTACATGTCATTACATATTTGTTCAAATCCACAGGCTGTAACACCAAGAATGAACCCTAATGCAAACAATGGCCATTGGGCAAATTGGCTGTATTGGTGCAGGGTCTTCCATTATTACTACTGAACCTCTCTGGTGGGGGATGTGGCTGATAGGGGAGGCTATGTATGTGTGGTACAGGACCTTCTGCTCAACTTTGCTGTGAACCCAAAACGGCTCTAAAAAAATGAAGTCTTTTTTTTTTTTTTTTAATTTAAGCTCCATAAGAGCAGAGGCCTTGTCTATCTTGTTCCCTCCTAGAGTCCCAGCTTCGAGCCTAGTGTGATACTCAATAAATATTTCTTGATTGAATGACTGAATAACTTCTGCCTGAATTAAGGAGAAGGCTTCCCGGAGAATGTGGGATCTGAGTAAGCGTGATGATGAGCAGTGTCTCCCTAGACAGGGAAGTACAGGCACGGTGTGGCTACTACAGGTAAAGGGGAGGATTCAATAAAAGCACGCACGCGTGGAGACAGATGAACTGCAAGGGGACGCTTCAAATGACCCACTGTGGTTGGAGCCTGGGCTTTTGAGGATAAAACTGGTAGGAGATAGGACAAAAACACAGACTAGTGGCAGGATATGCAGTCCTTATTCTAAACACTGTTTTACCAGGAAAAATTGGAGGCACAAAGAAGTGAAGTGACGCATAAAGGGCTATGGATTAACAATATGTCCCTGCCACGTGCAGGCACTGAACGAGCACTGTTTGTGCATGACCTCACTTAATCCATGGAGCACATTTACGGCATAGGTACTACTGCTGTTTCAAGCTTCTAGATAAAAATGACAAGGCTGAGAGAAGTGAAATCATCTTCCTGGGACTTCTTGTTCAGGAGGGTGGATTGAGTACACACTGTGGTCTTCCCTTCCTGATAGAAATTCCTAGAAAGAAAAGAAAAACTTTTTTTTTTTTTTAATAAAAGAAGAAGAAATTGCAGCCATGTTGGAAGCTAAGGAGGACAATCCTGATGAACAAGAAGAAATGAGAAGCAATACCTGAAAGGAAGCAACAGGATCTAGGCTGCAGAATAAGATCCAGTGGGTAGAGTTCTCTGATGAAGGATGGGAGTAATCCTGAGAGTGCTCCACCATCATGGGATGCCTTACGCAGGGGCCCAGGGTTGGCAGGGCTGAGGAGGGGGTACAGGGTCTGCCTCCAGGCTGTAGCAGGGGCTGGAAGACACTAGATCAGAGACAGTCAGGACAGGGCCCCTCACGACAGGCAGAGAGAACTCTGCTAATGGATTGGCTTCAGAGATTCCATGCCTGATGGTGTGCTCCCCCTCCCCACCACAATTTTGCTGAAAAACGTTTGAAATTCGAGCCCTAGCAGCATATCCTATCCCTCCCCTTGTGCAAGCAGTCTGTGCACTTAAAGAAGCAAACAGTCTAACCGGAGAACTGGGCACAGAGACAGACAGCCCAGTCAGTATTACCAACGAGAGAGGAAGCCACTTGTCCTTGGACATTCCTAGTTTGTTTATAAAACCTAATCAGTAGTGCAGGCTTTGGCTTTCCACTTTGGATCTCCAAGGTGACTTCTCCTCCCCCATGCCAAACCCCCTCCTAAACTACATGAGTTTGCAACATTATTTGGTACTGGATCCAATGCTAGAGCAAGACTCTGAAGGCTACATGAAAAAGTGCAAGAGTTCTGTTGGGCTATTGACCTAGCAGACATGCAACGCCCAGTCAGCACAAATTCAGTGAGAACTCTTCTGTGTGCAGAACTTCTAAGGGGCTGGGGGAGCAGAGGATGTACAGTGGAAAGGGGGTTTGGCAGACACTTCAAAGACAGCAGCACTTGACCCAAAGAGTGGGTTGAAACAATGGAGGAGTGGAAGGATACCCTAAAATAGTTAGTTTGAGATTCCTGTGAGCTGAAGCCTTGAAGGACCTACACAGTTACCCCTTGGCATCTATAGGAGAGAATGTTTCCAAGACCCCAGGTGGATACCAAACTCCAAGGATGCTCAAGTTTCCTAAGTAAAATGGTGTACTTGAATGTAACCTACACATGTCCTCCAGAATACTTTAAATCCTCTCTAGATATTTATAATACCTAGTACAATATAAATACTAGGTAAACAGTTGATACACTGCACTGTTTAAGGAATAACGACACAAAAAAATGAAACTGCTTAGTAAAGACACAACCATCAGAAGCCTGAACACAGTACGTATCAGCAATGACATACTGCGTTCCATCTGTGGTTGGTTGAGCTGAAGGGTACAGATCCCACAGACATCAGGGGTCGAGTGTACTTGGTGATGAGCAAGAAGAAAGGGAAAATGGCAAGAGTATGAAACACAGGCTGAAGAGGGGAATATTTAGAACAGGTGTGTGCACGTGGGTTGGGGCAGCATCTTTGTGTAGAGCAGTAGCAAGACAGAAAGTCTGATTTTCTCATTGTGAAAACAAGATGCATGGCTTATTAGATTCCTAGGGCTGCTTTAATGAATTACTACATCTGGGTAGCTTAAAACAAGAGATTTATAGGTCTGGAAGGTGACATGCTAATTAAGATGCTGGCTTCCCACATAGCCAACTATAGTTTGAATCCCAGACCTGGAGGTTTGAAAATTGCACCAGGCGCATGTGCATGTGTGCCCAAAATCCTGAGAGGAGAATGAAGGAGAAGGGATTGTTGGGGAGTGATTTCTCACTTTCCCTCTGATTGTCTCTCTCTGTCTCTCACAAGCACATTCTCCCTATGGCTAAGGCCTTCACAAACAAATAAATAACCCAAAACAAACAAAACAAAGAGAGTTATTCTCTCACATCCTAGAGACCAGAAGTCCAGAATGCAAGTGTGAGCAGGGCCGTGCTCCCTCGGCAAGCTATAGGGAAGATTTTCTTGTCCCTTCCTGCTTCTGGTGGTTGGTAGAAATTCCTTGCTTCATAGCGATATCCCTCCAATCTCTACCTCCATCATCCCACGGGCTTCTTCCTCGAAGAACACCAGTCACCTTTCTTAGGACCCACCCTGAAACAGCATCATCGCATTGGTTCCAAATAAGATCTCACTCTGAGGTTCCAGTGGACATGAATTTTTAGGGGACACCATTTAACCTGGATAGGTAGATTCACCTAACCCTTCCTATAAACGGCATAGTTTATAAAGTGCTTGTTGCCGATCCTGCTCCTGAGCACAGGAAGTCTCTGGACTCTGATATACCTGGCTCCTCCTTGTGACGGAAACCCTCCCTGAAACCTCTGGAATCCCTCTAAGGGATAGCTACTCACCATCTTTCCTGAGACCACTTAGATGCCCTGCAGAGGATCTTTTTCCTCCCCTTCTTATTTGTTAATTGTGTGTTTGTGGGAAAGGGGAATGTTGTGATCCTCCTCAAATAGTTTGCTTCTGCAGACAAGGTACGCTCGCCTGTTTCTATTTTTAAAGCTGCGCACGCATCTGTAAGAAGACGGGAGTGTTATGTAATAGCTACCATTTTTGTCAAAACCTCATCTCACCCCATTGCCTGATACAGAGGAAGCTACTGGTGTGAAATTTGCTGCTTTTTATTTTTTTTTTTTAAGGTGCAGAGTATGTTCAGATGGATTTCATACTTCACTTTCATAAGCCGGTCCCCTTTAAAAAGACTACAGGTACTGTGCTAATGAAAGATGAAATTCACATCCATCTCCCGTATAGCATGCCAGCAATGCCTCTACAAATATAGCTGAATGCTCTGCCTTCGCCTTCATAGGTATTTTAAAAAAGGTGCCCTAGAGGGAAGCATGCAGACCGATCAACAGAAAACATCTTACAGAGAGGACGACGACCATGAATATTTTCCCTTCTCACGGGTTATGATGTTAAAGTGTTAGTACATTTGGAGCTTGTCATCCGGACTATTTCAGTTTATAAATGAGAGCTTCGGTAGCCCCAGGAGGCTGCAGGAAGGGAAAAAAATTACTTCAGGAAAATGATAATTCTTTGTTAGAATCAGGGCTTTGTGAGAAATGAGAAGGGCCAGCCCTGATAGAGCCAGGACTGGGAATCCAGTTGGAATTGCAGGCTTGGGCAGGGCAAGGTGTCAGGGCAGGCACGGTGTCAGGGCATGGGAGCCAAGGCAGGGCTTGGGTGGCACACAGACACAAGCCTGAACTGCTCTGCTGTGGAGGTCAGTCTGCGACAGGAACATCAGGAGGAGTCATTTTGTCTGAAGACTTTTGTCACTAGACAGAAGTCCAGAGTGAGGGTCTTCAAGTTCAGCCTATCAGATAGTAGGGATCAGAAGCTGGCTGGGGTCCTGAAAAAGGGGGGGGGGGTCAGAATTAAAACAGTCTGGCATTGGTTATTGGGATCCTGGCCACGGGAAAATTGTGGGTTCAAAGGGGAAGACTAGCTAAGTTCCAGCTAAGTTCTGACTCTCTGAAGCAGCGTCGCACCTCAGCTGTCACCACAGGAGTAGAGAACAGCTGTGGTGGCCACACTGTCAACTGTACCACCTACAGAAAGGATTGGGGGCTGTCCGCTGTGCTGTGTGCAGTGGGATCCCCACTCAGCTCCTGTCTGCAGGAACTGCTGCGGCATGTGACTTTACGGAGAAATAGTGTCTTTGCAAATGCCATTGGTTAAGGTGAGGCCCTGTGGAGTTAAGGTAGGCCTTTAATCTAATGACCGGTGTCCTTACACAAGAGGAAGATGGCCATGTGAGGACAGAGGTGGAGACGAGAATAAAGCTGCTGAAAGTTAAGGAACACTAAGGATTTCAGGAACCCACCAGAAGCCAGGAAGAGGCAAAAAGGGATTCTTGCCTGGATCCTGCAGACAGAGTGGGGCAGCAAGGAATCCTGGTACACTCATTGCAACCCCATTTGGAAGGTCTGGGTCTGTGTGTCCCATGCCCATTGTATCTGTGAGCATCGTGTTCCCAGCTGGGGAGACCTGGGGGACTTGCTATCTTTTGTTAGTCAGCTTTGGTGTACAGAAAGGACTTAAGGGCTTAAATGGAAGAGCCCGGGACTGTGTTTATTACTTGTTTGCACATGCATGTATCCGGTTAGCAGATATTCATACAACGCCCAATGTGAACAAGGCTCCGAGCTAGGTCCTGGGTGTCATGGTCTCGGATATCGGGAGCCACCAACTAGTGACATGCCCAGACAATTACATTCCTGTGCAACAATAGCAGAGGGAGTGACACCAGTGGGTTATGAAAGTCTGGGGGGCGGAGAGGCACAGCAAAGCTAGCCAAGGAGGGGTGGGGGAGGGCAGGCAGGATCCTTGGAGGTGAAACTCACACAGACACAAAGGGAAGCTGGAGTGAGTCAGGTGAAGAGAGGAGGAAGGGCATTTTAGGGAGGGCTGAACAAACCAGTGGAGGTGACATATGTAGCATTTGCAGAGACCTGCAATCAAACTGCGTGGATGGAACCAAAACCTACAAAGCAGGGAGGAGTGAACGTAAGGGCAGAGAAATCTGCAAGGGTACAGGTGATGATGAGTCTCAAATACGTGTGACAGAGTGTGGGCTTCGTCCGTGTAAGGAGGAAACACTCACGGTGCTGGGTGGAGTGGTACGGTCAGATGGGCAAAGTACGGACTGAAGCAGGCTGGAGGCAGAGGCAGGAAGAGGGGCTGTGGTGACAGCTGAGGTGCGACGCTGCTTCAGAGAGTCAGAGCAGTAGGTGCGGCGAGTGGCTTGTTTTAAGAAATATTAGGTCAGGGACCAGCAGTTAGCATAATGGCTATGTCGCTGGACTCCCACATAGTCGACCGCGGTTCGAGTCCCGGACCCGGTGGCTTAAACTCACGCCGGGCGCGTGTGCGTGCGTGCCCAAGATCCCGAGAGGAGAATGGAGGAGAAGGGATTTTGGCGTGGCCATCCCCCCTGGGGGGTGATTTCCTGCTTTCTATCTCTCTGTTTCTCTCTGTCTGTCTGGCGAGCGCACACGCCCTATAGCAAAAACCTCTCCAAAAAAAAAAAAAAATTAGGTCATCAGGAAAGTCATGGCATGTCTTTCTGTGCAAATATGCATCATGACTTTTTCGATGACCCAGTATTTAGGGGCTGGTCCCATGGCCAGGTGATCAAGGGAGCTGGGTCCCACATGGCCACCCGTGTGATTCAGTGGTGAACTGACCCAGCAGCTCAAAAAATTCACTGAGCACGTGTGTGTGCACGCCTAAAATCCTGACAGGATAGAGAAATGGAAAAGAAGGGATTGAGGCACGGCCATGCCCATTGGGTCTCTCTCTCTTTCTCATACACAAGCCCTTGTAGCAAGGTAAACAAACAAACAAAAAGAATCTTTTGGAAGTCAGCCTAGAAATCCAGCCTTGTTAGGTATTAGCCTTGCAAGCTTGTTCAGTTTTGATTTTTTAAAGAATTATTAATTTAATTTTATTACTAGTAGCACTATTATTATCATAATTTAATTTGCTATAGGACTTGTGTGCTCATCCGAGAGAGACAGAGAGAAGAAAGGTGTGGGGGGAGAGAGAGAGAGAGAGAGAGAGAGAAAGTGAGAAAGCAAGCCACCAAGTCTGGGACTCAAACCAGTTAGCCATGTGGGAGTCTGGCACCTTAACCACCATGCCACCTGCTCGCCCAGTGAGCTTGTTTAAATTGCTTCATTTCTTGAGCCTTAATCTTCTCATCAGTAAGTGGGGAGAATAAAACGTCTTCCACAGAATTGTTGAGAATGGAATTAAATGAAGTCAAGGATGTGCAAACACTTTACAACTTCTCTAACAGCCTCCAGTGGTTGTTAGTAGGATTTCCATCATGTTTGTGGAATGACCCAGCTAATGTCTCAAAGATGGCTGACCTGGAGGAATATGTAAATACTACCCAGTAGTTTCACATACTGATTTGGAAATTTAATAAGTGATTTCTTTAAAGCCCAGAATTAGAAGCACTCCTATGCGCTTTTAAAAATATATGATTATAGTCTCTGCTCACATAATTTTATCCATTATAAAAACTGAACATATCGCTGTCATTTTTATTGCAGGATACTGGCAGAGTTTGCTTTACCTACCAGATGTGCTCCTGAACATTTTACTTGTAAATTGGTCTTAAAATGAGTCAAATCATCTTTTACTCACACTAGAGAGATGCATTGCAAAGAACCTGCCGGTTGAGACCCCTTTGGTAAAATTAATAACTACCCTTAGTTTTTGTGAGATTAAATATGAAAGTCTACTTAGCTAAATTGGGTGGCAGTGATCAGTACCTAAATATATTTCTATATATTTTAATATTTTAAAAATGTAGCGTATTATCTGTTCCCATATACCAAGCAAAGTCTCTCAACCTGTTGCTGTGTGCTTGTGCTTGTTACTACTCATCCATTGTAATTTACGACATTCTCTCACCAAACATGTCAAATTAGCAGCTGTATTAATCTTCCTCATACCTGACACAGATCCAGTCTCGACCCTTCCATTACTGACAGGAGATCAATTCACTTTCACAATATGTCTTCTAGGAGACAATAAATGATAAACTTTCTATTTAGCATCTAGTCGGCATCTAATTGCATTTTGATTTGTTTCTGGATATGCTGTAAGAGGGCTGAGAATTGGACGTGGAGAGTCGGATGACTCATATTTGCCTAATTATAACTTGTCATTGTAAAACATAACAGCATTAACACGATAAGTGATGCAAATCGATACTGAAAATGTCGAGATAGGAAGGAGTTACGGCAACTTGGATTTGTAATACTTGCCACGTGTGAAGCACCTACTATGTTCCAGAACTGTTCTTGTTATTTGGTTTTGATCTCTCTTCCTGTTTTTATCTAGCAGATAGTGACTAGGTCTCATTCTGCAGGGGAAGAAACCCAAGTCAAATCACAAGTCAGATGTTCTGTATTACTCGGGAGAGCTGAAACGTGAACCCTGAACTAGCATCATATGTCAGATTCTCTGACTTAGAGACCTGGTTTCCAGCCGTGGGTGAGTCTCTAACACACCTCACCGACCACAGAGGGGTTTCTTCTCTTTACCTCTGAAACCCCTTCTGCTTCCTGACGTTTTCAATGAAGTCTCAAGAAGGCCTTGAGCTACTTTTAAACAGCCTGACATTCCACTGCACCTCCCTGTAGTCAATGAAATCCAACTTGAAATCCAAGAATAGCTAAACCTCTACTTCAGTCCCAAGAGCCATTTCACTTACTGAAATACTTACCACACTACCATCCAATTACTATGTAAAACACCTTGGGATACCATTAATACAAAAGGTTATATATTCTAAAACCCAAATGTCATTTTGTATTAGACATTTTCTTAAGGGCTACTTATCTCAGGATGAATTCCAAGAATGAGTGCTTAATAATTATTTTGCATTTAAACAACCTACTTATGAATTCCAGGGATACATTGTGTCACAGTACGGCTTCTGCAGGATACAGCAATTATTATAAATGCTGGTGGATTAACTGCTGCAGCATTGCAGCCTGACAAAATGACACGTCTGTATTAGATCACTGGTAGGTCACCAGGCAAACTCCTGCTTTCTCCTCCACCTCCAACTCTTATTCTCCCCGTTTCCCACCAACAGGGCTATGTGGAACGTTTCGCAACCAGAGAGAAACAATTAAAAACCCACAAAAGTATACCTATGCAGGGGCTTCCAAAAGTTCATGGAAACTAGTTATCATTAAAAACGTTATGTGTAGATTTCAAATTTGGGGGCACTTAAATAAACTCACTTTCTAATTCTATTTCCCCATGAACTTTTTGAAGTCCTGTGAATATTGAACTGGGTCCCAGACATTTATTATTTGGTGAATTCCTTTCGTTTTTTCCTTTTTTTCTTTTTTTTTTTAAGGTTTTTGCCTTAGGGTGCGTTGAGCTTGCTGGAGAGATACAGTGAGAGAGCAAGTGAGAAATCATCCCCCGGGGGTGTGGCCACAAGTGAATTTCAATACAAATGTATTATTTGGTAAATCTTCAAAGATTCCGGGAAGAAGATTTTTAGAAGCCAAGGTATTTTTACATAAACTTCTCATGAATTTGACTGAAATGCCAACTCGGCCACAGAAATTTGGAGTTTAGATCTACTTAGATTTATAAAGTATGTCTTTAAGAGAATAGGCCATAATTTGGGAGGGAAGAGGGCTTGGAAGAAGATGTAAGAATTTATTACTGTGTGTGCATGTGTGTATGTGTGTGTGTGTGTGTGTGTGTGTGTGTGTGCATGCTTGGGGTGAGAAGAAAAGTTAGTTAACCTCTTATGAACCCAAACAGCCAAGCTCTGTGCACTTTAATAAGTAACCACTTGGTGATGAACATTTAACAGTCTCATTAAATCTTAATTTAAAAGATTGCCTTTTTTTTTTTTTTTTGCCCCAAACAAATAAAACTCTGTTAAATTCTAATAAGGATCTTTGGAACAGCTGTTTTGTGCTACAGAATGTGTAATGACCTTATAATTGTATTAGATGCGGCATGGAAATGTTTGTTTCTCTTCTAGTCTAAAACGTGCTAAATAACAGAAGCCAAGAAAAGGGATTCATTATGAATTCCGAGGGCTCAGGGGCTGTGTTTCCAGAGATGGTGTTGGTGGAAGGAGGGTCCTTAGTCAAATTTCAGTGTGGATGTTGGGCTGGGTTGGACCAGACTGAGACAGGTCAGCTGGTTTCCAGGCAGTTAGATTTTCTTCTGTGTCATGGCCCCCTGCCCCTTTATCTTGGACATCTAAATATCTGCCCAAACTGGATCCTAGGCAAACCTACTCTTCGCTCTAAGACTTTTGGGTTGCAAAGGACTCACAATACACAAGGCTGACACCCCCCTTGAGTTGTGTCTTGCATGAAAGTTGCATGACTGCTGTTCGCACTACTACACAAAGTTTAGGTCTACTACACAAAGTTGACCCTCCAGGCCTGGGAGGCTGGCCTGTGTGAGCTCTGTGCATTGGTTTCATAGGCTTATGCTTCTCACAGGATTTGGCCAGTGGGGAACTCTGCAGAAGGGAATAGAGTGTAGTTTGGTAAATACTTCCCTGGCTCCTTCCCTGTTGGGGCTTTGGCTCTTGTTGGGAGGCTTTGTTTTTAGGGCTCTTTGCCTGGAGGTTCTGGTAATTTCTACCTCTTCTATTTCCTTCAAGCCTAGGGATGGCAAGAAATTCTAGTTCTAATGGCCCTGAGAATAGTTCTTAAAATGATGTGTTGCTAAACCAGCTCTCCACAAACAAAAACAAAAGCTAGATTTGTAGTGTTTGTCAATTACCTTGATGTAAATGCTCCCACCAAAGCTGATTTTAATCTGTTAATGTAACATCGCTCAAGGTGGAGCCTGAAAGTCACCTGCAGTCGACTGTCATGGGCTACAGTGGACTGGTCACAGCATACCACAGTTTCTTGATAGCTTTGAAAATAGTCTCTTGGGAACCAGTAGTTAGCGTAATGGCTATGTTGCTGGACTCCCACGTAGTCTACTGCGGTTCGCGTCCCAGACCCGGTGGCTTAAAACTCACACCGGGCACGTGTGCATGTGTGCCCAAGATCCCAAGAGGAGAATGGGGGAGAAGGGATTGCGGCGTGACCATCCACCCTGGGGGGTGATTTCTCGTTTTCTGTCTCTGTCTGTCTGGAGAGTGCACGCGCCCTATGGCGAAAACCTCTCAAAAAAAAAAAAAAAAAAAAAAAAAAAAAAAAA
>NW_006159521.1:4645200-4650538 GCF_000334495.1 Tupaia belangeri chinensis | reverse complement strand
GAACCCGGGGACGTAGCCATTACACTAACTGCTGGTCCCTGTTTCCTCCTTGATTAAAGAAAAAAGAAAGAAAGAAAGAAAGAAAATAGTCTCTTCACTAGCCTCTGCGCTGATTACCCATTTCATTACACCATCTCTTCTCCAAATGGCAGGCTTTATGTACTTATACTCTCAGAGTTCTGGGGAGACCTCTTCCAGGCAGCACTGTTTCTCTTGGGCAACTCTCCCTGTTAGTTCTTCTGTGAGGAAAAGGGCCGTCCTCCCTCCTGGGTTCCCCACTTGGTGTATACCTATATTTCCAGTCCATTTCCAAGGTGCAGGTACTTGAGCTCATCTTTTCCCACTAAGGGTCTACGTGCAGTGATCTGGGATTTGCTCCATCCTTGAACCAAAGGTGGGAAGATCCTGTCCTACAACACAGAGGAACCTTTCCTGTCTGAGGCAGGTGGCTCTTCTCTGCTGCTCCTGGGGCTCCCAACTAGGATCGCTCTCTGTCCTCTGGCTTCGGCAGTCACCGGCTCTCATCATATGACAGATGCTGTGTCAGGGGGAGTGTTTGCATCCGAGGAGGGTCCCCACTTTGAGCTGTCCACTCTTCTCCCTTAAGGAACAACTCCTTTTGGTAGTCTCTTCCAATCAAATGTTTTTAGCCAACTTTCTTCCACAAGATAACAAGTTCACCAGGCAGATTATAAAGGCCTGGGATGGCTCAGACAATGGAGATAAAAATGTATTTCCTTCCCCTCATGCTCATACTACTACTACCAACAACACTGCTGCTGCTGCTGATCCTAATAGCCTCTGCTGTTCACTGAACACTGACTGTGTGTCCCACTCTGTCGAAGCACATTGACTTCCTTACCATCTTGTCAGAGTGGCCCTGCCAGAAAGACGATCTAGTCAATATTCTTCATATACTTGAATAGAGGTTAATAAAGGAACTTTTAATTTGTATAAATGCATAGTCAGGGTTAAGAGAACCAACCACGAAAGGTATAGTATCCACAAACTCCCCACAGTGGTTATCCTTACAACTCACTACAACAATGGGAAATGAGGAGGGGAGGTGAGTGTTCTCAGAATCTAGAGGTGCAAAGTTGTGGTTGTGGAGGGAAAGCAGCCTCCCTGCAGGAGCTGTGGCTGTAGAAGACTGCACTGGCTTCTAGAATTCAGATCTCAGTGCACGTGGAGTGTGTGGACATAATGGGAGGTGATGAATAACCTGACATCTCTCTTCCTGCCTTCTGTTGGCTGGGTCCCAATAGAAGACAGAAGACCCAGGAGACAGGTGATGCAATCCATGAACTTTAGCCTCTTGGGAATTGAGTTCATCAAAGAAGGTGGAAATGGACCTGAATGGGTACTGGCATACAGATAACAACCAGTACCCACTCAAGAGGTATTACCATCACTAAGCAAAGTAGCTGATTCAAACCCAGGGAATTCTGTGGCAGAACTCATGCCATCCACACTGCGCCATACTGTTTTCTAAAAGCTCACTAGAGGGGCAGAAGGGGACCCCAGTCATTCCAGTCCCTCCAGCTGGTGTCTCTTCCCATCTTGTTCCAACCCCCAAGAGATGCCACAGCCATGAAATCCAGAACACGAGTTAACTTTTTAGAAGTTTACCCAAGAGTTTCATCGTGGGCGGGATAACTGCTACTAGTATTGTGTTAAATCAACTGATCCAGGCCCAGCAGTTGGCATGGTAGTTAAGGCACTGGACTCCCACTGGCCACCAATCAAGGGTCAAGACCCAGATCTAGTGATTTGAAAATCACACCTAGTGCATGTGTGTGTATGTGTGTGCCCAAAATCCTGAGAGGTGAATAGAAAAGAAAGACTTGCGGGGAGTGATTTTCACTTTTTCTTTATCTGACTCTCTTTGGCAAGGACATGTGCCCTATGGCAAAAACCTTGAAAAAAAAGTCAATTGATTTGTGGTTAGTTTTCATTTGTTCATCTTAGTTCTGCTCCTTGAGGCCTCAGAAACCAAGCCTGTGGCTTCTTCTACTTGGCAGCCCCTTGGGTGCCCCCAGATAGTCTCTCTGCCTCCGTGCAATGCTGTCTGCCTCACTGAGCCTCACTCTCCCCAGCGGTCCTGCTGCTGTGTGGGGTGCCTTCAGGAGCAGATCTCTTTCCTCAGCACACTGTCTGCTGTGCCCTTCCCGTGAAGAAGGTAATCCTCGTGCAGAAGCCCTTCTCTATTTGCACATAGGGAGACAGAAGGAAGAATAGTTTGAGAGAAATTTTGACCCATATCCCTAAAGGATAAGCCTCTATATTTAAAATCCAGTATGTTGTTGAGAACAAATATAAACTCTTCTTCACATTCTATTTCTCTTTAGATAGCAGAAATGCACACATACACTGACAACATCATTTTAAAACACCTTCCTAGAATGACAAGCAAGCCCTTAACTTTTATAAGAAATGTCACTTTAGGGTGGGCAGGTGGTATGGCAGTTAAGGGAGCTGGACTCCCATGTGGCTGACCTTGGTTTGAGTCCTGGACCTGGAAACTTGTTTTCTCACTTTCCTTTTCTCTGTCTCTCTCTCCCCTGCTCTCTGGTCAAATTAAAAACAAAAAATAAAATAGAGATAAATAAAATAATTCTTTTTTAAAAAAGAAAGAAAGATCACTGAAACAACCCTTACAACAACCCTGTAAGGCTACTGGACTGCAACTGTTTGGATGTTTCCAGAAGTTTCTGTACAACTACCGCCATAGGCAACTTTTGTTGTGTTGTTTAATATCCTTTATAAAACAATGGGATAAATTGTCCTTAGACGGTAGTGCAAAGAAAGCGCATTTTTCTTGATAACGTGTCAGTCCTTCTTTGATAACCTGGTAAGAACTATGAAAGGTATCTTCTTTTCTTTTTTAACCTTGACTCATGGGGAGTTTCTCTAAGTCCATTTATTTACATCACAGTTGGAGAAACTCACTTTATCATAGGTCTTCTGGTACTGGTCTTATTCCTTTATCCTAATTTTAATCATTTTATAATGTTCTCATTCTTTTTGTTTGTTTCTGTTATCATACAGCATGGATGAGTGAGAGAGAGACAGAGAGAGAGAGAGAGAGAGAGAGAGAGGTATCCTCCATAGGGCCTAGTCATGCCATCATCCCCTTCTACTGTCCTCCAGCCTATCGGACTGTGGGTGTGCACATGTGTGCCTGGCATGTTTCAGGCTGGCTGTACAGGGGATCCAAACCATGGCTGTCACGTGCGATTTGGATTTGGCATCTCTTGAGCAATGTGTTGCCATTGCACCATGGAACCAGCACCTTTTTTAATTTTTTTTGGTAAGTAAGCTAGCAATAGTAGTAATTAGATTTGCATCTGATAGCAAATTAGATGCAATTAGCAAAAGGATTTTAATTAGCAAAATGATTTGTATATATTTTTTGATCCTTATAACAACCCTGTAAAGTTGCTGGACTGCAACTATTTGACGATAGTCAGAGAGATGAACTAATTTTACCCAAGTCACCCAGCTTGCAAGGAGTAGCCCCTGCAGACAGCACGGCAAAGGGAGAGAAAAGTGGTTTCAAGTCTGGAGTCTGTTCAGTTCCTGTCTTGTTTCACACCCAGCCCACTCCGTAAATCACCTACAAAAGCCTCCCCTACCTACCTAAGCTTCAGTGTTTTCATCTTTAAAACGGGAAGAAAATATTTGTATCTACTTCATAACTCTTTGAAGGATAGACATGAGATAGCGCATGAAAGCATTCAGTGTAATTCCTGACACTTGGTAAGAACCTAATACCGTTCATCATCACTCTTATGAAACATCTTTAGTCTCAGACTTCTTCATAGCATTCTTCCTACCATCATGCTACCTTTGAAAGATGATAAATATACCATAACCAGGCCGCATTAGACATTTTCTTTTTCCTGAATGTATATATTCCTCCCCAGTCCCCATGCTGGTTTGCAGGCTTGCAGACTCTTGGGTTATACAATATAATTAGAAAAAGCTACTGCTGGCCAGGCGCAGGTTTTAGCCATGGACAAGTGCCGCAGAGGAATGGCCTGCGTCAGCACCCGGGGGAGGGGCTTGTCTGAAGTTACTGCCCACAACAGGTGCTCACCAGCACGTCCTCAGAGGGCGACTCCCTCTGTCATTTTGGCAGCTGCTACTCCCCCAGTGCCTCTTGCCAGGGCCCATTACTTACTGGAAGATACCCCAGTTCAGGACTTCCGAATAAAGAAATAGGCTATTTGGGCAGGTCGCTTCCCTTTCTGGCTCTGTTTTCTCATCCATAAATAAAGGGGGTGGGTGGTGGCAGAAAGGGCTCTGGGATTTCCAAGTGCTGCTGTGTGACTCCCAAACCAACATGACTTCTCTGTAGGAAAATTGGCCGAAAGGCTCCAGGGCTGAAACACCCCTTTCACTGTGTGGCCTGCCCCAGCATTCTCTGGCATGTTGGATGCAAGGGCACTGGGTTACCCAGTAAGGGGAAGGGAAAAGAGAGCACAAGAGTTCACTGATCAGCGGAACACCTGTTGTCAATTGTGGACTCCAGAGAGGGGAAAGCTGAAGGAACAAGTCACATAGCGTTTAAAGGTGGGAAGTGGAATTGGAATAATGATAACGTAATGTCACATTGTACAAGCATTGCCTCAGAGATTCTTTACTGTTCACATGACAATCTCCAAGAAGCAGGTATCGTCCTCATCACTTTGCAAGGGGTTGCGTGAGCGGCCTGAGGTCACAGGAGAGTCTGCAGAGTTAAGACCTGAATGTAGAGCTCAAAAGCCAAGAGGTACTCCGTTGTGCCACCAAAGGCTAGCCTGCAGGGGTTTGGTTTTCCTGAGCCACGTGTATGTTACACATAAAAACCCAACAGACAGACTTCCCCCGTTTTCCAAGACAGTCTGTAGGCATGACAAGACAGAAAGTTCAGGGTAGACAGCCATGCCCAGTGATAGGTACAGCTGAGGCAGCCCAGAGGCACGACCTGGAGGCAGGGTGATGTTGGCCCCAGCTGGGTAGAGTTTTAACATCGTTGCCTTGACTTTCAAACTGGCTCCCCACCTGTGGGGTCCCATCAGCTCCTCTGAGGTTTGGGGTTGTATCTCATTTTACAGCTGAGTGACTGAATTTTGTGTCTCTGCAGGTTTTGCTCACTCAGGCACCTCAAGCTGTCAGGTGGCATGTCGTCTCCCCAGCAATGAGTCACAGGCCCATCAAACCTGAAGTGCTGTGCGGGCTTTCTGAGAGGCACCGTGGTGCAGCTCAATGGTCCTTAAACTTCAGTGTGGATCCACATCATCTGGGAGGCCTATTAAAGCACAGATGCTGGGCCCCACCCAGGAGTGCCTGGTTC
>NW_006159521.1:4644123-4645117 GCF_000334495.1 Tupaia belangeri chinensis | reverse complement strand
AGGTCTGGGATGGGGGCTGAGAGTTTGCATTTCTGAGTTCTCAGGTGCTGCTGATGCTGCTGGCGTGGGGAACAACTGGAAAACCACTAATATCAGGTGGAGTAAGTGTGAGCCTTGCTAAGATGCTGATACTACCTTGGCATGGCTTTCTGGGAAAATGACTAGACCTCCAGCAGGTTAGGTCCTTACTGTCATTGCACTAAGTGGTTGCGACATTAAATAAGTTAGGCCATCGATAACCCAGAGGGCGCCTGTGCTGCTTTTCTAAACCACCCTCACCCCCAAAATGTTTCACTTGCAAAAAAACATCAGTAAGATCTAACATCTGGAGAGTTTGTGAAAGACACAGAAGAGGAAGCTCACATCACACCCCACAAACAATAACCTGAAATCTCTCCAACACTACTGTTCTCTCTATACCCCTCTTTGGTCTCGTCCAATTACCACCCCCACCCCCCCAGATCCCCAGTGGGCTAGCAAGAGCTCCTCGGTGTCCTTTGATGTCTTCCCTCCATTGTTCCCAACTTTAATCTCTGTCATGTTTAAGAAGAGTAACCTATCCTCTCCCAGCCTTTCCCCTCCCACTCCACCATGGCTTTTGTGAGCCAAGAGACCTCTCGTTAGACACACACTCCTTCCTGAAGGCAGCTCCTGGCCATCTTCATGACCTGAGTTTGCCTTTGGCCTCTCAGCTTACATCATGAACTGCTTATTAGAGCATCCTCCCCTCCCCCCATCGCCCGTCTCCCATAGTAGAGAATAAAATATCTTCCCTGTCCTGACAAGTTCTTATGTGACTATTCTTTCTAGAGAGTGATGGGTTAGGGAAGAGGAAACATGAGCAGGAACTGGTGGCACTCCGGCCTCCTCTGAATCCCAGTCTCCCCAACATCCTCCTAAGGGTCTGAGAACACGTGTTTCTGAGGCCCTCTTGGGCTATTTCTCCCTGGATCTGATTGCCCATAGGTGAGGAGATCCTTGCCCTCACTCACTC
>NW_006159521.1:4641714-4644104 GCF_000334495.1 Tupaia belangeri chinensis | reverse complement strand
CTCTGATTGTGGGCTCCCAACCAAGCAGGTTGATGGAAACTCCCTTCACCTCCTCCCTACAGAGTCCCCATAGCCAGGATAATGCCTGCCCTTCTCTCTAGCGCCTTGGCCTCCATCAAGAAAATGAACTTTCCCTGCCTCTTAAGCCATTTTCCTCCAGAGGAAAGCTTGATCTTCCATCTGCTCATCTATTTCTTTCTTTCTTTTTCTTCTTCTTTTTTTTTTTTTTGGAGAGGTTTTTGCTATAGGATGTGTGCACTCGCTGAGAGACAGAGAGATACAAAGAGACAGAAAGCGAGAAATCACCCCCCAGGGGAGATGGCCATGCCATAATCCCTTCTCCTTCATTCTCCTCTCAGGATCTTGGGCATTCACACACACGTGCCCTGTGTGAGTTTAAGCCGCCGGGTCCGGGACTCGAACTCAGTCGACTACTTGAGAGTCCAGCGACATAACCATTACACCAACCGCTGGTGCCCTGCTCATCGATTTCCAATATGAGGCTCTGGATCCTGTCCACCTGATCCTGTTCTCCAAGGGCTTTAATTATCATTACCCTTTTTCCTTTCTCATTTAAACTTCACTGAAAGCAAGATGGAGGGAATTCCCAATCTCCATCCCATTAGGAAGTGAGATACGATCTTCAGTCCTAATGTCTGTCATAAATGGTTCTCATTCTAACTTAATCCATCAAGCTTCATTTTCCAAACCACATTCAAAATGTCATGTTTCTTAGTTTGTTTTCACCATCTCTTGAAATGCAAAATGAAGGCACAAGTGTATCATCCTCCAGACCTCCTGCCCCAGCTTCCGGGGTCAGCTGTCAACTACGGTCTGAGAGTCTTCATGTTCGTGAGTGTGAATATGAACACATGGCCATAGTGCCTGAGGTGGAGTTGAATTTTTAATGCCTAAAGATGAACCCAGTACATTTTTGTCAGTCTCCTTTGATTATGTAACCACACATGCCTTTTTTATCCTTTAAAGCCCTTGTTAGTTATCTTACACCTGTGGTTGGGAGAGCGTATGCTCTATGTTCAGTAAACTTAGGAATTCAGATTTGCCATTTGTCTTGGAAAACAAAATCCATTTGTTTCACCACCTGGAACCTGTGTCCTTGTCAGAAAGGGATCATAAAGTAGGGCCCATGCTGGAGCCAGCGGGTGGAATAGTGGTTTAGGAGCTGACTCCCACATGGCTGACTCCATGGTTTGAGTCCTGGACATGGCAGCTTGGAAATCACACTGGACACGTGAGTGGGCATGCCCAGAATCCTGGCAGGAGAATGAAAGAGAAGGGACTGCAGCATGGCCATTCCCCTGGGGAGTGATTTCTCACTTTGCCTCTTTCTCTGTCTCTCTCTGGCAAGTGAAATCATCCTATGGCAAAACTCTAAATTAGGGGGAAAAAAAGAAGATAGGGCCCAGGCTGACATTTGCTGAAGAAAGGATCGAGTGAATTAATATATACACAAGGCATTTTGCAAAAATCTGGTGCGTCTAACCTATGCTTCTCTAATTTCTAGGTGCACCCACCTATTCTTTTCTTTCTTCGTTTCCTCTCCAGCCACTAATAACAGAATTTGGGCATAATGAATAGAGGAGGATAAATTTTACCAATTTCATTCCAAGTGACTGGGCTGCTCTGCTTGCACGGAGGGACTGACGTCCAAGTTGTCACGTTAATCACAGGCCAACCGGGAGTAGGCTATTTACACTTGTGTCACTTCCTCCAAGGTTCGATTACTGTAATTGCCTATTGACTATGTGCTCTGCCAGCTTCCACATCAACTCCAGCTGTCAGGGCGGGAGCAGGGGGCAGCGTGTGGTATGGGGAAGGAGGAAGCTTCCGATGTGTATTCCAGACCAGCTTGGAGCCTGTTCACCCATCATCCCCAAGCCCTTGTTAGGTGTGCTGATCCTCAGATTGCTCTTTTTACCCTTTTTCCTCGGTTAAAATGCATCCTTGGCCAAGGATCTCTCTGTAGATTTGAACCATAGATTTTGTGAGCCAATCCTGCCCAATACAATTACCTAAGGTGATGCAGAGACTTGTTTAAAGATATTTTCACTGGGAATTGTCTGATGCCTTCGCTGTATTTTAAAAAAATTAAGCATTCTGCTTATCTCATGCTGCTTCAATTGATTTTTATGAATCATTTGGCTTTTCTACCGATTTTTCCATTTTCTTGCATTAGTGTTTTTTGGGGGAGGGTGGGGGGCGTAGATTGCTTGCATTTTCAGTCAGCCAAGTCAAGGACTGGTACACTTTGCCCTCAGCTGAGGAGCCCGGCACAGACTTCCATTTTCTTCAATATATAAATTGGCTTGAAAGAGGATCCATGAATGAATTTAATTCCTGCCATTTCAGGCGTGAGTGCACTGTTCAGC
>NW_006159521.1:4611000-4641683 GCF_000334495.1 Tupaia belangeri chinensis | reverse complement strand
CTGCTGCTCCCTCAGCCTAAACTTTACACACGTTGTCCCATAGCTCAGCTGTCTCCCAGAGCTGAATTGAGCTTAAATCACTGCCATCTACTGAGATTGCCATGGACGAATCTTTTCAGTCATCTTGCTCTCAAATAAGAAGTGCTTCCTGGCCGCTCATTTGATGGAGGGTAATGAGGTGCTGTTTCTACAAGATTACTTACCTGATGAGACAGGAGGACTCGTTTGGAAGACGCAGGCGGGACCCTAGATGGCTCTGGCTGAGTACTTCTGGAGAATTGAGCTAGCATTTTTATAGAAAGAAGTCAACACTTTCTCCCTTCTAGCGCCAATGAATTAATGTGGTTCTTTGTCCCCATAAAATACTCCTCAACTTCTTCCTCCCCAGTGTTGATAGGACTGGAGCCCTTATCAGCCACCTGGAGGTCTTGTTAAAACAAATTCCTAGGTCTTGCCCCCACAGTTCTTGATTCAATAGGTCTGGTTTGGGCCTGGTGATTTGCATTTCTAATGATTTCCCAGGTGAGGCTACTGGTCTAGACAGGCACTGTGAGAACCTCTCTCTGACTGTGTAAAGCCAGCAGCCATTGTGGCACAGCTGGCTCTCGGCCATCTGGCTGCTTCCTCCCAACCACGTCTCCCATTGCTACCACAGGCTGACTCAACCTTCCATTCATTCTCTCACTTGGCATATATGTGCATCCGGGTACTAAAGTCTTGTATTGGGTTGTGGGGAAACTCAGGATGCATTTTTTGCAGAGAAACATGACTTTCCTGGTGACCTATTAGTTTTTTGTTTTTGTTTTTGGAGAGGTTTTGGCCATAGGTGCATGTGCTCACCAGACAGACAGAGAGAGACAGAGAGACAGAAAGCGAGAAATCACCCCCCAGGGGGCATGGCCACGCCACAGTCCCTTCTCCTCCATTCTCCTCTCGGGATCCTGGGCACGCACGCACACGTGCCCGGTGTGAGTTTTAAGTCACTGGGTCCAGGACTTGAACTGCGGTCATCAACGTGGGAGTCCAGCGGCATAGCCATTATGCTAACTGCTGGTCCCGTGACCTATTCGTTTTTGAAAGCAGCAAAGCACTGCCCACCTCTTTGGCTTTGCTATTGTTGACTTTCTCTCATCTGGCTCACCTCAACTTTTGCAAATTTTATGTCAAACACCAATTTCTCTATGAATCAAGTCCTTCCACAGTTAAAGTCAGCATTCCCATTTTGCCATGGCTGGACCCTATATAATTCTCCATTATATATCACACTGCATTTTTAATGCTTTTTTTTGTAAGCTTTTTTGCCTTTGCTAGACTGTGCCTTCCTGAAGGCATCGTTTGCAATTTCATTCTCTAATTCCAGAACCTCATACAATGCCTAGGCCATGTTTGCTGATTTGTATATGCGTACAGGCTTAAATATATCATGGTAGGGACATCCACTTAACATCATTGACTATGAACTTGGATTTAAACAGGATTTTCCCTCAATAACTGTCATACTATTCATCTGGTTGGTTAGAATCCTGAGTAAGTGAAACTAAAGGGTGTTTAGTTCCTCATAGGTCTCATAGCTTCACTTTGTCCCATGATCCCAATCTACAGTTTTAATCATTGCTCAGAAACTGAGTCACCGGGGCTGGCAAGTGGCGTGGTAATAAGGTGCTGGATTTCTACTTGACTGACCACGGTTCAGATCCTAGACCTGGCAGCTTACTTTCTCTCTCTGGTCAAATTTAAAAAATAACGATAATAAATAAAATGAAATAAACGATTATTTAAGAAAAAGATACTGTCATTAAGTAGAGATGGCTGCCATTTTTGTGCTCTTAAATAATACTCTATTGCTTGAAACATTTCACATCCTTTACTATAGTCAATTCTTTTTTTTTTTTTTTGAGAGGTTTTTTTCTATAAGGCATGTGCGCTCGCCAAAAAGACAGACAGAGACAGAGAGACAGAAAGTGAGAAATCACCCCCCAGGGGGGATGGCCACGCTGCAATCCCTTCTCCTCCATTCTCCTCTCAGGACCTTAGGCATGCACACATACATACCTGGCGTGAGTTTGAGACACCAGGTCTAAGACTTGAACTGCGGTCAACCACATGGGAGTCCAGAGACATAGCCATTTCGCCAACTGCTGCTCCCTATTTTAGTAAATTCTTAAAAACAGCCCTATGACATACTATGATGCTCCAGGAGATATAATTCATCTTTTTATTTGGGAACACCCCCGCCCCCCCACGCAGAGGGTCTCCCACTCAGTGATCAGAATGTGAATGGCAGTCCAAAGGCAGAGCAAAGGACAAGGGTGGGAACTGTTTTCTGTAGTGAAAGAGTCCAACACTCGTTTTAGGAGACATGAGTTCTTTGGTCATGACCAGCCATGACTGATCATGCAATATTTAGCCTCAGTTTATTCATCTGTAAAATGAAGGGACTGATCTCTCAGGTCTTTTCCAGGTTTAAAATCCTGTCAAATGATCTTTAGATTTTAATAACAAATTCACTTAAAATTTTTCCATGGCAATGAATGTGTCCTTCATATCAACATTCACAGGTACTTCCATGGCTTGTTAACCTCTGTGTATCAGGCCACCTCTCCTAGGAAAGGGGCCGTGACAATAGAGATCTTTCCTAGGCAGAGTGCTCACTGCAAAGGTTTTTTTAAAATAGGCTTTGGTATAAAACCAAGCTCAGAACCATCTCAGACCTTGCCCTGCTCACTGCTGGTGTTGGTCTTGGTTTTCTAAAGACGAAGAGCTTCATTGAGTCTTTTCCTCCTTGGGGGACCTCCACACACGGACAGAGACCACAGATTCTCTTTGGAAATGTCTCCTAATTCATGGCTTCAATGAACAGCTTGGCGCTTAGTGCTGTCAAAAGAAGAGCTCGAGCCCTGACCCCTGGTGCTGGCTGCTCAGCGTTCACACTGCACTCGCTTCCTGTTACTGCAAAGGCAACATCTCAGACCAAACCTGCCTCCCTTTCTAAAAGTGCTCTTCCATCCAGGATTCTCCAAGTCTTTTAATAGAGTCTCAGTGCCTAGGCTTAAAACTAGATTCTTCTTTGACTCCTTTTTTCCTTATTTCATATTCTAAAGGCCTTGTCTCTTTGTTTCTGGAATATTTCTACTTTCCCCTCCTTGTCTCCTCCCCTTCTACTTCACCTGCCTTTAAAGACAGAGCCTTGCCATATGGCAATCTGATCCTTCTGCCTCAGCCTTCCAGCTGAGTACAAGCATTCCACTGCTCTGGGCTCTTTTTCAGACAGTCTTGCTATGTTGCCCAGGCCAGCCTCAGGCCCTTGAGTCTTCTCCCTCGATCTTCCCAAGAAACTGGGATTATAGGTGCACACTGCTGTGCCTGGCCTTTAGGTTAGACTAGGAATCCAACTCCATCCTTCTGTGAGGTCTGAGCTGTGGAGCACAGAGTCTTAGCACCATGCGTCTCTGTAGCTGGGCTCTTCCCTGCCTTGATCACATTGCCACTGTTCCAGTATGGGTGATCTCTTGCCTGGAGTTTTACAACTGGCCTTACTTTAATACTCTTCTCACTCCAATGTATCTGTCCTTTCGAAGCTGACTCTGATATGGGGATGAGATATGTATTAAGTAAGTGCTAGGGATGGAGGAAGTAAAACAGGGATGGGGAAGAAGCTATGCCCAGATGCACTTTCATACAAAGTCCCAGCTTTAGCCTGATCTTACAGGGAGCCCTGGAGTATGAACTATACCTCAGAGTTGGTGTTACCTGGAGGCAAGAGGGCTGGACTTTGTATCTCTCTACTGTTAATCTCTGGCTAAGGACTGTCGAAGGACTGTCAGTTCCCAGGATATTCAGCATTCTGCTCATGTTGTCAAAGTGCCTCTTGTAGCCCAAAGGCAGGTGTCTGATAAAGTCATGAATGTGAGCTGCTAGGAGCAAAGCATACAAATCTGAAAAGAGGGTCACAGAAAAAGAGCAAAAGGGATCAGAAGGGACCTGAGAACTTGACAGAGTATTGACAGTGTCCACCACACTGACCTGCACAGCATGGCCAGCTCAACATGGCAATGTTACAGCTCAATTATCATTCTGCTTAGCAACCATTACTGCCTCCCTAACTTCGTAAGCTCCTTAACTATATCAAAGTCTCAATAATTGAGCACCAATTGATCCATGTTTGCCTTTTTTCTTCACAAATCTTTTATTTCCGATGACATGCCAGTTTAGTATTTTACATACAGATGAGAGTTTTCTAGCCTCCATGCCTTAGTCTAGTCAGTTCCCTCTGTCTGGCATGGTCTTGAATCCACATCTGCTAATTCTATTCATCTTTGGAATATCAGGAAGACTTTTATGATTATCCAAGAGATAGGGTCTTTCCCCCTTTGGAACTTCCTCTACACTTCATCTGTCCCTCGTATTGGGTGTAAAAGTCATTGTTTATGTTTCCTCTTGACCAGGGGTCAGCATCAGCACCTCATTACTCTTTTCAAACATCTAGCACCAGGCTCACTGTCCAGGCTTAGGATCCAAATGATGCTATCAAGGCTAGTTAAATAAATGGTTGAAACTCCTCCATGTGTCTATGTTGATCAAAAGAGGATGAACCGGAAAGTGATGACCTCTGCTCCTCCCAGCTGAGTTCTTGAAGTCCATGTCTTTAGATGAGGTTGTTAAGCCTTTGGAGGCAATGAATCTCCTTGGTCCCTTTTTCATGTCCTACCACATCAACCCTTGATATGGAGGAGATGATGGTGTAAAGGTGAAGTTGAGCGTAAAAGAGAAAACTCCAATTGATCATGTCCTAAGACAACCTTCACTTTCAAGGAAGTTCTGGAAATAGCTTGAGAACTATTTGTGGCATATCCAACACTCACAAGTACTTTTTTATGACCATAAATGTTTGTTTGTTGGTTGGTTTGTTTTTTAATTGGGACTAGTGTTGAGATGGCATTTAAAGACCTAGGCTCTGGTTCTGACCCTGACATTTTTGGAGTGTGACATTGAAAAAGTCAGTTAAGCTCTTTTGGTTGTCTTTTCCATAAGTTAGTGGTATGGTTGGAAAGAAGATATCTAAGAGCCTCAATAGCTCTAATACTTTATGCTTTCACCAGGACCTTTTTCTTATATTTTTACGCTTTTGCTATAGGACACATATGCTCACTACAGAGAGAAAGAGACAGAGAGAATAAAAGTGAGAAATCACCCCCTGGGGAGATGATCACACTGTAGCCCCTTTTTCTCCATTCTCCCCTTGGGATTTTGACCACACATGTACATGAGCCTGGCATGATTTTCAAAACATTGAGTCCAGGACTTCAACCGTGGTTGTCCACGTGAGTGTCCAGCACCTTAACTACCGTGCCACCTGCTGGCTCCATTCACCAAGACCTTTTATGTGCTACCCTCTGTGCTAATTACTAAAATATGTACGCAAATGTCATATCTTCCCTTGACCACAAAACTCTTGAAAATTTGCTTCTCTAGGACCATCCTCCCCCACTTCAAATACCATCAAGCTACTCTTGAAGGGAAAAAACTGCACTGGTGTTGAATTTCCCCATGTCCTTTAGTTCTTAATGGACATTTTTAAAAAAGAATTATTTATTTAATTTTATTTATTATCATTATTATCATTATTATTTAAATTTGATGAGAGAGAGAAAGTGAGAAAGCAAGCTGCCAGGTCAGGGACTTGAACCACAATCATGTGGAAGTTCAATGCTTTAACCACCAAACCACCTGCTGGCCACCTTAATGGACCCTTTTATAGAAAAAGCACAGGAAACGCTTTTCTTCCTATAATGGCAAGCCTTTAATCACAAGAGACCCTTGAAAACTGTGGAACTTCAAATTTGCTCACACCATTTCTCTCGTAAAACATATAGAGATAAGTAGAGAAAAAACAGCCAAGTCAGGTCCAGATGCTGGCAGTCTGCTAGGCTCACTTGGTAGCCATCTGATGGGTTCGCACACACTAACACATCAACATGGGCAATTCAAATGAATGCCAGGGTGTGATGAAAATTGCTTACATTGTGGACCACTGAGCACCCTCTGCATAGATGAAACTGACCTGTTAAATCCATGGATGGAACAGGCCCTCTTCTCTATGGACCAAACGATCATAACCCAGCCCCATTACCGCCCTTATTCCTTAACCACTCACTCTTCTGACTGATTCCATTCAGACGCTCTGAACCGTTAATACACAGTTGTTTGCCTGGTAAATTCTTACCTGTGTCAGGCACCACACAAGTTCCTGCAGTACAGAAGTACTGTAAAAAGGTCCATGGGTGGACCAGCAGTTAGCATAATGGCTATGTCACTGGACTCCCACATAGTTGACCGCAGTTCAAGTTCTGGGCCCTGTGGCTTGAAATTCATGCCAGACATGTGTGTGTGTCTAGGATATCAGGAAGAAAATGGAGGAGAAGGGATGGTGGCGTGGCCATCCCCCATGGGGGGGTGATTTCTCGCTTTCTGTCTCTCTGTCTCTCTCTGTCTATCTGCCGTGTGCACGCACCGTATAGCAAAAACAAACAAACAAACAAACAAACAAAAAAAACACTCTCCAAAAAAAAGAAAAAAAACCAAAAGATCCATGGGTCAGAGGAGTGTTCAGTCTAATATTTTTTCTTTAGATTTTTGCCATTGGGTCCGTGCACATGCCAGAAGGAGAGACAGAGGGAGGGAAAGTGAGAAATCACCCCTTGGGGGGATGGCCATGCTGCAATCTCTTCTTTTTCATTCTCCTCTTGGGATTTTGGGTACACAAGGACATAGTACCTAGCATGATTTTCAAACTGCCACTTCTGGGACTCAAACTGCAGTTGACCATATGGGAGTCCAGAGCCTTAACCACTATGACACCTACTGGCCCCAGTCTAGTACACTTGAGGTGCCCTGAGCAGTTCAGTTACTTCTCACGGTAAGGCCGCTTTACCCATACGTGTGGCCTAAGATCATGTTTGTTCTGTTTCGCCTTTTATAGAAAACTCTGGGGTCTATAACACAGAAAGGCACATGTGTCTTCACTTTATTGCTGCCTTGACTGTTTTTCCTTGCAGCCTAGGCTGCTGGATTCCCAAGGAGTGAGGCAGGCATTGCCATACATTTGCACAGGATTGTGTTCTGAGACAAAGGCCTCTTGCCAGAGTGCGGCATTTTAGAGGGGGGAGAGACATTGTTTAAAAGAGTCTCTGGTTGAGGGTTCAAAAGAACTTTACTTCCAGCTGAATCTGTTGCCTTGTAGAGTTTCTGTTCTTCCCAGCACCCCTTTCTACAAAGTACAACCCCACAGCTTAGATGCTGTAGAGCAATCTGGAAGGGACAGGCTCCAGGCAAACAGCTTTTAAAATGCAGCCCACCTCGGGCGCGTGTGCGTGCGTGCCCAAGATCCCGAGAGGAGAATGGAGGAGAAGGGATTGCGGCGTGACCATCCCCCCTGGGGGGTGATTTCTCGCTTTCTGTCTCTCTGTCTCTGTCTGTCTGGCGAGCGCACGCGCCCTACAGTGAAAATCTCTCTCAAAAAAAATAAAAATGCAGCCCACCTGACTTGGCTAGAGAGCAAGTCCAGAGGCCTTGTTTCTTGGAGGCTTTACTATTGGTGAAGGCTACAAAGCTCAAAGCTTGTGGTTTGGGGCTGGCAGGTAGCCTCGTGGTTAAGGAGCTGGACTCCCACATGGTCAACCAGAGTTTGAGTCCCGGACCTGGTTACTTGCTTCCTCACTTTCCTTCTTTCTTTAATAAATAAAATTAAATAAATAATTTTTAAAACAAACCAACAAAAGCCTGTGGTTTGGCTGGAAACTAGAACACCTAATGCCTGGCAGGTGCTGATGAGCCCCATTTGAGAGATGAAGGATCACTCTTTGGTTCGCAATGAAGCAAATTCTTACTTTTTTTTTAGGACATCAGTGAGAGGCTTCTTCCCCTCTTCCACTGTAACACAGCCTCTCCTCACATATTTCTAGGTGTTTTTTATTTTCACTCAAGATAATTATTGACATAGAATTTTCAATTGAAGGAAATTTGGGGGGAGGGTTACTATGAAGGAAGTCCAGGTTGTTTTTTGTTAGGATATTCATTTTTGTCGTGTGTGTGTGTGTATGAAAGTTTTCCCCTAGATAATTTCTTTATTGATTACTTGGAGTTTTGGTCAACTTCTAAAACAATACTAAACATGATTCTAAAGGATAATTTAAGACTGTTTTCAAGCAAAAACTTGGCCATATCTCCAGTAAAGGAAGGATGACAAGGATTTTAGATAGGTTTTATACCAAGCATTCACTAAGCAGTCAATGGTGTGTAAATACCACTGGTCTGTTTCCTGTATGTTTATCGTGCTGAATCCAACAGGGGCGCTAACCTGGGGAATGCATCCTTAACGGGACTGTTAAAATGGGAACGACATTTTTTCAAGAGAGAGATTTTTGTTATAGGGTGTGTGCCTTCACTGTAGATACAGAAAGCAAGAAATCACTCACCCCCTCCTTTCCGGGGAGATGGTCACAGTTCAGTATCTTATTCTCCATTCTCCTCTTGGGTTTTGGGCACGCACACACATGTACGTAGTGTGAGTTTCAAGCTGCTGGGCCTGGCAATCGAACCATGGTCAGCCATGTGGCAGTCTAGCATCTTAACCACTATTCCATCTGCTGGCCCCAAGATGGAAATGATTTTTACAGAAAGGTCCAGCCGTTTCTCAGCTAGGGGAAGATCCCTATTGAACTTATGAGGAGAGAGGTTCAGTTCTGCTGAGTAAAAAGGAAGCTGTAAAGAAGGGAAATCACAGCGTAGAAAGAAACCCGAGTGTTTGGTAGCTGGCTGGAAGAGCAATGGACAACATCGCTGCAGGTACGCAGTCCAAAAGTGATGCTGCAGAGTGAGAGGGACCCACACCCCACGTGCAAGGGTTGCCTTACTGTTTCTGCACACGTCACGCTTATACCAGCTGTCTCCTCTCCCACATGGCCTTCCAAAACAGCCTCCCCAAGTCTCTCTTCTACCTGCCTATATTTTGCTGAATCTTTAAGGCCTAGTTCAAGGTCTACTTCTTCTATGAGGCTTTCTTCACATGCCCATGGCTCTCACGTCTAGTCACTCTGTTAACTCTTGGAAGACCCCAAGGTTTAAATACATAGTGAGGCAGATGCAAACCTATTTCCTATTTTAGATAGTTACCTCAGCATATGCCACTGACAAAGAAGATGTGTTGTGTACTAATTATCTCATATGAAGACTACTTGTCTCTTTTAATTAAATACCTTTGAGGGAGCAGCAGTGCAGGATAATTTCTTTTAACCCATAATGTGCAGCCAAGCACCAGGGAACCCCAGTGGCCAACATTTATTGAACATTTGCCATGTGCTTGGCACTGTTCTTAGGATTTTGCACGTACAAGGGAACTTTTAAAAGTTCATGGACAAATGGAATTAAAATACAAGTTTCAGTGCAAAGAAAATGAAATCCATGCATAGTTTCTTTTTTTTTTTTAAATACACATTCCCCCTGAATTTTAAAGTCTCCGTCTATTAACTCATTTAAGTGTCACAATTCTGCGAGGTAGTTACTAGTCTTATTCTTGCTTTACTGATAAGGAAACTGAAGCTTAGAGATGCTCAGTACATCACTGAGTAAGATACAAATACAGGCTGTCTATACCATAGACCACTATTGGTATGGTTAAATGGTTTAATCCTTGTTAATAGATCTTGTCTTAAAGAAAAATGATCAATTCTAAAATAAAATATCCTTTATACAAAAAGGGAAGTCACAAGTAGTAGGATTACTAATTTCCTATGACTTGGATTTGATCTATAATAAAATCGAATAGAAAAATTTCACCCTTCTTAGAGGCTGTCCTTGGCTTTTATTAAAAATCTACGGAAGCAGAGTCTGATTAGAGCTTTCAACTGGGCATTTCCTTGTCTGAAGGTGAAGTGGAAACTGGGCAAGGATCCAAATGCTTTACCAAACCAGCTAATGCTACTGGAAGCTCCCTAGAAACCATTTAGGGACTCACAAAGCCCATGGTACACAGGGAAACCCAGGCTACTCATTCAAAGAGGGAGCAGGAAAGAAGCATCAGAGAACAAGCTCTTTGGAGGATGTGTTCATGTTACATGTATGAATCATCTCTCAACAGGAGAGACAAAGACGTTCTTTGCTTCCAGGCCTGTTACATCCACACTGCATCCAATCTGATAACGTGGCATGTGTTAAGGCTGCCTTTTGAAGAGAGAGCTCTCCAGGTCTCCCAGAAATGCGAGCCAGCAGCAGAGCTGATGGGGAGTATAATGAGGAGTCCCTTGTGGAGCACGAGGATGATTTTTCTCCCCATCATCTATTTGTATGTTTGTAAATGAGTAATGAGGTCAATTTGGGACAGGCAGGTTTTGTGCCACAATTTGGACAGATGTTCGGAGCTCTGGAAAGCACGGCTGCCTGGTCCAAGGGGCGGCTTTTGCCAAAAGTACTAAGTGTTCAAAGGAGATGTGTCACCAGGGACACTCAGAGGAGCCCACTGTTCATCAGGGCGTCTGCTCGTCTTGGTTCTTTCCCGCCACCTCGCTGTTGTAGAACCTGAAGCCCTCACTAAACACACACACACAAAATAAAAAACAATTTTTTGCAATTCACAAATACTGTATTAACATAGTTGTCAATCTTCACTTGCTCATATCCCAAAAGATTACACTTATAGTCTCTTTAATTTGGTTGACATTCAGCTTTGATTCAGTGGCTACCACGGTATCTGAGTCATATGGCAATATGACTGCTCCTTTGATAATAGCCACAAAGGTGTGACGTGAAATGGGAGGATATTTCTTAGAGTATGTGAAGCTCACATGACGTTGAATGTAAAATGACTAGCCATAAAACTCCTGAGCTGCTACCCTGGAGCTGCCTAATGGGACACAGGATACATCATGACATTTACATTCCTGCCCAAAGGGTACTAGCCATGTAGGCTAAGATTATATTTCCATTTATTGCTATTACAAACCATGCTGGAATGTACATATTGCACAGGGCTCTTTGTGCCCATTTGCTGTCCCTCTAGGGTTCATACTCAGAGTGAAAGGCCTGGGTTGTAAGGCACACACATTTTTATCCTTTCTAGGTATTTTCCCTAAGAGGCAGTGCCGATTTGCACTCCTACCCCCATTTTCCTGCATCTTTGCTAACACTGGATACTGTCAGGCCCTTCAATGTTTGCCAGCTTGGTTGGTATGATGAGAGCTAATTGTCTTATTTTGCTTAGTTTTCATTCCTTGTAGGGCTAAGCACTTTTACACATTTTTGTTGTTGGAGAGAGAGCAGATTGTCCTCCTTATTGTCTTTGCCATTTTTCCTATTGGGTTGCTTGCCTTTTTATGTCTAGAATTCTTGATAGATTCCAGATATCAGTTCTTTGCAAGTTATATGTTGTAGTGTACTCCAGCCTAGTATTTATTTTAAAGTCTCCGTCTATTATTCATTTCCTTTATAGAGTCTATTTGTCAACAGAATTTAAAATTTTTTTGTGTAGTCACATATAGGAATGTTTTTTTCCCTTCATGGATTATGTATTTTATGTCTTCTTCATATAATTTTTCCTTATTCAAGTTCATATGAGATCTTATATATCTTCTTATAGAAGACAAAGTTTTGTTTATCACATTAAAATCTTTAATCCATCTGGAATTTTTTTATATTCATGGTATGAGATAGAAATCTAACTGTGTCTTTTCCATATAAATAGTCAATTGTCTCCACATCTTATTTTTTAATACTCCATTTGTTCCCCCCTGGTTTGTAATGCCATTTCTGTCATATATCACTTTTCCATTTTTGATAGTTCTATTTCTAGACTCTCTGTACTATTGATCTAATTGCCTTTCTCTATGCCAATAGATGCATTGACTTTTATTTATCTATTTATCTATTTATTTATTTATTTGGAGAGGTTTTTGGCTATAGTGTGCGTGCGCTTGCCAGAAACACAGAGAGAGACAGAGACAGAAGCAAGAAATCACCCCCTAGGGGGCATGGCCACGCCACAATCCCTTCTGCTCCATTCTCCTTTCGGGATCTTGGGCATGCACGCACATGCACCCAGCGTGAGTTTAAGCCACTGGGCCTAGGACTTGAACCGCGGTCGACTACATGGGAGTCCATTACGCTAACTGCTGATCCCTGATGCATTGACTTTTGTGGCATATCTTTATAAAGCATTTTAGAATCTGCTAGGGCATGCTCTACTCAATAGACTGTTCTTTTTTCCTAAAACTATATTGACTATTTGGACCTTTTCTCTTCCACATGTACTTTAGGATGAACTTGCAAGTTCTAAGAACTCTGAAACTCTGATCAACAACCTCAGTATTTGTGGTAGATTAATATACTACATAACTGATAACTGACACATATATAACTATTTGCCAACAATGAACATGGTATAACTTTCTGTTAACTTAGACAATTGTTTATGTGCTTCAATAATGTTTTGAATTTTCTCCAGAGTAATGAAACAGACATTTGTTGATTTTAGTACTAAGTGTATTAGAATTTATCACTATTGTGTATGACAGTTTATCTCTATTTTGAAATGGCTTATTCTTGATACATATAAAATATTAATTTTTTTACAGTAAAATGATATCTAGCTTGTAAACTGAACTTTTTTCTATTAATTATGGAAATTTTAAAAATAAAATTTGATGGAATTTTTTTATAAACAATCACTATAAAGACATTTCTTCTTCCTCTTCAATTCTAATATTTTTTAAATGTTTTAATTCAGTGGCTAACATCTCAGAAGTAGTTGTAGTAGGTATTCTTATTATACTCCTAAGTTTAACAAAATTTTTTCTAAAAATTTTCTTTGGAGATAATGTTTGATGTAGGTTTTTAGTTGCTAATATTAGATTAAGGAAACTATATACAATTTGGTTTGCTAAAAGTTTACTCCCTAAATAGAGACCAAACTGTATAAAATCAGTTTCTCAAATCTAATAAAAGTGTTTACAAGTTTACTAATGTTTGACTCCCTCCTCCCCACCATCAATGTTCCTTCACCTCTAACATACTCTGCACCTGACATTTCTATGTCCCCAGAGCAAAATATTTCTAGCTATTTTGAAATTTATCTCAACATTGCTGGAAAACATGCTTGTTTTGTTCTCAATTTTGCAGTTTTAGTAATGAAGGATGAGGATTTATCTTTCTTTACTTCCCTTGCTTTTAGATACACCTATACTCTTTCCATCTCTCCAGCTTCCCAATAGTCATATTATAATGTAGCTATGCCTACATCAGAGTTTTATTATAAAGACTATGTAAATGCTATTCAAAATTGAGGTTGTTTGTCCTTTCATTACTTTGTTTTTGCTTAAATAATAATGTTTTTGTTTCTTTGCTCAGTCTATATTTTATCACTAACGAAATCTTAAACTAAACTCATTGCCTAAAGCTCTTCTGTCAAGATATTTAGATGCAATGCATATTTTATCAGTTTTATCTTGTAAAAGAATCTCTGTGGAGAACTTCTGACCTGTTCCAAAGTCAACTACTTAATCTCTATACCTAATAGATGGCAGCCATTTGGAACTTTCCTGCACTATCATCTTGGGAATCTCCTTTTACTCTTTTCCTGTGTTGAAGTTTCCTGTACTCTACTTTCTTAGGGTGGGTAAGTGTTCTGAGATATTGCATGAGTGTATTTATTTATTATATCTCTCTTTGAATGCTCATTTGGCTGATGGATTTTATATTGGAAACAGTGTTCCTTTAGAATTTTGAAGGGAGTTATTTCTCAATTGCCTTATTCTTTCCGGTGTTAATTATGAGAAGTCTTAAGCCATTTTGATTCCTAACCCTCCCTAGGTAATCTATTTCCCCCTCTCTCCCCTCATAAAGCTGCTAAGTTTTTCTCATTGAGTAGTGTTCTGACATGTCAGAATGATGTTCTCTGTATACGTCTATTTCTAGCTACTTCTCTGGACACTTAGCAAGAGTTTTCAAACTAGAAACTCAGATTCTTTTTTTTTATGTGAACTTTTCTTTATTTTTAAATTGCTCCCTTGGGGCATTTTTATTATTTTTCCAATCTAGAATTTTAATATATTGGAATTCTTGAGTCAGCTGTCTAATTTTCTATCCCTCCCTTCTTGGTTTGTTTCTAGGAATTGCCCTTTATTAATCTCTTAAAAAGCCTATCAACTGCCTTATTTTTTCATTTCATTTTGATTTTTTTTTTTGAGAGGTTTTTGCTATCGGGCGCGTGCGTTCGCCAGACAGACAGAGAGAGACATAGAGACAGAAAGCTAGAAATCACCCCCCAGAGGGGATGGTCACGCCGCAATCCCTTCTCCTCCATTCTCCTCTGGGATCTTGGGCACGCACGCACACGTGCCCGGCATGAGTTTTAAGCCACCTGGTCCGGGACGCGAACCGCGGTCGACTACGTGGGAGTCCAGAGACATAGCCATTACGCTAACTGCTGGTTCCCTCATTTTGATTTTTAAGAGGTGGTGATCATTACTGTTCTTGCAGTGATTATTTTAATTGTACTCCGTTCTTGTTTTATGGTTGGAGTATCTTCTCATCTCTCTTCCACTTGATGGCAATATTTTGAATGTTCTCTTCCTTCTCAGTCTATTTCCTCCATGTTGCTTGTTTCTGTTTAGTTTGTTCTTTAATTTTTATATGAGACTTTCCATAGATGTCTGGCGCCTTAGTTGTCATATTGCCATCATATTTAGGTCTTTCTCTTGGACAGTTCAGATTCCCAAGAAGAGACCTTTCAATTGTGCATGTCTGACTTCTGCTATTGTTTTGGAAAAAGGCTGGGGTGGGGCTATGGGAACTAGAACTCTCAGCATCGAATATGTCCATATTTTCTTAAATGCCTCAGCTTCTAACCTCAAGCACTCTAACTTCCTCCAAATCAGAGACTCTTGTTACACCTTTTTTCATCTTTCTTTTTTTCTAAATAAGTTTTTGTCATAGGGCACATGCAATTGCTGGAGAGAGGAGAGAGAGAAAGTGAGAAGCAGCTTCCTGGGGGGATGGTTATGCTGCAATCCTTTCTCCTTCATTCTCCTCTCAGGATTTTGGGCACACATACATGTGCAGTGTGATTTTTGAGCCACTGGATCTGGGACTCAAACCCTGGTTTGGCCATGTAGGAGTCCAGCACCTTAACCTCCACACCACCTGCTAGTTCCTTAAGTCGTCTTTTTCTTTTAAGAGAGATTTCTGCTATAGGGTGCATGTACTTGCTGGAGAGAGAGAGAGACAGAAAGTTAAAAATCACCTCCCAGGTAGATGGCTATGCCACAATTCCTTCTCTTCCATTCTCCTCTAGGGATTTTGGGCATACACGTATACACATGTGAGTTTTAAACTACTGGGTCTAGGACTCAAACCATGGTTGACTACATGGGAGTCCAGCAATGTAACTATTACACCATCTGTTCATCCCTTTCTTCTTCTTTTTTTTAAGAGATATTTTTGTTATAGGGCAATTGAACTCACCCGAGAGACAGAAAGAGATAGAAAGCGAGAAATCACCCCCCAAGGGGGATGACCATGCTACAGTTCCTTCTCCTCCATTCTCCTTTTGGGATTTTGAACATGCACACACATGCACCCAGTGGAAGTTTTAAGCTGCCAGGTCTGGGACTTGAACTGCAGTGGACTATTTATGAGTCCAGCAACATAACCACTATGCCACCTGCTGGTCCCTTAAGTCATCTTTAAGTAAAACATTCAATGTATCACAATCACCTGCCCTCCTTGTATAAATACAGTATTTGTGTAGCATTGTATTATTATTTTCCTGAATAACCTGAAGCCAACTGAAGATTTATTCAATAATAATAATAATCAGAGAATACTACAAGTGTCTGAATTTTCTAAAGTGCTATTTCCCTAAATGTGTTCCTTGTAACTCCAATGCTATGATATATGTGAATTGGTGTTTATGAACAAATGATTTTTGATCAAATTAATAATAATCAAATTGATAAATACTGGGTTGGGCAAATTTAAATGGAGAAATACTGAGTTGGGTATTTTAAAATATAGTACTTCTTAGACCCTTGCTATGCTTTCTTGCATGACACACATTTTTCAAACTTTTTGTCCACAGAATACTTTTGTTTATGAGACACAGTTTTAAATCTCTTAGGGCTCACTTTATACATAGCATACTGTAAGGCTAATTCAATTTTTTTTTTTGAGAGAGGTTTTTGCTATAGGGTGCGTGCGTTCACCAGAAAGACAGAGAGAGACAGAGAGACAGAGAGTGAGAAATCAATCCCCCAGGGGGGATGGCCACGCCGCAATCCCCTCTCCTCCATTCTTCTCTCAGGATCTTGGGCATGCACACACATGTGCCTGGCGTGAAGTTAAGCCACCAGGTCCGGGACTTGAACCATGGTCGACTACATGGGAGTCCAGCGACATAGCCATTACACTAACTGCTGGTCCCAGGCTAATTCAATTTTTTGTTTGTTTTTACTTGATTGTTATTATTACCTGCCTTTAAAAAGATGGAGTCAATTCCCAAGTTTAGGGGACAAATGTGGTTAAATAGTAAATTAAGTATTTGTTAATCAGCAAGTGAAGAAGCAAGGCGTAGCTCCTGTCTTACACCAATAGGCTTTCTGATTAAGTGCAGGGGTCTGAACAAAACCCTAGCATTAAATAACGTTCAGTTTTTCACAGATGAGGCCAGGGAGATGCACTGCAAATGGTGTTAAGGAGGGTTCAGTGGGCCAGCCAGTTATGGGAAGGGGCTAGAAGGCCAAGTTCAAGAGGAGAATGTGTTGGGAGGAGGCAGACTAGAATCTCAGGCTTCTTACTCAAAGGACTTATCTCATCACTCCTGAGAAAAGAGATGTTGGGAGCCAGAAGATCTGAGCTGTGTGAGGCTGGGACGGAAGTCTGGATGGGATGGAACAGTTCGAGATGCAGACTGTGATTCACGTCAGGGGCTCAGTGTTTCATTATTGGGCTCTGGCTGGGAAATCTGGGATGGATTGATGGGTTTAAAGTAATGGTACTAAATCAATATAACTTAAAACTAATTTGAAATATTGATTCTCATAACAGAAGTAACTCAAGTCCTAAAAAACAGAATGACTTGCTGAAGGTGCACAACAGAGGAGATGCAGAGCTACTGAGAGAATACAATTCCTGGCCTCTTGGTTCAGCATTCTTGCTAATCTCTTGTCTTGCTTTGGCCCATGCTTCTTTGGCATCCACAGGGCACTAGTACTCACTCAGATATATTAACACTCACCCTAAAAGCCACTGTCTTGCCACCTATCTAGCTGTCAATGCAAAGGGGTTATGGAGGAGGCCCAAATCCTTCACCTGCCATCCATCCTGATGCAGACATGTTCCCTGGGATTCTGACACATGACCTTCATCAACAGAAGGGCTGCCAACTTGGAAAGTCTAAGGTCACTTCTATATGATAGAGCCCAAGTATGCAACATAAAAACAAACATTCTCTCCGTGTTAATTGCTGTTCAGAGCAGCGCAACCAGACGGCAGGAGCCATAGCACCCTGCTGGAAAGCTGATGTGTGGGGATGCTTCCAGTAATGAGGCTTGAGGCGGTGCTTCCTGGTGCTGAACACAGCTGGCTGAATCTGCCTTAATAACTCTGCTAGCTGGACAGGCGTCAGCTCGAGAGGGGAAGGTGCTATAGTGTCTGCTTGCCCTGCCTACTGCCCGCTATCTAAGCCACCTGAGCTTTGTGATCTTGGTGAACATGAGACCTCTGACTCTGGTCCCTTGGACTCCAGACTCATCACACTGAGAGGTCATTCTGCTTCATCATGTTGAGGCTTCCTGCCCAAGAATGGTTCTGTTTTTTAAAATCAAACTTCTAGCTCTATCCCTGACCCTCCAAGCAGGCTCTTACCTCATCTGCATGCTTCTAATTAACTCTCTCCTCCCTTTAAATCATTAGTTTGATAAAGCAGTTTAAAAGAACAATTGCAGATCATTTTTGGCCAAGCACCTTGAAACACTTCTGTTGCTCTTCAAGGAAGAGAAAGGAAGTGGGGAAAGGTGGGGGAGTGTCATTTTGCATATCCAGTCGTACCTGGCTAATTAGAAAGAACCTCCTTCTCACTCTGACGACCTGTTCTTTAGGTTCACACCATTCTCACTATCCCCCTCCTTTTTTTTTTTAAATGTTAAACAAAATGTAAAAACAATATACCAACAAAAACTCAAATAGTTTTTTTTAATTAAAAATCTGTGAATACCTTAACTCTCAGATCCAGAACAACTCTTTTTAAAAATGATTCCTTGTCCTTAACTACATATTTTTTTACAAAGTAATATCCGTAGTATAAGAACAATTTTATAATTTTAGTTAATACTCTAGAATTCTTCTTCCTGTGTAATCTTTCTTAATATTTATATGTACTCGACACTCTGTGAAGTCGATGTTACAATTGCATTTCTTCTAGAAGAAATAGTCCATTTATTTTTATGAGTATCATCCCGCTAACCATCCTTGTACTAGCTGCCCGTAATTAAAGCAGACACTATAGCATCTTATCCTCATGTTTGATTTTCAACAAGAGAACATGAAAATGCAAACAAGTTATGAGGGCAAGCATTAAAGACCAAGAATTATAGATCAAAACTCTATACCTAGCGTATGGCATAGTGGCTAAGGCACTAGACTCTCACATGGCTGACCACGGTTCAAGCTCTGAACTCAGTGGCTTGAAAATCACATGGGGCACATGTGAATGTGTGCCCAAAATCCTCAGAGGAGAATGGAGGAGAAGGGACTAGGCAAGGCCATTCCCACTGGGTGGTGGTTTCTCACTTTCCCTCTCTCTCTTGTGAGTACACATAGTCTACAGCAAAAACCCTAAAAACAAAAACAAAAATACCTCTCTAACCAAGAATTTGGAGCTAAGGTCTAAGGATTCAGAGTTTAAGATTAGCTACAAACAGGAGAAAGGGAAGCTTAAAAGTCAGGAAGACACAGACCTTGAGGGTCAGAACAGGGAGGGCCCGGTGTGCCCAGGTGACTTGGCTATGGCAATGCTGTGAAAGATGAGGCTTCCATTCATAGATGGTGTTTGCTGTTGGTTCTCCAATTCATGTCTCTGAGGTCACTGGGGATGGGGGAGTTGAACAAGTGGTACTTGTCACTGAGGCAGCTTTGTGCACATTTATGCTGTCCCTGACTAAAGCCCAGGTCAGCACACTGGAATTCCCAGGATATGGCCTAGAATGACAAGTTCATGCCAGGCCCCTGATGTCTCCCAAAAGGATCTGCCCCACTCACAGCCCCTGCTAAATGGGAAAAACAAGACCATACTCAGACTGGACTGCGGAACCCTAATGCCTGATTTGTAGCAACAAACTGGGCCAGTCAGATTTCTCTTTCAGCAATTTTGCCATTTAGAGACTGAGGCTGTTGCCAGTTAGTGAGGCCTGAGCATAAAACAATATCCCTGGGTACCAGCAGATGGTGTAATGGCTATGTCGCTGGGCTTTGATGTAGTCGATCGTGGTTTAAGTCCTGGACCTGGTGGTTTAAAACTCACGCTGGGCACGTGTGCATGTGTGCCCAAAATCCCAAAAGGAGAATGGAGGAGAAGGGACTGCTGTGTGGCCATTCTCCCTGGGAGGTGATTTCTCACTTTTTGTCTCTCTGTCTCTCTGGCAAACACATGCACCCTATAGCAAAAATCTCTCTCTAAAAATAAAAAAGAATACTCATTGAGTAGAGTAGCTGATCAACCACAATCAAAGAGCAAGCAGTAGAGAAGAAACACAGTTCCCTAAAGCTATCCCAGTTTGAGGCTCTGCCATTGCTCGCTTCAACTGCTCCTGGGCTAGCAAACACATGTACCTTCACTGAATCTCTTTGTTTTCTTCCCAGAAGTCCCCAAGGGAATCTCTGCTTCTTCCAACTAAAAGATCACTATATCAGGGATTCTAACCCTGAAGTGTCAAGATGAGAAGAAATTCCTCAGAGATCTCCCTATGAGGTTGCTTGGAGGTCACATTTTCAACACGTAGGAAGTTTGGCACAAAAAGCCAAAAGAGCTCATTGTCGACCTTTCAGACAGACAATTAAACCAATTAAGAAATGAGGTTCTCTGTGCCTTTTGCCTTCAAGGTCAGGGCTCGGCTCATAAGAACCTTGGCAAAGTCTTGCCGTCTGGAGAGAGTAAGAAATCATCCCTGTCGATGACAGACTTCTGAGCAGATGGTTAGTAAATCAAGGTCCTGATGTGAAATGTTGATGCTTTTTAGCCCAGGAAGTTGCAGGTGAAATATTACCAAGTTAATCACACAGGGTAGGCTCCAGGAAGCCACTGGTCACTGTCCTTAAGGAAAAAGATCATTCAGAGTGGGATGAGATCCTGATTGCAAGGAGCAGAACCATAAAATCAATTTAGAGCCGGAAGCCAGTGGGACGGAAGGGAGGCAGAGTCAAGGAGACATCATCTGTATTCACAAAAGTGCTTCAACAAGAGGTCCCTTTCATTGGCCAATGGACTACGTACCCTGGATGGGCATTAAAGGGGAGGGCAACCTATGCCAGGATTGGTATTCTTGGGCTGGTATAATATTAAACTTCCAACCACAATGATGAGTTCTTCAGTGTATTGATAATAATCCTAGTAATAAGTGCTTGGTGGAAAGAGCACAGGGTAGAAAGAGGAGCTGTATCCAAAGACCAAGTTCGAACGTCAGCTGTGGGTTGTGGGTCAATCAAATTCCATTTTTCAGATATCCATTGAGACATGATTCCTACTCTTCAAGGTAGGCTACTTTTTCTCCTTGGATATAAAATCAAGCCAGAAAGTCTTGGCTGACTTTTGCTTTGAAAGACAAAGGGAAGATACGCTCAATCTGTAGAGTCCTTGACTCCCAGAGACAGTGCCCACAGGGGATCTGTTACACTGTCCATGAGTGTTCTTCTGTAGGTGCTATGGTTTACAGATGTCCCATAGCACCCAGTGTCCTGTAAGTGAAGACTATAGCCCGTCTTCATAGGCATTGTTTAGAAACTGTCCTACTTTCAATTTCCTTGTGGGCCATTTTAGCATACATTATTTCATTCTATTTCATAGTTATCTTGTGAGGGATGTGCTATTTCTATTCAACAAATGAAGAAATGAAGACTCTGAGAGGTGAGGCAAATTGTCTAAGGTTGCAGAAGATGCAAGTGGTGGAGTTAGGCTATGAATCACTCACCAGATTGCAATGTGCATGCTCTTCCATAATCCCAGGGAAACGCTGCCTAGCGGACTGGCATCACAGCACCTTTCTATCAGCTAATGCAGACTGCTGGGGCTGCCTTTCCCAGTCTGTCCTAGTTCAGTGCTTCTCAAACACTAAAAAGCATACAAATCACCCAGGGCGCTTGTGAAACTGCAGATATGGGTGCAGCAGGTCTGGAGGGGGCCCTGCAATGCAGGTGCCTGGAGAGTGCCCATGCTGCTGGTCTGCTGAGCATACTTTGAGTAGCAAAATGCTAGCTGACACAAACGCTGCCAGATTATTGACTGGGTTATGAATAGAGCCTCCTTTTGAAGCACAGTACCTTCCCTTCTCTCACTAAGTAGTTAGTGGCCAGATTTGTAAAGCAGTCCCAAGTGCTCTTAATGAAATTAAAACCAGACTGACATCCCTAATACCCTCCAGCTGTTATCCAGTATGTGCCATTAGGGTAATTGTGTGGGAGAACTGAGAGTTGCAGCTAAAACAATAATCTAACCAGAGTCTATTTAAAGCTGCAGGCAACACTTGATTAGTAAGGTAAGGAAATGTAAGGCAGAAATTAAGGCGCGCAGGCAGGAATAGCAGCAGCAGCACCACCACCACCAACAGTAGCTACAACAGCCTCGCTCCCTGAATGCTTTTCATACTTTAAGTTCTATATGTTTTATGGGTAATTCTTACAGCCATTCAGCAAGATCAACAATATTATGGATATTTGTTTATTTATAGTCTACTTTCATTGATAAAGTAGTCTCAGACAATGTCCAAAACTCTCTATCAGGACAAGAGAGCACAAGTTTAGACGAGGGACAAGAAGAAACATCTGGGTACAATAAAGCAGAGCCAGAAATGTGGCTTTCACTGAACACACACGTACTGTGAGCTGGATAGGGGAGAGCCTATTTGGTTCGCAACTTTCCCGCAGCCAACAGGAAAAGAGGCATCTTGCCCGTGGAACATTTCACAGTGATCAGATAAAGAAACCAAGCACATTTCAAAGGAAGAGAACCGTCCTGCCCATCCAGGGATAACCCCTGTAGCCTTTTCTTGAGAAGAGATGGTGTGCTAGGAATGAGCGATTTTCTCAACAATTACTCCTAATAGTGCTAATACATGACTTTCATGGTGTTACGGTACAGCAATCCTCAATGGAGGTTGCTTCATCAAATCGAAGCATAATCAGAAATGCGGTGTTGGGGCTAGCAGGTGGCATGATGGTTTAGGTTATTTCACTCTCACATGACTGACCATGGTTCAAGTCTGGCTTGGAAATCAAGCCGGGTACATGTGTGTGCAAGGTCAAAATCCTGAGGAGACAAGGAGAAGGGATTTGCGGTGTGGCCATCCTCCCCCCACCCCCACCCCCGGAGCTTGATTTCTCACTTTCTCTCTGCCTCTCTCTGGTGAGCACACATGCCCTATGGCAAAAACCTTAGAAAAGAAATGCAGTCTTTCTGGGAGAGTCGTGACATAGTTTAGTATCTACCGTTTGGCTGCTCTGGTTTGATTTAAAACTACATCATAGACATCATGAAGAAACGGAAAGATTGTGTGTCTTTCTAGAAACGTTTCTTTCCATTGTCATTCCCTAGTGTCATTTCCTAGTGCAGTGAGTCAGAGACTGTTTAACCAGCAGGGAGTTTTGGCTGAGTGGAGGCCCACGTACCTTAACTGAAAACTGGGCACAGTTCCTTAGCAAGGGCACAACTTGAGTAAAAGTCATGTCTGCTCTACTTCGAGGTAGCCAGCTGCAGGGAAGATCTGGGATGCAACGGGACTCATTCAAAAATGCTCTTCATGGGGCCAGCAGATGGCATAATAGTTAGGTTGTTGGACTCCCATGTAGTCGACCACAGTTCAAGTCCTTGATCCAGTGGCTTAAAACTCACACAGGGTGAATGTGCATGCGTTCCCAAGATTCTGAGAGGAGTATGGAGAAGAAGGGATTGTAGTGTGACCATCCTCCCTGGGGGGTGATTTCTCACTTTCTGCCTCTGGCAAGCACATGTGGCCTATAGCAAAAAAACAAAAAAAAAAAACAAAAAAAACCCCCAAAAAAACCCCAAAAAAAACCAACCCTCTCTCTTAAAAAAAAAATGCTCTTCAAAACTCAGATGATGGAATCATTGAGGACTAATTACACTTCCTATAGCAAAGATTAAATAATTTTATGTTGAAAAAAATGTTTTAAGATCATTTATTGTAACTGTCCTTTACCTTGGCTAAAACAAAATCTCAATACAATATCTGTAAGATACTTATATTCAAGCAATATTATTCCTTCTAGAAGAATCTATAATGAAACATACAATATTTACTGATTTATTCATTAATCAAACCAGTGCATATCTTGGGGCATTCATTATGTGCTAGGCACACTTTAGGGAACAAAACACAGGATCACCGCCCAGGTGGACGTGGGAGGCCACTGTAAGAGACCGCAGTGATCACGTGACCACTTAATCACACACTCACACATCTCTCCATGCCCACGATACTGAGATCCTCCAGGGTTTTCATCTAGTCAATACTAATTTAATGTCTTCCATCTGTTAGGTACCATACGGGGGTCTGATGATACATGACACACAGATGAATGCTTCAGTTATAAGAGGTGTGTAAGGGAAATAAGTGTGTCTGTGAGTGAGAATAAGGGCAGTGTGCTGGGGGTGGCAATGATTAGGTGGCCAGGGAAGATGTCTCTGAGAAGATGGTGTTTGAATGAGACCTTCTGAATATGAGGCTACAGATATGGGTGCATCAGGGGGCCAACAGGTGGCGTAGTGGTTAAGGTGCTGGACTCCTACACAGTTGACTGCGGTTTGAGTCTCAGACCTGGCAGCTTGCTTTCTCACTTTCCCTATCTGTCTCTCTCTCTTCCACTCTCTCTCTTTGGTGAGCACACATGCTCTATTAAAAAACTACAAAAGAATAATAAAAAAAATTAAATAAATAATTCTTAAAAATAAATATGGGTGCATCAGAGTGAAAAGCATTGTGGGTGAAAAATCCCTGGTGCTAGGGGCCATATGCTTGGTTAGAGGAATAGTCAGAAAGTAATAAAAGAGTCACATCTGATGGGGTTCATATTTACCAAGCAGCTAGGACTAGCAATGTCAACCAACTACAACAATTGATATCAGAATTATTGACCCATTGCTCTTCCTCTTAATAATTATAAAACAAGTCCAACTGGACACCACTTATTTGATAAATAAACTTATATGAAAGACACATATGACTGTCCCTTCTCTGGTAGGACACACACATTTTGCTCATTTAAAATGGGCATCAAATCTTTAAGAAACACACTAAATACAAGAGCTGTCTCTCAAAATCAAGTAGACTATGTGACTTCCCTGTTAAGTGGCAGGCCCGGGATTTGAAACACAAATTTGTTCAGAAGTTTTCCTCTATATGTGGTTTCCGTTACCCATGGTCAACTACATAGTCTGAAAAATCTTTAAATGGAAAGTTCCAAAAGTAAATAGCTGAAAAGTTTTGAATTGTACACTATTCTGAAGAGTGTGGTAAAATCCTGCATCATCTCACTTCAACCCACTGAGGATGTGAATCATCTCTTTGTCCCGGGTATCTACACTCTACATGCCACCCACCCATCAGTTACTTAGTAGCCATCTTGGTGATCAATCAGATTGACTCTTCCTGTATTGCAGTAATTGTGTTCCAGTGAACTTTATTTTACTTATTAATGGTCCCAAAGCTCAAGTGCACTGATGTTGGCAATTCAGTTATACCAAAGAGAAGCCCTGAAGTTCTCCCTTCTAATAGAAAGGTGAAAGTTCTCAAGGACAGAAAAAAAAAGTTGTATGGTGAGGTTGCTAAGATCTATGGTAAAACTTAACCTTCCATCCATGAAATTGTGAAGAAGAAAAAAAGAAATTCTTTGAGGTGGTTGCACCTCAAACTTTATAAGAGGTACAAATATATACTGACACTTTTTGATGATTTATGATAGGGTTACCCTATCATAATATCATCCCAAGAAACCCACCCATGGTTAGTTGAAAATATTTTAAATTTAAAATGCAGTTAATATACTTGATCTACTGAACATCATGGGTACCCTAGTCAACCTTAAACATGTACAGAATGCTTACATTAGCCTGCAGTTTGGTAAAATAATCTAATATAAAATCCATTTTATAATAAAGTATTGAATATCTCATATAACTTATTAAACACTATGCTGAGTGTGGAAACCAGAATGATTGTATACATATTGAAAGCATATCATTTTCATACCATCAAGGAACTGAAAAATCGTATGTTGGATCATTCACTAGAAGTTGGGGACCATCTGTATAGAAAAAGTAGTATTTATGGGGTTCAGCACTATGTGTGGTTTCAGGCATCTACTGGGGGCCTTGGATCAAGAAAGGTGGCTGTATAGCTGAGGTCTTCGTTTCTACACCACGTAGGAGTTTAGAGCCGGAAGAGACCAGGTGGCCAACTCTGGCCGACTGTCATTTAAGTGAATTATCTCCTATGGGGCTCTAAAGGAGGAAGGCAGGAACCTGGAACTGGCACTTTTAGCCCTTCCCTGGAACACCAGCCACCAGGAAAGCCCCACTGGTTCTCTCGATAAGCATGCAACCCTATTCTGCCAAATATCACCCCAGCAAAAATAATTCCATTGTGCCATAAGATGCTATCTGGATGCCCACTTTCCTTAGGGAGGGCAATGCTCTGGGTCAAGGACACTTCCTGCTTCCTGAGCCCTCCGTTTTGTCACTAGGACAGCCCTTTTCCTTGAGGATCAGCCCACATTCCAGCTTTCCTCCCTATCACCTTCCGCCTCCAGCTTATTCACCAGACAAGACCCAGCTCTGGAGTAGCTCTGCCTTCTTCTCTGAGCTTGTACCCCAGCTGCTTCATGGAGGTAGAAAAAAATGCAATGGAGCTGTCTGGATCACTTTAAATTCATGATCTCCAGACTCAAATGGGCACTTGGAACTGCACAGCAGGTCTTTCATTTTTCTCTTATTGGCTTACTTTCTTATTCCCTGAGAAGACCGTTTTATACCTTCTCTCCTCTCCTGAAACCTCCTACATTTCTTTCTCTACTCTCAGATGATGACTTCTCATTTCATGAACAAAATTGAAAAATCATCTTCCCTTCACCAAACCTGCAATCTTCATCAGGGTTCATTTTTTCTTTCTTTGCTCTGGTTAAAATGGAAAAAAAAAAAGCCCTTCAGCCTATCAAAGTCCAATCCCTTCACATACCACCTGAACCTCATCCACTCAGATACTGTCCTACTTTGGATACTCCTTTCTCCATTATTAGTTATTCTCTGTTTCATGAATACCCCATCCATAAACCCCACCAGTGAACAAACGTGCTCTGTTATTTCCATATTAAAAGCAAAAACAAATAAAAAGTCTCTCGTAACCCCACATAACTCCATATCTCACCCTTTCTCTTGAATTCCATCTTAAATCCTCACCAATAGAGTTGTCTACACATTAGCTTCATATTCACACTATTTTTTCAAAAAGAATTATTGAATTTTATTTATTATTGTATTTATTCATTTATTTTTTATTTCTTTTTTTGAGAGAAAGGTGTGTGTACTCATCAGAAATACAGAAAGAGGGACAAAGAGACAGAAATCATCCCCCCTCCCCCGGGGGATGGCCCACACCACAATCCCTTCTCCCCTATTCTACATTCTCCTCTTGGGATTTTAAGCATGCATGCACATGTGTCCTGTGTGAGTTTCAAGCCGCTGGGTCAGGGACTCAAACCATAGGGGGATGGCCCACACCACAATCCCTTCTCCCCTATTCTACATTCTCCTCTTGGGATTTTAAGCATGCATGCACATGTGTCCTGTGTGAGTTTCAAGCCGCTGGGTCAGGGACTCAAACCATAGGTGGCCATGTGGGATTCCAGTGCCTTAACCACTACACCACCTGCTGCCTCCATTATTGTTAGTTTTAGAAATTTGCTACAGGAGAACATGTGTAAGAGAGAGTGAGAGAGAAAGTGAGAAAGCAAGTCGCCAAATCCAGGACTTGAACCACAGTTAGCCATGTGGGAATCTAGTGCCTTAGCCCCTATGCCACCTACCGGCCTCGCATCCACTCTTATCCCCACTTCGATCTGGTGTTTGACCCCTTCACCCCCAAGGATTTCACTGGAAACATACAAGTCAAAGTTTTCGAAGACCTTCAGGATTCCGAATCAAGTAGAAGACTTTCAATCCTCATCTTATTTAATATCTCAACAGCAGTTAACTGCCCTTCTCCTAAATGCTATCCTCTGATTCTGATCTGATTCCCTTAACACCAGCTCTTCTCCTTCGTCTGACCTCCCACTGAGAAAATTCTCAGGTCTGCCTTCTTCTCTACCTGAGCAATATCTTTTAGACCAACTGGCTTAGTATTATTATATGATTTTCATTTTTATCAAAGAAATATGTGCACAGTTAGAAAGGCAAACAATACTGTTAAAAGTCTATTGAAACTATCCTCCAAACATCACACTCACTGGGTAATTTCAGTTTCAGTTCTTTTTTTGGAGTCTTTACTCTCATAGTCGCCTGCCCTCTGCTTCAGTCCAAACTCATTCTCCTTCACAGTTGACATCCTGTGACTTTCCTTCATTACTGTCCTTTATTAAGTAAAATAATTTCTGGATTTCTCTCTTTTGGTTTATAGCCTTATTTTGCCGAAAGACATATTTTAATAGCTTTCAAAGGAAGAGTATATCTACTTAAAATTTTTCAATTATAAAAATATATTTATTCACTCTTGGATAAATACTTTCTGTAAAAATATAATTCTATGGGGAACCAGCAGTTAGCGTAATGGCTATGTCGCTGGACTCCCACGTAGTCGACTGAGGTTCACGTCCTGGACCCGGTGGCTTAAAACTCACGCCGGGCGCGTGTGCGTGCGTGCCCAAGATCCAGAGAGGAGAATGGAGGAGAAGGGATTGCGGCATGACCATCCCCCCTGGGGGGTGATTTCTCGCTTTCTATCTCTATGTCTCTCTCTGTCTGTCTGGCGAGCGCACGCGCCCTATAGTGAAAAAAATATATAATTCTATGTAAAAAATCATGACCACTCAGAACTTTGAAGAACTTTCTAATTTTCAGTTTGTTTTTGAAAAATCCTGGGCCATTCTGATTTCTCTTACTTTGTATGTGGTTATTCCCCATCTAGAAGCTTTCAGAATCTTTTACCTCCTGGGCTTAACATTTCTCAATGGAATGTGCCAGGTTGTAGGTATTCTTTTCATTCATTGTGATGGTCACTCAATTGTTCCTTTTAAACCGGAGAATTATTTCTTTTAATTTGGAGGATTATTATTAAACCAAATTAGCTAACTGCTGGGCTTCTCGTATCAATCTTCTGAGTACTCTCTTCTTTTGTTTTCCTATCATTTTTGTTGCTCTTCTATGAGCTATAAGATTGCCTTTACTTCGTTTTCCAACTTTTCTATAGATTTTTACAAATTTAGCTATCAGATTATAATCTTGAAGAATTCTTATTTATTTTGTTTCTCATATTATCCTACCCTTGATAGATGGATATCATGTCCTCTGTTCCTGTTTTCTGTATATTAATTATCATTTGGTTTTGAGTTTTTTCCTGCCCTTTCTTCTTTTTAAATTTGGATCCTCTTTTTTTATTTTGGAGATGCTCCTAAAGTGTCTGTTCTTCTTGTTTATTTGAATTTAAAAGAGAGTTAATAAAAGCTGCTTGCCAACTCTGTGAACTTGATAGGGCTTGTCAGCTGGTCTATTCTATTGTAGATTACACCAGCCAGACTGGTGTTTCTTCAGTTCCTTAAACCTGTCAAGATCTTTTCCATCTCAGGGACTTCGGACATCAGGATCTATCTGAACTTCACTCTTCATATCTTCCTCTCCATCTCTCTCTCTCATACACACACATACGCACTTGCCTGAAGCCTACTTATCCTTTAGATCATTGTTTATGTATCACTTCTCCACAGGGGCTTTGTCTGATCATTCTATCTACATAAAAACTTACATTATTCTCTCCCTGTTTCCTTCTTCTAGAATATTTACCACAATTAAATGTGAATAGTTGATGGGCTTATGCGTTACGTAATTGAGAACTTTCCTATCTGCTTCCATAGTGAACTCTGTGTGGGGGAAGAAGACCCTTTCTATCTTGTTCAATACACAAGTCTTAGCACTTTACATTTAAATAGAATGCACAATAAATATTTATTTAATAAGTGAATGAATGAATAAATGGATAGATGGATGGGTAGATAGCTGGATGTATGGATGAATAGACATTCTAGGGTTTTTATGAATTTCAACTGTAAATATCTCTGTAACCTCAGTCAAATAACCTCATCCAACTTCGTTTTCTCTACCCTTTTCAGACATAAGCTAACAGTGCTTATTCTACCTATAGAGGGATTTATGAGGCATAAATTAAATAATCAATGTAAAAGTGCTGAGTAAAATAATTTCACATAAATATTGTATCTTTTCTTTTTTCTTCTTTTCATACTGAAATCTCAATTTAACACTTCAGGGATCATATCTTGGTAGCACCTTCTAAGTGGTGTTTTTAAGAGTTCTTTTAGAACCAAATTAACTAAACTCTTAGATGTGATTTGAATCAGACCTACCTTTCTATTCTGACTCCTGAGCAGATAACGACATAAGAAGACTGCAGCTTTTAGTTTTAGTTCAACGAAAGGAACTGGTAATGTCAACTCAGGTTCTATTTTTGAGTTCAAAGAATGAAAAGAGAATGGAAATTCCTGTTTGGGGATGAGGATTAAGTTAGTCCTATATTTGTACCAGTCCTTAATATTTCCCCTAAACTAACTAGAAATAATGGCATTCTATTCCGATGACAGTGTGGTCAATTAATATGCTTATTCATTCCTGATGAAATATAAATTGATGTAATTCTTCTATTATAGAAAGCAATTTAGGAATACACATAATATGCCTTAAAGGTATTTATATCTTTTGGTATTAAAACTCTTCTATTAAGAATTTGTCCTAAGGAAATAGCCTAAAATATAGAAAAAAAAAACTATATATTAAGAAATGATTATTTCCAGTATTTATAAACTCTTAGAAACAACAATAATATGTTACATGCTAAGTAAATTTAAGGTATATGTAGAATATAATGTAGCAACAAAAATCAAGAGTAAGCTACAAACTGGCATCACGGAGAAATGTTTATGATGTAAGATACTACCCAACTGCATATACGCCATTATTACTAACCAAAGATGTTCAAATTACAAGAATGTGAAATAAATATGACCAAATGCTCCTATCTAAATGGTGAAATAATGAGGAATTGTTTTTCCATAGCTATCCAGGGATTGGCGATTGGTCAACTGCTCTCTCTGAACTTCAGGAAACTGATATAAGGAAAAACCGTAAAGGGAAA
>NW_006159521.1:4569524-4610988 GCF_000334495.1 Tupaia belangeri chinensis | reverse complement strand
AAAGAGAAAAATCATCTTCAATCAGATTTTGAGCTTCTTCAAATGGAGACACTGCTCTGCCTTTTCTTATACTTCCTACAGAGCTTCACTGGGGTCTGGGCACATGGTAAACACAGGCATGGTTGTCAAATGACCAGCCTATTAGTCTTCTTTTGCTCCGGCTCCAATTCTAGGAACTTTCTGATATTTGCATGCTGTAGGACTGAATATTATGAAAGAAAAGAACTGGCAGGTGGCATGGTGGTTAAGGTGCTGGTGTCCCACATGAACGACTGAGGTTTGAGTCCCAGACCTAGAGACTTGCTTTCTCATTCTCTATTTCTTTCTGTTTCTCTCGGTTCAAATTGCAGAACAACAATAATAAATAAGAAAAATTTTTAAAAAAGGAGTATCTCGTGGTATAGGTGAGTAGGAGAGCTAACTCTTCCTCTACGGTTAGCAGTCTTCTCCATAAAGTGCCCGTTAGTAAATATGCTAAGCTGTACACCGTGTGATTTCGTTTCTACTCCATATGACACAGCAAGAATGGGAATAGCCACAATCCATTTATAAATAAATAATCATGGCTATGTTCAATAAAACTTTATTTGGAGGGGCCAACAGGTGGTATAGTGGTTAAGGTACTGGAATCTTACATGGCTGACCGCAGTTTGAGTTCTGGACATGGTAGCTTGAAAATCGTACCAGGAGAGTGTGTGTGTGCATGCCCAAAATTCTGAGGAGGCGAGAGCAGAAAGGATTGCAGTGTGGCCATCCCCCGGGAAATGATTTCTCACTTTCCCTCACTCCGTTTCTCTCTGGCCAGCACAAGTGCCCTATGGCAAAAACCTTAAAGGAAAAACAAAAAGAAAAAACAAAGGGCTACGAGTTAGTGTGGTGGATAAGGCACTGGACTCCCACATGGTCATTCGCATTTTGAGTCCCGAATTTGGTGATTTGCTTTCTCACTTTCTCTCTCTCAATTTCTCTCTCTCTCCCTGGTGAGCACATGTGGCCTATAGCAAATTACAAAGTAATAATACTACTAAATTTTTTAAAAAAAGTTTATTTACAAAAACAGTAGTTTACTGACCTCTGACATAGCTAATATGTTAGTCTTCATGTACACTTTTTGTCAATATCTCCCTTTTTTATCCATGTTCAGTTAGTTCGAGGTGCCCTTCACCTCTTTAAGCAGCTCCTACTTCCATGTAGCAGTAAGCCAGTTCAGTACCACGCCCTCCACATAGTCTCAGGATCCTCGCTTTTCAAAATACAGTCGACCGACCTGCAGCACGGGCAGCACCTGGAAGCTGGTTAGAAATGAGAACTTGGGGCCCTACCCCATGTCCGCTGGGTCAGAATCTGCGTTTGACAAGATTCAAGGTGCTTTATATGAACATTACGGTCTGAGTGGCACTACTCTAGAGCATAAAGCACAGTGACCCAAGCAGAGCTCTAACAGGATAGATAGAGCTTTGCCAAAGCATGATCCCCCCCTCATTTTTCTTGTTTCTCAGGTATCGCTGGCTATCACACCTCCAAGCCACTCTGTATGTCCTTGAGGATTCCCAGACAGCCAGGAACCATCCTGTGAGTCCTGGGTGTTCAGCAACAGATGAGGATGAAGACATAAGCGATCGAACTTCAAAGGTGAACTTCACTTATGTGACTTTTGACAAGATATTTTCCTTTCACAGCATGACATTAGTCTTATTTACTAAATTGAACTCTATGTCATTTTATGCCCTTTGGCTGAGGACCCTTTCACTCAGTATTTCAAACTGAATTACAAATGACCATCTCAAAATCTTTGGGGCGCTCTGGATAAGCAGCCTCCCTACCAGAATGAAGAGTCTCTGGGGAGCTTAGCATACCAAAAAGGAAAGGTAGCAATTGCCTTTCTAATGATCAGCTTCTGAAATCTTCCTAAACATAATGCTAAATGGCTCAAACTATAAAAGTAACCATTGCGAGGTCCCTGTGTACAAGTTAAGTTCGCAGCACTCAAATATGATAAAAACTGTTTTAAATGCAAATGACCTACTGGGAATTTTTTTTTTTCAAAATTTATGATAAAAATTTTATATATTTACTAGTAACTACAGAGCTCTTACAAATCATTAAGAAAAAAAATAATATCCCAATATAAAAAAAGGTACATCAATTAGGGTAAAGCTTGCTTGCAGTTGGGGTGGCAAAATCTCAGTGACTTTATTACAGTAGACATTCTCTTTTACTCTCATAAAGTCTAACATAAGTGCTATGGTCTCGATGTTTATGCTCCTCCGACATTCATATGTTGAAATATCATCCTTAATGTGTGGGTATAAAAAGAGATGAGGTCTTTCAGAGGTGACAGGGGCAGGAGGGCAGCGTCTTCCTGAATGGGATTAGTGCCCTTATAAGAGGCCTGAAGGAGTTTGTTTCGACCTTTGCCCTTCTGTGACTTGAAGACACTCAGAAGGTGCCATCTATGAGGAACAAGCCTTCATGGGACACCAGCTATGCCGGTGCCTTGATCTTGAACGTCCCAGCCTCAGAACTATGAGCAATACACGTCTATTGTTCATAAATTGCTCGGTTTGTTGTTAGAGCATCCCAGATGGACTCAGACAGTAAGTAACTATTCCACAGTAGTAAGAAACTTTCTTCCTTGTCAAGACTCAGGTTCCAGGGGCTGGCAGGTGGTGTGGTGATTAAGGGCGCTGGACTGCCACATGGCCGACTGTGGTTCAAGTCCCAGACCTGGCAGCTTGCTTCTCTCTCTCTCTCTCTTCCCCTCTCTGGTCAAATTAAAATAATTAAATAAAGAAAGAAAACTAAATAATTCTTTAAAAAAAGATTCAGGGTCCCAGCTTTGCCCAGTTCTGGCTCTTTATTTTCAACATACGGCTTTCACGGTGGTCGCATTCCACTGCTCAAGCTGATGGGAGAGGAAAACTAGGACCGTGCGAGGGGATTGTTACGGGTCAGGCCTGGAAGTGACACATGTCGTGTCCAGTCACATTCTTTTGGTAGAATTGAGTCACAGCCACCTAGGAATTACTTCAGTGCAAGGGAAGCTGAGAAATACTGTATAGCTGTATGTTCAGCCGGTGTGGAAGAAGAAATACCTGATAAATCATCAGTCTTTGTCACAGTAGGTTGCAAAGTTTCATGCATTATGTGAGCTAAACGTATTGTGCATGTGTGTCTTATATATACATAAACACATCAAACTCCATCAGTCTTTAGTTGAGACTGTAAGACAATAATACGTGAGAGCACCAAGCAGGATCTGATAGGAGGTGTTCATAAAGCAGTCTTGCAGCTGATTTCTCATTACCTCAAGAGTATAAAAGGAATCTGAAGTTATGGATGGGGGTGGGGCTCATTTAGAGAGTTACTGATGCTCTATGAGTCTTACAGCTCTCCTCCACCTCTTTAAGTCTAGGAAAGAGGCATCAATAAGAACGCTTGGAGAACTTAATATATGTCCTCTGGAGAGTATCTGACTCATGCTTGGGAAGCCTGAAGAGAGCAGCTGAATAAGTAGCTGGCAGAAATGGACAAGGGGCTGCAGTTGGAAAGTATCTTCACTCCTGTCATGGGTAAGACATCTCTTTTCTATGGGCCAGATTTAAGGGCCACATGCCAGGGAGAGTTGATGAGCAGCTGCTTCAGGTCCTGTCCAAGAGGGTCCACTTGGAGGGGTGCAGGAATCTCAGCAAAGCAAGCCAGTGACGTACTGCCAGCCACTCAGAGGCTCAGAAAGGTGTCGTCAGTTACCAGCCAGAAGAAATGCTTCCATTTGTATCAACAGAACTACAAGTGAAAAGTGACTAGCTGGAGTGGGGGGATCTCCAGAGAACCTATAAAAATGCTCCAGGAGAGAAACAGTGAGCTTTAATACTTGCCAGGTCCAAATGATACCAACTCCTGGCAACATCAGTCAAGTCAGAATTCTCCTGTGCCCCCTTCCCCTCCTCTCCTCTTGCTCCAATGCCACAGAATTGGAAACAAAGTGGGCCAGGTAGAGAAGTAAGAGGGCTGGACGTGGAAAGAAAAAGCCTTCTGGCCTCTCCCACAGCCCCCAATCTGCCATACACAGGACCAAGCTGAAGGGGCAGGAAAGGTGACAGGGATGGAGGTCTTTACTTTTAAGTAAAAACCGAAGCTTAGATGATGACAACAATGATTTAGTTTTGTTAGAGGGCTCAGGAACTCACCAGCAATGAGAGAGAGAGAGGTTGAGAGAGAGAGATTGGGAAAGTGAGACATCTCTTCACTGGGAGGATGGCCATACTGCAATCTCTTCTCCTCCATTCACCTCCTGGGATTCTAGGCACACACACTCACCAGACATGTTTTTCAAGCCACCAGATCTGGGACTTGAACAGTGCAGCTGGCCATGTGGGATCCAGTGCCTTAATCTCCATGCCACCTGTTAGCATAAAGCTTAGATTATTACTCGGGGCTGAATATTAATTACTGAACCAAGCTACTTTATGATGAAGAGAGGGTGAAGGACTTCTCATCACCCGCAGTAGCCTGGCTTTTATCTATGGGGAGGATGAGGGGGTTTTAGTATGAGATGCAAGGCTGACTATGTGGCTTTATTTTATTATGTAAATATTTCTGAAAAGAAAATGACAACATGCGAATCACAAGCACCCTCTGGATGGTGGGATTATGGTCAAGTTAGTTTCCTTTATGTATCTAGGTCTTCCAAGTTCTTACATACACATGATATTTATGATATTAATCAGTATGATATACATGTTGTATAGTATGCGGTAAATCATATAAAATATTTTGCCACCTTCTGTACTGCAAGGTAACTGTATTGCAAAGTAACATCAGTCACCATGTGAGATATGGTTTTTCTTTTTTTGTTGTTTTAATTTTGCCAAAGAGTGCATGTAGTCATCAGAGAGGGAAGAGGAAGAGGGAAAGGGAGATAGAGAGAAAGAGATGGAAAGAGAGGGAGAGGGAGAAAAAGAAGGAGAGGAAGAAAGTGAAAGAGCCCACAGGAGGATGGCCACATTACAATCCCTTCCCCTTCATTCTGTTGTCAGGATTTTGGGCATGCATGCACACATGCCCAGCATGTTCATCAAGTCACTGGGTCTGAGACTTGAATCACTGAGTTGGCCATGTGGGATCCAGCTGCCCTAACTGCCTCTCCACTGGGATCCACCAGCTGGCCTAAGATCTGGCTTTCCTTGAGCTGCATTTACTACTGCATCTCAGATCTAGAGGAAGCCCGATAGTCCTTGCAAATGCCTTGAGGCCCTATTTCTAGACACATACACGATGCAGAGACAAAATCTTCACAATGAGTGGATTTAGGCAAGGGTCAATGACTTGTTCATTCCTGTCTTTCTTGTGTGATCATTCCCTTGATACCGAACCTCAAGATCATTGAGTGAAAAAGCCATAATTATTTGATTTATCAACATATAAACTGACATTAAATCCATTTGCAGTGGCCATACTGGTTTCAGTCCCTGTCTTAGGGTTATTCTTATAGGAATTGACTGATCATGTCACAGCGCGTCCATCGCTACGCTTTGGCTTCCAAATATCTGTCTGCTATTTCTGTATCTCCTCCTCGAGTTTTCATTCAAGTTATCTGTTTTAAAAGAGGGAATATGTGGCATCCACTTCAAACCTGACATTTGTAAAGGTTTTGCTCAGTCCTATGTTTTTCCCTCTCAGACTCTCACAATGAATGAATAGGGACCACGTGATTGAACAATTGTCTGTCTTGTATAGAGAGACACAGCTGAGTCTTTCCTACATATTAAGCTTATTTTATTAACTAGATGAATGTTTCCTTAATTTTTTTTTTCAGACACTTTGAGCCCCTAACAACCTATTTCTGGGCACACATTAGGTCCAGATGCAAAACGTTTACAGTAAGTGGAGTCCGGTAAAGGGCCATGGCCTTTTCATTCTTGCTTCTCTTGGGTGATCACCTTGGAGATTTTAAACCACTCTTGGTGACTTTTCTAGCCACGGTTGTCAGATGGCTGTTATCTTCCTGGTTTGCACTTGCCTTCTGGTTTCTGGCCTGCAACAACTTTATCTAATGGCCTCCAGTAGACGGGCTTTGCAGATCCATATGTTACGCAAGGCTCCAGAAAATGAGAAAGAATGAAAATAAATATCAGCCAACATTTCAAACCACGTATGTATCTGGTTGGGAATTTGGTTTGATTAGTAATCTATTTGCCTATTTAGTCCATTTGTGGCAATATGGCTGGGCCTTTAGCTACCTTTTACTGAGCTCCTCCTCTTTATATATTACTAGGTACTTCTAAGGCATTATCTCAATGAATTCTCACAACATGTATAACACAGAATTATTTACTTGTATTTGCAAATGAGGAAACCAAGAGGTTAGAGGACTTTGCCATGGCTATTCAGCCACTATATACCAGAGTAGGGGGTCAGTTTACATTTTTTGGCAAATGAATTTTAATAACAACACAAAGATTTATCTACAAATATTAATAGAGACTTATCTGGTCCAAATCTGGAAACAACATTAATGTCCATCATTAGATAAATAGATAATAAAATGTGGTAACTCTACAAAATGGAATACTACTCAGCAATAAAGAAGGAACTATTAATACATGCAACAGCATGATGAACCTCAAAAACACCCTGAATAAAATAACATTATACTGCATATCAGACATAAAACTACTTATTGTATGCTTTTATTTAGATAAAATCTCAACAAAAGGCAAAACTCTATACAAAAATCTCATTGGTGGTTGCTTAAGATTGGGAACTATAAGTGGGAATCGATTACAAATGAGAAAGACTAAACTTCTGAGGGTGATGGAATTATTCTAAAGCTGGAGTACAACAGTTGTATAGGTGTGAAATTTACTAAAAATCATCAAACTGTACATTTATAAAGGGAGAACTGTATGGTATTTTGATTTCAATAAAGCTGTTAAAAATATAGCAATTTTAAGTGTTCAGTTGGAAAATGCCTGATTTCATTCCCAATGTAGGCCATTCCCATCACTTCCTTGGATTCTTTACCTGCCAATCCCATGTGACCCCTGGTATAAGCATACACTGATAGATTAGTTTTGCCTATTTTAAGTTCCATATAAATTGAATCATATAGTATTTTCTTATGTCTGGCTTTTATTATTCAGTATGTTTTCAAGATTTATCTATCATTGTATATATCAATAGTTTTGTTCATATTTAATCGGATGAGTGTAACACAGTTTGTTTACCCATTCAACTGTGGATGGAAGTTCATAATATTTCCAGTTTGGGGTATTATGAATAAAGATACCATAAACATACGTTTATAAGTATAAGAAACACAAATTAAAGGAATACCTTTTGCTGATTTTTCTTTATTTGTTTTCTATTTAATTTGCTCCTGCTGCTACTTTTATTAGTTCCTTTCTTCTCCTTATTTTAGGTTTAATTTGCTTTTCATTTTCTAAATTATTTTTTGTTTAATTGCCAGAGGGTATAGTGTGCTTGCCAGAGAGAGAGAGAGAGAGAGAGAGAGCAAGCACCCGTCAATGGTGCTTCATTCATTCTCCATCCTGTCAGCATGTGGGGCATGCACTCACATGTGCTCACTGTGTTTTTCAAGCTGCAGGGGCTGGGATTCAAACTGCAGCCAGCCACATGGGATTCAACTCCATTAAACACTAGGCTACCAGACAGCCCCTATTTTCTAGATTTTTGTGTATGAGAATTACATCATTGATTTGATATCTTTCATCTGTCTAATGTACTCATTTTAAAAATTTTATGATTTCTTAATCACATTGAATTGTTATACATCTCTATAGCACAAAATATAGCTTTTCAAAGTATGCATGTAGTATGTGACCATGAAATTGAGGCTATCACCATATATATACTTTTTACAGAGAACTTTACATTCTTAGTATTTCTTCCCAGAGCCCCTCCTACCACTCTACTATCCAAGCCCCTCCCAGGCTGTCTCTGGTATTTACATTCGTCTTCCCTATTGTTATCTCTTTGAATCTGCCCATTTATTTTCTATTAAGGAATTATTCTATTTAACTTTATTTATTTATTTATTTGACCAGAGAGGAAAAGAGAGAAAAAGAGAGAGAAAGAGAGAGAGAGAGAAAGTGAGAAAGCAAGCTGCCAGGTCCAGTTCTAGAACTGCACTCGGCCATGTGGGAATCCAGCGCCCTTGACCAACATGCCACCTGCCGGCCTGAAATCTTCCAATTTCTACCATAAAGTATGGACATTTGTTCTATACTGAGGGATGATATACAGTGCTTGTCTTTCATAGTCTGGCTTACTTCGCTTAGCAATACATACATAATTTTCCCGTAAGCACTATGTTAACAGCATACTACAAATTTTTATATATTGTACTTTTGTTATACTTCAGTTGGAAATTCTATGTTCCCTTAGGCTATCTCATATGGACTATTTAAAAGACCATTGCTTCATTTCCAAATATGGGGGCATTTGGAGATACTTTGTAGTTACTGGTTTTTAACATTTTTATCATGAGAAAACATACTTTGTGATTTACATCTCTTTAAATATTTAAAAATTTGTTTTATGGTTCAACACAAAAAGAATAGCCATCATACCATTGTTGGATGTGTTATTCTGTAAATGTCAATTAGGTCAATTATATGGTTAATGTCAAATCTTCTACAGACTTACTTAATATTTGTTCATTTATTCTGTTAATTATTGAGAAAGAGATGATAAATTCTTCAACTATAATTGAGGATTCATTTATTTCTTTGATTAATAAACTTTTATTTATATTTTTTAACAGAGTTACTAGTGGCCAACACACTTAGAGTTATTATATCTCCTTGACGAATTGGTCCTTTTATCTTTCTAAGATCCTTTTTATTTATAATAATTCTTTTTATTTTTACTTTCCTTTGCTTCACAGTAATACAGCCATTATGGCTTTATGATGCTCAGTATTTCTTTTGATTTTCAACCAGACTATGTATTTAATTTTAAACTGTGTTTCTTGTAAAGAACATATATTTGCATCTTGCCTTTTAACCTCGTATAAAAATATCCGCCATCTATTAATAATTGAAAGTTTGATACATTTACTTTTAATTCAATTATTGATAAGGATGTATAAAGACTGTCATCTTGATATTTGTTTTCTATTTGTCTCTGTTCTTTTTTTAACTTTGTTATACCTTTTTACATTCTTTGGGTGAATTAAATAATTTTAAGTTTTTCATTTTATCTTTTTTACTGATTTTTTTTAGAAATGTGTCTTTGTATAACTTTTGAAATTGTTGCTATGCAGATTAAAAATGCATTGTTATGATAGTGTACCTTCAAATACACTTCAGAAACAATGCAAAAATGTTAATACTGTATTTCATTTTAGCACTCTGCTATTCTTTATGTTCTCTCCATATATTTTACTTTTTAAAATATGCTATAAATGCCACACAGAATTATTACTATTTTGTTTTAAAAAGTCAATAGTCTTTTAAATATATTAAAATACATACATATAAATATAAAGCATAGGACCAGCCAATAACGGGGTGAAGGCAGCTAGATCCCACATGGCTAACTTCATGGCTCGAGTTTTGGATTCGGAGGCTTGAGGAACATGCTTGATGCATGTGTGTGTTTGTGGGTGTATGTGTGGGTGTATGTGTGTATGTGTGTGTGCATGTGTGCTCATGTGTGCCTAAAATTCTGAGAGAATAAAGAAAGGATTGTGTTATGACCATCACCTCTGGGGGGAGATATTTTACTTTCCCTCTCTCTTTTTGATAAATGCACAAGTTCTATAGTGAAACTAATATATTATCTATTTATTTATTTTATATATTCACATATATAGTGTATATTTATATATTTATATACACATATGTATGTATTTATGAAAAACATTGTATTTACTTTTCTGATATTTCTCATTCTTGTAGTTCAGGGCTTCCATATGACCATATGACATAATCTCCCGTTCAGGGTCTTGAACTTTATTTTAGCACTTCTCGTAGTGTATGTATATTAGAATAAACTCGCTCACCTTTTGTATATCTGTAAATGTCTATTTACTGGGGAATCTCCATGTGGGCTCCCTGAGGCATGTTATAAGAGCTACAGTGTTAGTAATGGCCAAGTGGAATCCACTGACATTGTCTCTACCTACCAAAACAGTAAGCCAAAAGCAATGCCACAGTTATGGAGAGATTATGAAGACCATAACACCATTAAGGACTTGAAAGAGGTAGGCACAAGGATTCTTACCATATTCCCATTCAGTAATGCAGAAGACGTACAGATCTTGGAAAATGATCATGGATTGTCATAAACTTCATCGGATAGACAAGACAACTTCACCCAAAGACATCAGTGCATCTTTTTCCTCAGTCACCTTCATTCTTGCCCAATAGTCTCACAAAGTAGTCATGGTGACATGGATGGAGGTTATGCACAGGCTGAGTGACACAGCTTTCCACTCATGAAGTCCGAACTGGCCCTCGTCACTAAGAAGTGCCCAATCTGCCAACAACTTGCAGAGCCCCTGATATGGCGTTGTTCCCCAGGAGGGATCAGCCAGCCACCTGGTGGCAGGTTGTTCACATTGGAGCACTACCATCATGGAAGGAAGAGAGCTGTATTCTTACTGGAAGAGTCACTTACTTTGAATACAGATTGCCTTCTCTGCCTATAATATTTCTTCCAATAACACAGTCCATAGATTTGTGAATGCCATATTTGCCATCAAAATGATCAACAAAGCCTAGCTTCAAGTCAAGGATCTCATTCTATAGCAAATGCAGTATAGTGTGGGCCCATGCTCTTCCTTTACCATGTTCCCTACTCACCCCTCATATGGCTAGCCTGATAGAATAGTGAAGTGACTTTTAATGCTCAAATATGTGCCAGCTGGGTAGCAAAATCTTGCAGAGCTGGGACAAAGTCTTCCAGGAGGAGTATATGCTCTAAATCAATAACCAACATAAAATGGCGTTTCTTCATAGACAAGATTTTGGAGACCTTGACCAGGGGTGAAGATGGCAGGGATTCCTCTCATTATTATTTCTAATGAGCCACTAGAAGCATTTGTGCATCCTTTCCCCCACAAGTGCGCAACCAGTTGCTCTGGAGGTTTTACTTTACTTTGCAAAGGAGGAACACTTCCATGGGGGGGGGTGGGGGGAACGACACCAGTGGTTCTCTGAAAGTAGAAGCTGAAATGGCCGCATGGCAATTTTGAGATACTCAAGTCAACGGATAACTAGGCAGAGAAAGGGCTTTATTTTATAGACTATGGTGACTGAGCCTGACTACCTGGGGAAATGAGGTTGCTAGTACACAATGAAGGGAAAGAAGAATATTCTTGCAAGTGAACAATCCCCTGGAGCCTGTATTCACCCTGTCTTTGGTTACACTAAATGGGAAACCACAACAACCCAATGAAGTGATCATGGCTCACAGGTAAGATGCTTCAGGAAAGAAGGGTTGGGCTGCTCCCCCAGACAGGGAACTAGAACCAACTAACAAACCTGCTGAATCCAAAGGCAATATAGAATAGGTAGGGGAAGAAAGCAGTTACGAAGAACAATGACCACCTGACTATATTCAGACATAGACATGATCACTGTAAGGACTTTTAAATAGTTCTTTCTCATTATGATATGTAAATGTTTGTATACGTATAAACCATTTTTTCTTCCTTCTCCAAATCTTTGATCATCTAACCTAAGATGCGCTAATTGGGGGCTGGCAGGTGGCGTGGTGGTTAAAGGCACTGGACACCCACATGGCTGACTGCAGTTCAAGTCCTAGGCCTGGTGGCTTGCTTTCTCACTTTCCTCTCTCTCTTTCTCTGTTTTTCTCTGATCAAACTAGAACACAATAATAATAATAATAATAATAATAAAGAGTTCAATAAAAATTCTTAAAAAAAAGATGTGTTAATTATAGTTAAATTTCTATCAGTGTTTCTTTTTAAAGAGAGATTTTGGTATAGGGTGCATGCACTTGCCAGAGAGACAGAAAGTGAGAAATCGCCCTCTGGGGGGATGACCACACTGCAATCTCTTCTCCTCCATTCTCCTCTTGTGATCTCGGCGCTTGCACACACACTCACCTTGTGTGAGTTTTAAGCCGCAGGGTCCAGACTCGAACCTTGGTCGACCAATATACCATCTGCTGGTCCCTTATCTCAGTATTTAAATGACAGAATGTTAAATAGGGAAAATTATTCAGGTTGAAGAATGAACTCATCAGAGATGGATAAAGGATCTTTTTCTTTTGGCAAAGGGGTGTAGAGGGCAGAGTAATGGCCCTTGAATCATGTGAATATCTCAGTCCCCAGAATTCATGAATATGTTAGATTATGTAGAAAAGGGGAATTAAAGTTGTAGCTGGGATTAAGGTTGCTAATCAGTTGACTTTAAAATAGGGAAATTAGCCTGGATTATGCAAGTGGGCTCAATGTAATTACAGAGTAGCCAGTGGGGACAGAAGTCGAACAGAAAGATGACCACCCCATCTTGCAGGATATGAAGATAGAGAAAGGAAATTATGAAACAAGGGGTGTGGACCACCTCCAGAAGCAGAAAAAGATGAGGAAATGGATTATTCCCTAGAGCCTGCAGGACGAACATACCTACTGACATCTTGATTTTTACCTAGTGAGACCCATTTGGGACTTCTGGCCTCCAGAACTGTAAGACCACAACTTTGTGTTGTCTGAAGCCTCTAACTTTGAGATAACTTGTTAGGGCAGCAATAGGACGTGAACATGTCTTTGCTCGCAAAAGCACCAAGTGCTGCTGTGGCTATTATACTTTAAACATGGCCATCCTCTAAAGATTGATGTGGAGCTGTGGCCAGACCTACAACTCTTCTCGCTCCAGGACCCTCCTTCAATTTCACCAAGTCTTGGGTCAAATGGGTATTTAGCTCTGTGATGATGGGCACCACCTTCTCGTACAAGTCCCCTGCATCACTGAGGTTGGACGGGTGGCTACAACGAGGGGCTATTCTTATGGGTTCCAGCTTGTTCTCATTCTCTCCCACTTAACAGCTATCCCTCCTTCCCGACTGTCCTTCTGACCGCAGATACACAGCCTTTAACAGTCAGTTTAACAGTTATGTAAGATCAAATTCTGATACCAAATCCCTTACAATATTTACCACTCCCAGTGGTTCTTTTTCTCTGCTGGAACTCTAATTGATGCAGTTATGCATTTAAGCTACTTTTCTCACTGTTAAAAGTTTTTCCAGTATTTTTATGTATTTGGAACTGGAATTGGATCTTTCTGTGTTAGCTCATTCTGCTGTATTGACTATAAATCGCCTCTGTTTGTCTCCATACTGTGGAATTCATACTTACCCCATATGTTCCTTACAGATGCCTTTGATTAGGTGGAGAATCTTTTGCTTGGGCACTGGTTCATTTATCTTTGAACTTACCAGTTCTACTTTTTCTCCAAGAATTCCTGAAGTACATGAGAGTAAAAATAATATCTGTGTCCTTATGTTTTCTCAGATTCTGTTAGACACGGGGAAAATCTGCTGCAATCTGCAGCAGAAACTTGGCCCCAAGTCCCTGTTATTGTTTGGGATTCCATTCTATGAGCCCTGCTGTTTTCTCCTCAGTGACTGGTTCTTGGTCCTCCCTAAGCAGAATCAACTGAGCAGCAGTTTTACCTGGATCAACACCTCATAGGAGGATGGGACTCCCTGAAGGCCTTAGATCCAGGAGGGCCTGAATTCTCTTGCCCTTGGATTTATTCTTCACTCATTTATCACTACTATGCTTGTGCTGACCTTGAACACCAGCCCTCTCATTCAAAACAGAAGCTCCTTGGGACCAGCAGATGGCATAATGGCTATGCCATGGGACTCCCGCATGGCTGACTGTGGTTTGAGACTCAGACCCGGAGGCTTGAAACTCACACTGGGTGCATGTGAATGTGTGCCCAAAATCCCAAGAGGAAAATGGAGGAGAAGGGATTGCAGCATGACCATCTCCCTGGAGGCTGATATCTCACTTTTTATCTCTCCGTTTCTCCAGTGAGCACACATGGCCTATAGCAAAAATCTCTCTCTAAAAAACAAAACAAAACAAAAAACAAAACCCAGAAGCTCCTCTCAGCCTCAAACCTTAGCTTCTTTCCCTGCATATGTTTTCTGACTATTCTCTACCCCAGATGAGTGGTGGGATAGGAGAAATGGGTGGTTTTCATCCTTCTGTCTCTCATCAAGAATCCTAGACAGGATGGTCCCATAACAGAAGTTAGGTACTGCACAGGGGAAGCTAGATCCCGCATGACCAGCTACGGTTCAAGTCCTGGATCTGGTAGGTTCAAAAACACGCCTGGCATGTGTACACTTGACAAGATAGAGAATTAGAGGGAAAAATATTGTGGAATGAACAGACCCCATTGGGAGGGTGCTTTCTCTCTCTCCCTAACATTAAAAAAAAATCCCAATTTCAGTACCTTGCTATCTAAGCCCCCAAATCTCTGCGTGCAAATATGACTAAAATCCTTGAAGTAGGTGTACAAATTCACTACTACGGCCCTTGACAACTACTTAAGATATATATATATATATATAAATAAATAAATAACTTATATACCATGCCGAGCAAAAGTCAGATTTAGAGAGAGATGTAAATGCATTTCTATTTTTGGGGTTTGCTTTTGTTTTTTGTTTGTTTGTTTGTTTTGTCTTGTTTTGTTTGTCTGTTTTTAGATTTTTACCATAAGGTTTTGTACTCATCGGAGAGAGTCAGAGAGAAGGAAAGTAAGAAGTTACTCCCCAGGTAGGATGTCTATGCCTATATGTCTATGTCTATGTCTATGTCTATGTCTATGTCTATGTCAATGTATCTATACCACAATCCCTTCTCTTCCATTCTCCTCTGAGGATTTTAAGCATGCACACATGTGTGCCTGGTGTGATTTTTAAACTACCACATCTGGAGCTCAAATCCCGTTTGGCCATGTGGGAGTACAGTACCTTAGCCCCCTGCTGCCCCTATAAATGCATTTCTACATACAAATTGGCCAACATATAGTAACCAAGATAGTTTCTGAATGCTGCCCTAACAGGACCAGTGTTTTCTGATTGTATGTACTGAGTTCTGTCAGGTTCTCCAGCCTCTCTCAGTCTGCAACTACAAGACAGGAAAACCCAAACCCTCTGGGTCAAGGGTTGTCTGGGCCTCCAGACTAAATGTATCTCTATAACCTTTACCTGCTTAATCACAGACCAAAGAATCTGCCTAGGAGAGTTTAGACAGGGTAGATATACACCATATAAGGAGAATGATGACGTTGTTTAAGAAAACATCAAGTATGCTTTTATCATTTCTACTAACACACTGTACTACCTTAAGGAAGCCATTTTAACTAAGCCCTTAGGCCTTAGTTTCCTTACCTGTAAAGTAATTAAAATTCATACTATAAATCTCAATATAGCAATAATAATCAGTTATCTCAATATGGGGGAAATATGTCAGGCTAGGGATGAGAAGATCTTAACGATAGTTCCTCATTGGGGTAGAAGTGGCTCTGGGTGGGCCTCCTGGTGCTGTATCTCTACAGAAATTTACAAAAACAAGTATCAAGATAGAAACAAGATAGCCTTGGTCTATACAAGGAAAGATAAATCTGGTTATATTCAGACACAAATAAATCAACTAAATAAAGTAGAGAAGGAGAAATAGAGAGGAATCCAGCTTGCACTTACACATTTAACCAATATTTATAGTTCCAGCCACTGCGCTAGTCACGAGGGAGCCACTTGCATGAGCAAAACAGCCATGGCTCCTACTCCTATCTGTGTTCATATTCTATAAAGACACTGATCAAGCAATCATACCAAAATGATAGTCACAAGTTGTGATAAAGGTTATAAGGGACAAGCACAAAGTCTAAGTGAAGATCTGGGCAGATTGTCCTGGAAGTACCATTTGAACTGAAATCTCAACAACTTAACTTGAGGTTTATCCATTATATGATAAACATTACTGGAGATCAAGATAGGTGGGGGAAAGTTTTTGACAGATTGTGGCGGAGAGGCTTTGGAGAAATCGAAATGGAATTGAGGTTGCTGGATACAAGGGTATGAAGTGCAGAGAAGAACATGGGTCTGGAGATTTAAATTGGGGAGTGCTGTGTCTACTTGGCAATAGAAACCAAGAGTGTGCATGAGATCACCCAGGAAGGAGGTGCTGTGAGATGAGAAGGCAGACTGTGAATGAACCTTGAAGAATTGCCATAATAAGAAGTCAAAAAAAGGGCCAGCTCTATATCTTTGTGGTTAAGGGAACCAGATTTCACATGGTCAACTGTGGTTTAAGTCCTGGCCCTGGTGGCTTGAAAAACATGGTGGGAACTTGTGTGTGCATGCCCCAAATCTCAACAGGATGGAGAAATGGAGGAGAAGGGATTGTGGTATGACCCTATCTCATTGGGGGTGCTTTCTCCTTCTTTTTCCTCTTTCTGACTTTTTGTCTCTTTCTGCACCCATACCCTCTGGCAATTAAAAAAAATAATGTCAAGACAAAGGAGGCTAACAATGAGTGACTAGAGAGAGAGGAAGAAAGCCAGGAGAGGAAAGCATATAGAAGTCAAAAGAGCAGAGTGTTCACATCCTGTGAAGAATGTGGCTGATGGTGGTGAATGCTTCTAACAAGCAGAGAGGAGGAAAGAGTCAGGCTCATTGGATTCAATGAGAGGGAGGTCTTTGGTGGTCCTATTGAGATCTTTAGGTGAGGGAGTCATGAAGTAAAGGGAGGTAAATAAATAGAGGAGGTAGTTTATGCAGTGCATTTCATTACTCTGATCATAAATATGGAAATGTTAGATTTAAAGAGATTGAGGGAGGAAGCCCAAGATTGGGGGTGTGCCACTTCCTCCTGTTTATGGCTTTGTAGCCCACTATTGGCAGTTTTTGGGGTCATTGACCTACTGACTTAAATCATTCAAACCCATTCTCTTATTCACTCAATAAGCAGTATGAGGAAGAGATCATCTTTACCTTTAAGAAGCTTACTATTATTGCAGTTCAGTGTTCATTTAAGATATATTACTGGAGGAACCAGCAGATGGTGTAATGGTTATCTTGCTGGACTCCTATGTAATCGACTGCAATGTAAATGCCACACCCAGCAGCTTAAAATTCAGGCTGGGCACATGTACATGCATGCCCAGAATCCCAAGAAGAGAATGGAGGAGAAGGGATTATGGCATGGCCATCTTCCGGTGGTGGTGATTTCGTGCTTTCTGTCTGTCTCTCTGTCTCTCTGGCAAGCACATGTACCTTATAACAAAAATCTCTCTCAAAAAAAAAAAATAGATACATTACTTGAGTATCTGCTTTGTGTGAACCACTTTGTGGAAATGGGTACTGAGGTTAATAGAACATGCTTATTTCATGCCCTTAGGAGTAGAGTCTACTGGGACAATACAGGCCTCAACAGCAAGTGCAATGAGCATTCCCAGACTGTTGCGTCCATGCCCAGCTGTCAACGGTAATAACTGGTGACAATGAGTTTAGCTATTTCCACGTTCAAAAGAAAAAGAACCAAGGTTGATGGTATATTCTTCCTTGTTTCCCTCTGGGGGAGGCTTATGGAATAGTGTTGGGCATCCAGGGTGAACAGGACTTAGTGTTGTGTTAGTTATCTGTTACTGCATCACAGAGTACCACAAATGCAGAGTCTTCAAACAAGAAACATTTGCTACCTTGTGAGTCAGGAGTCCTGGCAGATCTTGGCTGTCTCCTTTACTTTGAGGTCTGACGTGAGGCTGTATGAAAGGGTCATACGGGGCTGAGACTTCATCTGAAAAGTCCACTGGGAAGAACAGCTTCCAAGATTATGATTGCTGAGAGAATCCAGCCCCTTGTGGGGCTACTACACCAAGTACTTCAATTGCTTGTTGGCTGTTAGCTAGAGCTTTCCTCAATTCCCCACTACATGGGTTTCTAAAATATGGCAGCCTGTTTCACCAAAGCATATAAGCTAAGAAGGTAACAGTGGGCCAGCCTGTGGTATGGTGGTTAAGGTGACTGGTTCCCACATGGTTTTCCATGTGGTTAGAGTCCCAGACTCTGACTTGAGAAACATGCCAAGCACATGGGTATGTGTGTAACCAAAACTCTGAAAAGAGGAAGAGATAGAGCAGAAAAGACTGTGGTGTGATCATGCCCCATGAAGGGTGCTTTCTCACTTTCTCCCTCTTTCTCTCTGTTTCCAGAGAGTGTATGCGCATTCTGGGGGAAAAAAGTCAATAGCTAGAGTCACTATCTCAAGCAACCGAATTATGAAAGTGACATCCCTTCACCTTTGCTGTGCTCTACAGGCTGGAAGCAATCATAAGTACCAACTGCATTCTAGGAGAGTAGGATACAGGGAGTGTAACTACCAGGAAGCAAGGATCCTTATGGGCTACCTTAGAAAATGTCTACTACTGGTATGCAAACCTACCATGAACTGCCAAATTTAAGCTCCAACTCTTGATTTTCTCTTGAGGTACCCAGATGAACCGGAGTTTGTCTTTTAAAGTCTGCTCAGTCTTCTTGGTCAGCTGAGTTCTGATACCTTCATTGCAAGAACTTCCCAATTCTAGAAGGCAGGAGGAATGGACTCTGTCTTGACTTGCATGAAACTCTCTGATCGATGATGCTGGCACTGCCTAAGCAATAGGAGGGTCTGCTGTCCTTGCACCATCCCCACCCTTCAAGCTTAGATCCCTAGGCTGAGTCATATCAAATATAGGTAGCTATATTTCTTGAAGTTGTGGGTCTGGAGCCTTGACTCTTTCTTGGTTATAAAGGACTATTTCACTTCATTTCTCCCAATTCAGCCACATGAATGCCCTGAGACCTGAGATCTCCTAATCCATACTCTGGCTAAGAAAGCTCTACCTTGGAATATATTTATATCTATCTATCTATCTATCTATCTATCTATCTATCTATCTATCTATCTATCCATCCATCCATCCATCCATCCATCCATCCATCCATCCATCCATTCATCCATCTATCCATCCACCCTTAATTTTTTTAAAAAATGCCAGATGGTACATGTAAAGGGAGAGAGAGAGAGAGAGAGAGAGTCTCCCAGCGAGGCCTGGTCATGCTGCAACCCTTTTTTCCTCTAGCTCTCCATCCTGTCAGGATCCTGATCATATGCCTGACATGAAGTCAGCAGGGCCAGGCTTGCACCATCCCCACCCTTCAAGCTTAGATCCCTAGGCTGAGTCATATCAAATATAGGTAGCTATATTTCTTGAAGTTGTGGGTCTGGAGCCTTGACTCTTTCTTGGTTATAAAGGACTATTTCACTTCATTTCTCCCAATTCAGCCACATGAATGCCCTGAGACCTGAGATCTCCTAATCCATACTCTGGCTAAGAAAGCTCTACCTTGGAATATATTTATATCTATCTATCTATCTATCTATCTATCTATCTATCCATCCATCCATCCATCCATCCATCCATCCATCCATCCATTCATCCATCTATCCATCCACCCTTAATTTTTTTAAAAAATGCCAGATGGTACATGTAAAGGGAGAGAGAGAGAGAGAGAGAGAGTCTCCCAGCGAGGCCTGGTCATGCTGCAACCCTTTTTTCCTCTAGCTCTCCATCCTGTCAGGATCCTGATCATATGCCTGACATGAAGTCAGCAGGGCCAGGATTTGAACCTTTGTTTATCATGTGGAATCTTGGCTTTCTCTGTCAGTGCCTAACTGCTACCACATGAGGTCAACTTTCATAGTCTTTCTTTAACAGCTTCATTGAAATAAAATTCACGTGCCATGAAATTTACCATTTAAAGTACACAATTCAGTGGATTTTAGTATATTCAGAGTTGTGCAACCATAACCACAATCAATTTCAGAATCTGATCTTTTTACCCCAAAAGAAATTGTGTACCCACTGACAGTCATTCCTCATTTCTTCTAAAACTCAAACCCTGGAAAACTGCTAATCTAATTTTTGTCTCTTTAGATTTCAGATTCTGGGCTTTTCTCATAAGTAGGATCATACACTATGTAACTTTCTGAAACTGGTTTCTTTCACGTAATATTTTTTATTACATATTACCAATGTCTTTGTATAATATCTACATACCTACCAGATATTACATGGATATACTACATCTTATTTAACCTTTCATTTGATGACTTCTACTTTGGGACTATTATGATAGGTACTTTTTTTGTTTTTGGAGAGGTTTTTGCTATAGGGCACGTGCGCTCGCCAGACAGAGAGAGACAGAGAGACAGAAAGCAAGAAATCACCCCCCCAGGGAGGATGGCCATGCTGCAATCCCTTCTCCATTCTCCTCTTGGGATCTTGGGCACGAACGCACATGCGCCCAGCGTGAGTTTAAGCCACCGGGTCAGGGACGTGAACCGTGGTCGACTACGTGGGAGTCCAACGACATAGCCATTACACTAACTGCTGGTCCCTGATTGGTACTTCTATGAACAGCCATATATAAATTTTTGTGCAGACATATATCTTCATTTCTCTTGGGTATACACCTAGGACTAGAATGGCTGGGTCATATGGGAACTCCATGTTCCATAATTTGAGGAACTGCCAAACCAACTGTGCCATTTGCATTTCCAGCAGCAATCTGTGAAGGTCCAGAATTTCTCCACGTCCTTATCGACACTTACTATCTCTTTTCTTATTATAAATATACTAGTGGATTTGGAGTAGTATCTTGTTGTGATTTTTATATTTATTTACTGCATGGCTAGAAACGTTGGGCATCTTTTCACATGCTTATTAACCATTTGTCTATCTTCTGCAGAGGAAATGTCTGTTTACACCCTTTGAGCCTCGTATTTTGCTGGGCCTCATCCTGACTGTCTTCTGGCCCCTCTCCAGGAGTAGAAAACTAGGAGACGTGGTGAATGGCCCCCCTGGGGCCTTGGCTCTGGGTAGGAGACACGGGAATCTCCTGCCCAAATGGAACTTTGTGGGTCTTGTAGACCTGTTTGTCTAAGGTTGGACCACATTGCCGATAATCGCAACCTAAGTCCTTAAAGATGGCCACTTCGGTAGAAGCTGTTTGTACAAAGTATGGTGGAGCATGGAGGGTATGAGTGTGGCCCTTTAAGCTATGGTCAGAACTAGGAAAGGGAAGAAAAACTGGGGCCTAGCCGGAGCCTGGATATGCACTCTCCCTGTTGTCAATTTCTAGAGCAGAACTGGCAATGTGAAGAATCTGAATTCATACCTAGTCTTTCAAGTTGTCATCATGGAATTGTTTTCCAAAATAGTGAGATAGAACTTATTCAATAGCACAGGCTTATAACTTTTAAGGAGTCGAACATAACAGTATATGGATCTCCATTTGTTTTTTTACTCAGACCCACAAATATCAAGGACAGGCCCTGAACGTATTTATGTTGCACATACCTCCTTCACGGGGAGAGTCAATATGCAGACTGGGGCTTGTTCAGGCTATTAAAAAACAGGGCGTGGGGCAGTAAGCAATAGGTGTGAGCCAGGAGAGTTGAGCAGCTGAAGGCAGAGGGTCTGGTGCAAGGCTTCCTACATTTTGAGTCCCATCTTCACCACTTACTAGCTCAGTGAACTGGACTAAGTTTTAAACAATTCTCTAAGTTTGTTTCTGCAAAATAAAAATAATTATACGAGTTTCCTCAGAGGGATTTTTGTGAATTTTAAATGGATTAATACCTACAGAGCACTCAGAATAGTCCCTGGCCTGGAGGAAGTGTTCAGTGATAGCTGTCATTTAGGAGATGCCCTGGGCACTGGAAAAAGCAGGTTCCTACCGAAGGCTTCTTCAGTGAAAGCCTCCTGCACCACCATCCCCAGGTCCCAAAAGCTTACACAGAAAGGGACAAATTCCCAGGTATACATTTTCTTACTGCTTGCTTGGGCTCTTTGCAGAGAGACCCTCCCTCCCAGCAAACGCCAACAAGCCCTGCTTCCACACTCCAGCTTTCTGCAGCATTTGCATGAGAACACTCTGAGAATAGCTTATGCTCAAGAAGGGGACTTAGGAGAGGGATAAAAATGCTAAAATTTGACCAAGTCTCCAAATGAAAAATACAGCTTTAGGGAAAACCAAAGACATCTCTCTCTTTTTCTTTCACTCTCAAAATGCATTGTGATGAATACTGCCCCAGGGTTGGTGTATGCAAACTTACACTGTGCTCCTGGAGATAATTGAATCCTCTATAATGAGGGGTCAAAAAAAAAAACCAACCTCAGACAGACAAGGCTCAGAGGCTATGGATCAGCCCAGTCTGGCTTCTAGCCCACAGCACCCACAATTATTCTGCAGTGATTTTTATTTATCTATTTAGTCCTCCCAGTAGGCAAGAGAGAGAGAGAGAGAGAAATAGAGAGGGGGAGAGTCTAGTCATAATTCAGCCCTCATGGTTAGGCAGCAAGCTCGAAATTGAAAAAGTTATTCAAATGGATAATAAAATGGGTCTGAGTTTCTAATATCCTCTTCAATGGGAAAATGACCTAAATTGTGAAACTTTGCAAATGGCTTACGTGTCTGTGATCAGATTATTTAAGAGTCAGCTCTGTGATGCTGTGGGCATTATCCCAGGGCAAGTGGTAGACCTTGGCACCTGCATCTGAAGGAAGAATGAAATTTTTTGCATTTGGTCTTCAGAAGGGTACAGTTGGTCAGTGAAAGAAACCAGGGCCCCTCTGCGCTCTGCAGACCCCCACTGGTAATGGGACAGGAGGGAACAGAGGTGAGGGACATTCAAACACCTAAAACCTAATGCATAGCAACCATATTTGGCAATAGAAATCTATTCATCAGGTGACTAGTCAAGTGCCTGAGAAACTGGGTCTGAACCGGTTAGAACAAGATGGTGCCTGGAATGACCACTGCCTAACCTTCAGACTCATCATACCCTCACTGTACCTTATTCACACGCTAGATGACACTCTCAACTGTGTCGTGGCAGACTGAAATTACCATTGCAATGACTGAAACTACCCAACCAGGGCCAGAAAAGAGAGGGTCAGTGACTCTAGGAAAACCATTGCCCCTTCCCCAGAAAAGTCACAAATAAACCACCCCTTAGCCTGGCATTAAGCCAAGCCATGTAAGTCAGGCTGCCCTGCCTAGGGGGAAGCCCTTCTGTCATTGCTCTCTTCTTGGAGGATGGGATGAAACTGTTCACTCCTCTCCTCAGAGGGCTGCTCCACCTATGGAGGAGTCCACTCTGTAGACTGTCCTTAATAAACTTGCTTTCACTCTCCCTCAAAGGCTTGCTCTTCAGTTCTTTCCAGCATGAAGCCAAGGACTATCACACCTTGGGTAGAGACCTCCATGAGCTGATTCTCCCCAGCAATAGTGAGGCTATAAGAAAGAACTGTCCCTAAAAGCTATGACCCTGGAAGAAATGTTTGAAACAGTCAGATAACAAGGGTATGTCCCTGAGCACTGCTCAGAGGAGGCAGACAATGACAATATGCTACATCTGTCAAAAATGGCATGAGGCCAATCCCAGAGGCTGGAGGGGCTGTGGTCCCTTCCTCCAACTACTGTGAGGATCAACTGGAACTAGTTCCCTCTATTTGGAGAATTGGCAATAGAGAGGTCCGCAGGTAGCATGGAAATTAAGGTGGTTGGATGCCATGGAGCTGACTCTGTAGTTCAAGCCCCAGAACTGGTGCCTTGAAAATCATGCCAGGCATTGTGTGCATGTCTGCCCAAGATCCCAAGAGAAGAATGGAGGAGAAGAGACTGTGGCATGGCACCCCTAGGAGGCGATTTCCCATTTTCCTCTCTCTGTCTCTGTCTGCCTCCAGTGAGAACACATGCCCTATTGAAAAAAAAAATATTGGCAATAGAAGCAATGATCACGACCACTGTATTCCCTGCTACAATCACCAACAAAATTCAGTGTGTCTTATATTTGTGAGCACTTTCATATACAACTGCTCAAGGAAGTAAGTAATAGACGTTATCACCATTTCATGGATCTGGAACAACTGAAGTTCAAGGAACGAAAGTGAGTTTGCCAAGGTCATGTGGTTATTAAGGTCAGAGGTTATTGGTTATTGGACCTGAGGCTCTAAGTTAACATCATATTTAAACCCATATCCCTCTCTTCATTGGAATTTTGACTCAGCTTTATGAAATTTGACATTTCATGAACCACACTAGTCCCTTGCCCACAGAATTTTCTGCAATGACTGAAATACTCTGTAATCTGTGCTGTCCAATACGGTAGCTACTAGCCACATCTGGCTACCAGGCACTTGAAAAGCAACTAGGGTGACCGAAGAGCTGAATTTTAAATTTGATCAATATTAAATTATACTGAGTTTATATTTTAAAAGCCCATGTGGCTAGCAGCTACCATATTTGGCAATAGGAATCCACTCATCTATTTAATAGTCAGGAAACTTGGTCCTACTCTAGCCAAATATTGTGGTCGAGGGCATGCATGTCAGGGTCAGGCAGACAATTCACACTGTGTCGTCATATGAGGTACTAATGAGAACAGAGTGGAGAGCTTTAAAGAAATTGATGACATGGCTTAGCTATATGAGAAAATGGATGTATAGGCATTTTACATATATATCATGCTTAGTGCATTGATAGCTAACTAGAAAAAGAAAAACAATATAGGAAAGAGGAACTGAGAAGGAACGCAATGATTTCTTTACATTTTCCCTATTGGTGTCTTCCTTGTATAGCGCTACAGAGAAATTGAGAAGGGTGACAGCAAGAAGCTTAGTCTCTCTTGCAGAGAAAGGTAGGTTAGCAGGCTGAAGATGATCACCAGAAAAGTCACAGCAGGAAATCAGGGGATAGGAACTTGAAGTTGGATGTCACAGCTGAGACAAAAAAATTCCACAGTAAGCCCCTGGATTTGGTTTCCAAGTAGGAGAGTTGAGAGAAAGGAGTCAAAGGCTTATCTCTGTGTTATTAAGAACGCAGAGTGAGAATTCAAAAACCTTGCATGTAGAAATGAGAAACATTTTAGATTCTACCAGATGTTTGATGTGAGACTACAGGGAAAAGTCTATAGACAAAGAGCCCTTGACAACCACTGCTCAGGGGTGGAGTACTAAAGACCAAGCTATTGAAGTACAAACCTTGAGGCCGCAAGCAGCAAAGTCAAGGGTGGCCCATCAGTCAGGAAGTTCTGATTGTAAGTAAAAGAACCCCCAGGTAATGCGTTTTACACAATAGGACATTTATTATTTCTCACAATGTGAAGTTCAGAGATAGGGTGGGTGCAAGGTTTGATTACTTTTATCTCATTTAATTCTCATGACAATTTCACGAGGGAAGTTCATTTCATAGCCATTGAGGCCTGGAGAGTTTAAATAATTTGTCCAAAGCCATATAGCTGATAGGGGGCAGAGCCAGGATTGTACCCAAAAAGCCTTGACTGCTACTGAAAGTAACTAAAGACTTTGTGATGATGAGATGTATTTTCTGTAAAGGATGTTCAGTGTTTTCCAAATGCATCAGAAAGAGGTTACTAGATGTGGCTTCAATTTTACAGAGGTCAGAACTCACAGGGCAGAGAGATGGCGCAGTGGTGTCTAGTCACACAGTGGGTCGACTTGGTAATGAAATTATGGCTTAAAATCAGAGCTTCCTACCAGAACTAATAGATCTCATTTCCTAGCTCCCACCTTACCAAAGGGATAAACCACACCCGCCCCAGAGTACTGGCCTACTGCTCTTGGATACCAGTGTCACTGCTTCTCCCCCGCATCCTCAGTGGCTGCTGTTTCTCAGAAATGAGGAAAGGAGGAGGGGCAGCCCAGAACCAGTAGATGGTATAATAGTTACATTGCTGGACTCCCACGTAGTCAACCACAGTTCAAGTCCCAGGCCCTGTGGCTTAAAACTCATACTGGGCATGTGTGCATGTGTGAGTGCCCAAAGTCCCATGAGGAGAATGGAAGAGAAGGAACTGTGGTGTGGCCCCTTGTGGGGGTGGGGGTGGTGATTTCTCATTTTCTGTCTCCCTGTCTCTCCGGCAAGCACATGTACCCTATAATAGCAAAAATCTCTTTAAAAAAAGTCAGGCTCTTGACCCTCTCTATTTAAAGTCACACACCGGGGCCCAGCAGGGAGCATAGTAGTTAAGATGCTGGACTCCCACGTGGCTGACTGCGGTTTGAGTCCTGGACCCAGTGACTTGAAATTCACACCAGGCTCATGTGTGTGCATGCCCCAAACCCCAGGAGGAGAATGGAGGAGAAGGGACTGCAGTGTGGCTAATTCTCCTTGGGGGGTGATTTCTCACTTTTTGTCTCTCTGTCTTCTGATGAGCATATACAACCTATAGCAAAAATCTCCCCAAATAAATAAATAAAGTCACACACTGGGTTTTGCATCCAAAATTAGCCTATAAACTATCAAAAATAATGAATCCATAAGCATACAGCAGGAAAAGGGCTTTGAAAAGTATGCAGCCCATATACGACCTGGTAAAAGTACATTATTATTGGTTGGAGAGAACTTCCACAATGGGAAGGTCTAAAACATATTCAGCAGATACACCTAAGCTGAGCTTAGCCTATGCAAAGAGCTATTATTTTTGAAACGATAATTATCCATTTATTACCTTATCTGTTGCCAATGTCACGTAACACTGAGAAATTGATCAGCATACAGTCTAAAATGCCTAAGACTCTGGAATGGAAATAACTGCCAAATATGGATTAAATTGATAAAAATAATTCCAAACATGATTAGAGTCACTCTGTTGTATATCCTGCACAGCAGGTGGGAAATCCTTGAGAAGAATTAGGGAAAGGTTTAGAGAAAGCAGATTAATGGAGAAAGATTAAATGTGTTTCAAAAGCAGTACAAAACATATTTTAAATGACAGTCCTTCCGTGGGCAATGTTAAAGGGTACTTGGCACACGCACAATTCAAGCCCTTGGTTTAAATGCCCGTCATGCAGCAATAAATGGAAATGTGTCCTTGTGGCATAAACTGTACTCATGGAAGACACTTGGAAATGGCAAATACAAGAGGTGATTAAGTTATTTTTCTTTGCATTTAATTATGCAAGTGATACAGAACAGCGTTGTTAGTATAAAAGATTCAGATAGTACGAAAGTATACGCGGTGAAATGTGAAGATCCCCCTGGCTGTCATGACCTTCTCATTGATCTCACCTCCATATGCATGCTTTCTGCAACTTAACTAGTGCTAGCTGTGGAACACGGGCTGCTGAACAGCTTTCTATTTACTTCCCACATACAGTCACACATGTACATATATGTTTGCTTCTTACATAAACGTAGGCAATATAAATGTTGTTTCATGATTGGCTTTTTTAACATACAATATATCTTGAAGCTATTTTCATGTTAATACATGTATCTCTCTCTTTGTGTGTACTAATACATGTGTACATCTCTGGGTGTGTTAATATATGTATATCTGTGTGTGTGTGTATGTGTGTGTGAATATACATGCTAGAAGGTATGTGCACTCACCAGAGAGATGGGGAGGGTGGAGAAAGCAACCTCCATGGAGAATGGTCACACCACAAGCCATTCTCTCCCATCTCTCTCCTCTACCCCACAACCTGGACTTTGGGCATACACACATGCCCCAAGTGTTTCACATGAGGTAGGGTCTGGGACTCAAACTGCAAGGTCAGCTATGTGGGATACGACTGCCCTAAGCACAGGCCACAGAGCCAGCCCATCTTCCTTATTTCTTAATGTCTGACACAATATATTATAGCATGACCGTTTCATAATCTGTTTAACCAGTTTCTTACTGACGATATTTGAAGTGTTTGCAATGCTTTATTGTAACAAAAGTTCCGAGAAGATTTGTAACTGATTTTTTTGAGAGATATCAGAGAAGGCATGATTTCTAGTAGACTCACCTAACGCAGACTTATGACTGTTAACAGCAAGACGGCCTAGAATTAGTTCATGACAATTCTGCCATTATGAATCAATGCCAGGTAGCCACTTGCCATGCCCCCTCCTCTTGACTTGTTGGCATGCTGATCACTGGGATTTAGAAAGGGTGGTCCACCAGATCTTCGCAAGTCACAGAGTGTCTGGGAACCCCTCCATCTCTTCTTAGTCCTATAGACCCACCCCACTCACTTGCCATATAAACAGCAGCTGTTTCTGGATGGTGGCTTATTACAAGATTATTTACGCATCTCTGTACTTCACATGTTTCTCTCTGTGCAATTATTTCTCATGTAATAAACAAATAATAAAAAAAGATTTTAAAAAGGGACATGACTAATTAAGAACATCAGAAGAGAAGGTAAGTGAACAAGCATGGACCCGGAAGTCACATGGATTCAACCGTGACAGTGAACTTTATCATTTACTGGTTTTGTATAATGACATATATAAAAGAATACATAACATAATATTAAATATAATTTACTAATATAGAACAGATATATTCCTTATTTATAATCCATAAATTATGTGTATAAAACCAAGTAATTTATTCAACTTCTCTAAGCCTCAGTTGTCCCTTGTTTTTTTTTTTTTCTTTAAATAAAAAGGATGAAGATCCAACCTCATAGAATTGCTGAGAAGATGAAATGAAATGAAATGTGTAAATGGAAAGCAATATATAGTAGGAGCAAAATGGTATGTAGTTTAACATAGCGGTAAAGAACAATGACTCTGGATTAGACAGATCAGGGACTGTTTCACCAGTTATCTGGAGGGTATTGACAAACTCTATTAGCTCTCTGAAACTCAGTTTTCTTACTCACAAAATGAGGATCATGTTAAATTTCTAGTGTGATTATGAGAACAAAATGAGATATACCTTAGCATTTGACCTAGCTTATGGGAAGCGCCCAATTATTCTCCTACTACCAAATTCCCTCCCTGTTTTCTTTTCCATCCTATTTACTGCACACCCATAGTATGGCTGCACTAGGAAAAGGTGGTAGCATGGTTATTAACGCTTATTTCTTTCCAATTTTGTAGTCAATTTAGCATACATTGTGTTGTTTGAACCTCATAAAACTCTCCATAGTAGCCATAAAATCTCATGGTCCTGTTCAAGGTGTTCCCTTGGTGCGAAACTATTTCCCATGGGTTACTCACGTTTCAGCACATCTTGTAAGCAGACACAATGATAGCCTTTTTTGTGGACTGTCTTATTAGGAATGTTTCTATAGTGAGAGCCAACCTCTGGAACAAAGAACAGGCCTATTTACTGTTTAGAATAATAAAAATTATGTCCTTTTCCAGGGTGAAGGCAGGGTTGACTACAGTTCATTACCAAAGATTTGCATTTCCTAGACCTGGAGACCATCAGCTGTGGTGTACCACCACTGTGTGCACAGCTGGGCTACTCCATGAATGCCCCCATGGGAACTGATGGCAAAGGAAACTGATGCAACATGAATTTCACATTGCTCGATATGCCAGGAATAATAGAGCCTTTTGTCTTTGAACCTGGAATTTCATGTCTCCTGCCAGTTTCCACAAAATCATGGCAGAGTAACTCATTAGCTTCCAAGTAGCTAAAAATCTGAGCCCTTTTATAGTTCTTGACAGCCACATAGTGCATTGAAGTACCATCCATTCACTAGAAAGCAATGGAGGCCATTCTCAAAAACCGTCTCTTTCTGTGCCTGGGCTCTTTCACTTAAAATAGTGCCCTCCAGGTTATACATGCTGACTCAAAAAACAGGATTTCATTGTTTTAGTGGTTGAAGAGTATCTTGTTGTGTGTGTGTGTGAGCTCGCACATGCTTACATGTGTATGTCACATTTGCTTCCATTCATTTGTTGAGGATCACTTAGGTTGACTCATATTTTGTGAATACTGCAGCAATAAATATCAGAGTACAGACATCTTTATGACATAATTATTTCCTTTCCTTTGGATATATGCCTTGTAGTGGGATTGCTGAATTATGTGGCAGATATGCTAGAGTAACTGAAGTTGATAATAATTTATTGTATATTTCATATTAGCCAAAGGGAGAGGATTTTGAATGTTTCTAACACAAAGTTATGACAAATGTTTGAGATGATGGATATGTTCATTAACACAACTTGACCATTACACACTGTGTTCAGGTACTGAAAAAAATCACACTGTACCTCACAACTATGTGCAATTACATGTCAATCAAAAACAGGGTAGGGTCAGCAGGTAGAATGGAACTTAAAGTGTTGGATTCCCACTTGAACCCACCATGGTTCAAACCCTAAACCTGGTGGCTTGAAAAATCATGCCAGGCACTAGTGCATGTGTGTGCAAAATCCTGAGAGAAGAAGGAAGAAAAAGGATGGCAGCATGGCCAACCCTCTGAAGGGTGATTTCTCACTTTCTCTTCTTTCTGTTTCTCTCTGTCTCTCTCCAGCAAGCCTAAGTGCCCTTGGCAAAAACCTTTAAAAGAAAAGGATTGGGTCACCAGTAGATGGTGTAATGGTTATGTCACTGGACTCCCACTTAGGTGACTGAGGCTTAAGTGCCTGAACCAGCAGCTTAAAACTCATGTTGGGCACATGTGCGTGTGTGCCCAAAGCCCTGAGAGGACAATGGAGGAGAAGGGACTGTGGTGTAGCCATCCCCCAGGGGTGATTTTTTGCTTTCTCTCTCTCTATCTCTCTCTGTCTCTCTGGTGAGCACAAGTGCCCTATAGCAAAAACCTCTCTCAAAAAGGGGGGTGGGGCATGTTCTGTTGCCTAGTGGTTAAGGTATATCCCATAAGGCCAACCATACTATTCAGCTCCCAGCTCTGGAGGCTTAAAGTTGGATGTATATGTATACATGCCCAAATTCCTGACAGAGTAGAGAAATGAAGAAGGGATTGCAGTGTGACTATGTCCCTCTTGGGGTGTTTTTTCCTTTCCCGTTCTTTCTGTCTGATGAACACATACACCCTCTGACAAGATAAAAACCAAGCCAAACCAACCAAACAAAAAAATCTCCTTCATTTCTACACTAGTCTATATATTCTAGCACCAAGTTCTATTAATTTACCATGTAAATATGACCTTTAAGTCACATTACTTTGAGTTTGTTTATACTACATAATTAATGTCCAAATCTACTACCATCTTCCACCTTCATGGAAGAAGAACCATGCTTACGTTTATCTCACTATACCATCACTTTATTATTACCTAGCCTACTGTTCAATAAATACAGGTTGAGTGCCAAATAAACAGAGGGTAGGACCTATTATTCCAGTTTTACAAATGAGTATATTGAGGCTCAGAGATTAATAATTAAGCTTCTCAAAGTCACACAGTTACCAAGAGCCAGTTTCATGTCTCTATTCGGGTTTTTTCATAATTCTTCCCATTAAGAGTCTTTCTGTGAGTCCAGGACCGACCAGAGAGGTTTGCATAACTAGTATGTAGGAAAGAAGTTGGGGGTGGTGGTGGCTTATTCTAGGAAAGGTATTAGATGTAAGTAGACACTGAACAAAGGAGGTAAAAGGAAAACAGGCAAAAAGAAACTAGATGGTATATTCCAATGGAAGGCAGTGGGTAGCAAGGGTTTAGATGAGGCCTGGGAAGAAGATGTGATAGCCAGGAAAATTGGACAAAATAAGGATTGAGGAAGAGGTCTAGAGGAGGTCAGGTGATTTAAGATCTGACTCTCAAAGACTGGTCTCTGGGCACTCACTTTCAGAACAGAGGCATCTCCTTAGAGAAATGAGTTATTTATAACAGTCATGAGTGACACTTTAGATGCCTATTGTGCTAGATGCTCAACAAACACTACCATAATCCTCCAACTTGTCCACTAAGGAAGGTCAACATTACATCTTGGCTTGTCCTTCTTTCTCATTTTTTCCAACATCTGATTGTTAAGTATGTCAAGTTTTTCTCACTTTTTCTACTTCTTTGTCTTATGGTCCCTACCCTGGCATCATTTTCACAGCCTGGTATCCAGAGCCTTAGGATGTCCCTTGTAAAATTCCTCCAAGTCTGTCTACCTATCCCCAGTCTCTTGCTATTAAGCTAATTTCCAGTAAAATTTAAATGACTTGTGGATTCTTACTGTTTTCTTCCCTCTCTCAAGGACTACTGTATTATAATAGTGTATTCTTGGAGAAATATTTAAGGTATTCTTTTAACCAAGTAAATGAATCTCTAATAATACCATTTCAGACAGAGACACAAGATACTTCTGAAGAGTGAAGGATATACCAGACATGTGAAATTACATCTACTAATTCAGTCTCTTGGGAGATTAATCCCTTCTAGGTCTTCAAGACTATACCACCCCCCTTCCCTCAACTTTTGTGTTAAAATCCTATGACTACTTATAGTTAAAAGTATATGGCCCATGGGCAGATAGGAACAATTTTCTTCATCTATAGACAGTAGACCTCCCCATTGTCAACTATATCTTCCTGCACCCAAGGGATCCCAAGGAAATGAGAACCCAAGCTGTCTCCAGGGTGTCGTGAATTAGAGCAGTTGCTCTGTTTCCTTTTCCACTGTGGGATGATTGGAATAACTGAGAAAGATGTCTAGATGGGACTCACTTTTTGAATGTGTGCTATATGCACCGCCCAAGAATCATGGGAGATCTTCAGACAGTAATGAGTTGATTTGTAGTTCGTTGGAGGTGCAGTTGGAGTTGGCATGTGACAGGGAGCTGAACTCTCAGGAGCTCTATGAATAGTTTAGGCACATTCTCCAGAACACATTTTCTTCTCTAGTAAAATTATTTTCACTATAATATAGATGAAAGCTCCTTGTTACTGGCCTGTTGCCCCAACCCTGGATTGTGCCTCCTGGCCTAAGTCTTGTGTATCAACACTTTGGCTAAACGATCTACTTTGCTTTTGATTTCCCCTTGGATGGTGTCTTTTGGATTGTTTTCACCTATATTCTCTGCAGACCTGAAGGTCAGTCTCATTATTGCATACATCTGGAATTCTGACATTCTGGGCTCCAATTTGATTGACAGGAGAACTCAGACATGACGTTAATGTGTTGTTTTTCCTTTGCACTGCAATAAGAATTGTTTACCCAAGTGATTCCAATAAAAGTTACCCTGGCAGTGCTGCTTAAGCCATTATCATACTGTATAATTCTTTCTAGGCAAAAGAGAACTCAGAACTCCTGTCTCAGAGTTTGGACTGAATACAGACATGGTGCAAGAATCTCTCTGTGCTGTTGCCATCAAGCTAAACATCATGCAACAGTGTCCATCAGCAATCAAAATAAAAAGATAATCTGTTGGGATGAACAAGATAAAAGTCTACATGGTGGGGACAAAGGGAAGAATCCAGATATTAAGCACTGAAATCTGAGAATATTTTATCAGAAAAGGCAGATACTTGGGACCAATCCTGAGCTGCTGTATGGAATCTCAAACCACTTCTTATAGCATGCCTATAGCCTCAGTTGTGGATGTACAGAATGCTGAGCTAAGGGGTTAAAGTGGAAAAAATAGGTATGTTGCTGAGACATTCATGTGTTGTGTTTTTTCAACTCTTTATCTTATTAGAAAAGGTCTTATTAGACACTTACTAGGTACCCATTATGAGTGAATCAGTTAGCTATTTGCTGTGTAACAAGCCAAGTCAGTGCTCTGTTATAAGAACATTCATTTTATAACTTGTAAGTAACATTTATCATTGCAGCTCCTGTTTCTGGGAGTAGGCTGGGCTTGTTGGGGTGGCTCTGTTCATCTTGGCTGGGCTTACTTATGTGTCTGTGGGTTGGCTGAAGTAGGAGAGTGGTAGAGTCACTGCCCTAGGTTAGGGCGGCTTAGTTAGGGCAGTTGTACTCCACATCTCTCTTATCCTCCTCCTGAGACTAGCAAGCCAGCCTACCATGTGCTCACAGTGATGGCAGAGGAGTTAGAGCAGAGCTGAAACGTACAGTCTCTTGAGTGCTAGTTTAAGAACTGTCACAATGTCACAATCTTTCTCATTCTATTGGCTAAAGTATATCTCATGACAAATCCAAATGAAGAAACAGAAAGTTTCTACTCACAGTGCAAAAACTGTAAAGACAGAGCAAACCCTGTAGATACAGGAAGAGGGAAGGACTGAAGGTACTAATCTACGTGGCGTTCTAGCTACATAATCATCTTAAGTATATAAAAGGCACATAATCATCCTATGTGTAATTATCACATATATTATGATCCTGATTCTATAGATAATTCAAAATGGTGATATCAGTCACTTAGGGTAACACAGTAATTAAGTGGCAAGCAGATTTCACCCAAGTTTGTCTGGTTTTAAGTTTGAGATCCTTTCACTATGAGATAAGCAGACATGTTATATTTGACACACACTTCAATAATCCAATAAATGAAATAAAAATAATTAAAAACATTTTAACTTCATTACATGTTCTTCCCATTTGTCGGCAATATTCATGAATCTGTTACACAACTTTCTATCGTTTGTTCTTTGCCTTTAGGCTATTCTAGAATGTTCAACATTGTACATTGTTAGTTTTTCCCATCACACATAGAGGTGTGGAGTTGGTATTTAATATACTGTAACATAGAGCTCCTTAGTAAAGCATTTCTTCTAGCACATGAACAATATTACATTACTTAGGACAAAGATTTCAAACACCCTAGAATTAAGTACAGCAATTAGCTGTTTGGATATCCTTTTAAGCCATTTTCAGAGCATTCATTTAAAGTCTTTCTAACATGGTCAGACCTGTGGAATGACTGCCGTGGACTTCAAGAAATGGTGGCCTATTCATCCTCTGGGGACCTGAAAGATTATTTCTGTAGACAAACAAGCTTTCTTGCATGCAAAGTCAGACAATGTAAGTTTTGTGGCAATGCCCCAATAGCACTGTCAGAAAGGGTCATAGATCTTAACAGTTCTCAGTTACTTAGCAGGCATCTGAGAAACATAATGATGATGGACCTTAATGGCCCCCATTTCATCAAGTCAAGCAGCTTCAAAGAATCTCTGCTGACCAGGTCCCCGGCTAGTCTGTGAATTCTCCTCAAGGAGGAATCAGAGCTATCCACCAGTTACAGTAAGTCTCATCACCTTGTGTTAAAGCTTGAGACTGAGACAAGTTCATTCTAACTTTTGAACGTTGGAAAGTTATCTATGCAATGATAGTATATGGGTGTCTTGTGGAAAAGTGAAGAAAGGGATAGTGAGTCAGGAGACCGAGGCTCTGCTTCTGGCTTTACTACCAATTCGCAGTGAGACCACTTGTACATTACTTCCCCTTTCTGAGCCTTAGTTTTCTGAACTGTCCAGTCTGAGAGAAAAAGCTAGTACTTTAGAACCAAAGAGTCCTAACTTTTATTCCATATCAACACAATGAGCTGGAAGGTCTTAGGCATGTTACTTAACTTTGTGGAGCCTGAGGTTTCTTATCTATTTAATAATGATCATAATCTCCATTTTCCCTTCCCCACAAGGTTAAGAAAAGCTGGCGCTCAATGACTGTTCATTTGGTCCTCAGTTGTGATTGCTCTCTAATGGTAGTGTCTGTAATTTCTTTCTTTCTTTTCTTTTGTCTTAATTGAGGCTTTTGCCTTAGGGTGCACTCGTTGGGGAGAGAGAGACAGACACAGTGAGAGGGAAAATGAGAAATCACCCCACCAGTGGGGATGGCCACACCACAGTCCCTTCTCCTCCCAAGATCATGGGCATGCATGCATACATGCCTGGTGTGAGTTTCAAGCCACTAGGTCTGGGACTCAAACAGTGGTTGGCCACATCACAGTCCAGTGATGTAATGCTACACCATCTGTTGGTCTCACACACTATAATTTCGAAAACTAATTATTGATGACTCAAATTTTTTTTTTAATTCTATTTTGTCCTAACAGGTCATTGACAATAATATATCAATATATAGATATTTAAAAACATTCTTCTATAGTGGAGGAGTCCGACCCGGTAGGGCCCCAGGATCTGTCTTGAGCTTTTGACCTCTACCTCTTAGGTCAAGTCAGCATGTTGGCAAGGCTGCTGCCGTGTTCTACCTCCCTAACCCTGACCTAGGAATAAAACTTAGGTCGAATTAGCATGTCAGCAAGGCTGCTTGCTATTTGCTCCAGAAAACTGTGGTAGCCTTGCTGGGAAGCGACCCCCCTCTGACTCCCTGAAATACTAAAAAAATATTACATAGCTCTCTTGAGTATGTGATGAGATTTTCTCAAAAGTCCCCCAACCACTCCCCTTGGCCCTGATCACTTACTGTTAATTACAATGCTTTATCTCTGTGGTCACAACAGAGGGTGGGCTGAAGTTCTATCTAGGCAGAAATAATCTTGACCTTTGGAAGGCCCTTCAAGATACATTTAACATAAACTTAAAGATAGTCTTTTCTTTACATAAAATAGGATTAGGCCCAAACTGGCCCAGGACACCCCCACCCTCACCAAGTGAAATAGATAAATATATTAGGATTCCTTAAATTAAGTTTTAGATCCCTATAAAACTATATAAATATCATTCTTTATTAAGATCCATAAGAACTAATATCTATACTTGAGATTTTCTTTTCTCAGCACCATTCCCGGTAACAAGATGGCTGCTGCACTCCTCCTGAGACTAGCAAGCCAGCCTACCATGTGCTCACAGTGATGGCAGAGGAGTTAGAGCAGAGCTGAAACGTACAGTCTCTTGAGTGCTAGTTTAAGAACTGTCACAATGTCACAATCTTTCTCATTCTATTGGCTAAAGTATATCTCATGACAAATCCAAATGAAGAAACAGAAAGTTTCTACTCACAGTGCAAAAACTGTAAAGACAGAGCAAACCCTGTAGATACAGGAAGAGGGAAGGACTGAAGGTACTAATCTACGTGGCGTTCTAGCTACATAATCATCTTAAGTATATAAAAGGCACATAATCATCCTATGTGTAATTATCACATATATTATGATCCTGATTCTATAGATAATTCAAAATGGTGATATCAGTCACTTAGGGTAACACAGTAATTAAGTGGCAAGCAGATTTCACCCAAGTTTGTCTGGTTTTAAGTTTGAGATCCTTTCACTATGAGATAAGCAGACATGTTATATTTGACACACACTTCAATAATCCAATAAATGAAATAAAAATAATTAAAAACATTTTAACTTCATTACATGTTCTTCCCATTTGTCGGCAATATTCATGAATCTGTTACACAACTTTCTATCGTTTGTTCTTTGCCTTTAGGCTATTCTAGAATGTTCAACATTGTACATTGTTAGTTTTTCCCATCACACATAGAGGTGTGGAGTTGGTATTTAATATACTGTAACATAGAGCTCCTTAGTAAAGCATTTCTTCTAGCACATGAACAATATTACATTACTTAGGACAAAGATTTCAAACACCCTAGAATTAAGTACAGCAATTAGCTGTTTGGATATCCTTTTAAGCCATTTTCAGAGCATTCATTTAAAGTCTTTCTAACATGGTCAGACCTGTGGAATGACTGCCGTGGACTTCAAGAAATGGTGGCCTATTCATCCTCTGGGGACCTGAAAGATTATTTCTGTAGACAAACAAGCTTTCTTGCATGCAAAGTCAGACAATGTAAGTTTTGTGGCAATGCCCCAATAGCACTGTCAGAAAGGGTCATAGATCTTAACAGTTCTCAGTTACTTAGCAGGCATCTGAGAAACATAATGATGATGGACCTTAATGGCCCCCATTTCATCAAGTCAAGCAGCTTCAAAGAATCTCTGCTGACCAGGTCCCCGGCTAGTCTGTGAATTCTCCTCAAGGAGGAATCAGAGCTATCCACCAGTTACAGTAAGTCTCATCACCTTGTGTTAAAGCTTGAGACTGAGACAAGTTCATTCTAACTTTTGAACGTTGGAAAGTTATCTATGCAATGATAGTATATGGGTGTCTTGTGGAAAAGTGAAGAAAGGGATAGTGAGTCAGGAGACCGAGGCTCTGCTTCTGGCTTTACTACCAATTCGCAGTGAGACCACTTGTACATTACTTCCCCTTTCTGAGCCTTAGTTTTCTGAACTGTCCAGTCTGAGAGAAAAAGCTAGTACTTTAGAACCAAAGAGTCCTAACTTTTATTCCATATCAACACAATGAGCTGGAAGGTCTTAGGCATGTTACTTAACTTTGTGGAGCCTGAGGTTTCTTATCTATTTAATAATGATCATAATCTCCATTTTCCCTTCCCCACAAGGTTAAGAAAAGCTGGCGCTCAATGACTGTTCATTTGGTCCTCAGTTGTGATTGCTCTCTAATGGTAGTGTCTGTAATTTCTTTCTTTCTTTTCTTTTGTCTTAATTGAGGCTTTTGCCTTAGGGTGCACTCGTTGGGGAGAGAGAGACAGACACAGTGAGAGGGAAAATGAGAAATCACCCCACCAGTGGGGATGGCCACACCACAGTCCCTTCTCCTCCCAAGATCATGGGCATGCATGCATACATGCCTGGTGTGAGTTTCAAGCCACTAGGTCTGGGACTCAAACAGTGGTTGGCCACATCACAGTCCAGTGATGTAATGCTACACCATCTGTTGGTCTCACACACTATAATTTCGAAAACTAATTATTGATGACTCAAATTTTTTTTTTAATTCTATTTTGTCCTAACAGGTCATTGACAATAATATATCAATATATAGATATTTAAAAACATTCTTCTATAGTGGAGGAGTCCGACCCGGTAGGGCCCCAGGATCTGTCTTGAGCTTTTGACCTCTACCTCTTAGGTCAAGTCAGCATGTTGGCAAGGCTGCTGCCGTGTTCTACCTCCCTAACCCTGACCTAGGAATAAAACTTAGGTCGAATTAGCATGTCAGCAAGGCTGCTTGCTATTTGCTCCAGAAAACTGTGGTAGCCTTGCTGGGAAGCGACCCCCCTCTGACTCCCTGAAATACTAAAAAAATATTACATAGCTCTCTTGAGTATGTGATGAGATTTTCTCAAAAGTCCCCCAACCACTCCCCTTGGCCCTGATCACTTACTGTTAATTACAATGCTTTATCTCTGTGGTCACAACAGAGGGTGGGCTGAAGTTCTATCTAGGCAGAAATAATCTTGACCTTTGGAAGGCCCTTCAAGATACATTTAACATAAACTTAAAGATAGTCTTTTCTTTACATAAAATAGGATTAGGCCCAAACTGGCCCAGGACACCCCCACCCTCACCAAGTGAAATAGATAAATATATTAGGATTCCTTAAATTAAGTTTTAGATCCCTATAAAACTATATAAATATCATTCTTTATTAAGATCCATAAGAACTAATATCTATACTTGAGATTTTCTTTTCTCAGCACCATTCCCGGTAACAAGATGGCTGCTGCACCACATCAGCTGATAATCATCTCTGCTTGCTGGAGCTGCTTTCCCAAAACTGCATTCCATGAAGACCCACCTACATCTAATGAACAATTGCAGAACTGCACTAGACCCACCCTTAATCCAACCCTGAATAGAATCTATGTTCCCTATTGTTAAAACTTTATGAGCTGATAATTGAAATGTAGCCCCTCTCCCGTTTACTTGCATGTATCACATTTTCAATAAAAATGCAAGATAATTCCTAGCAGGGGTCACTCCTCAGAGAGCAATCTCTGGGGGTGTCCAAGAGGACGTGCATGAAAAGGCACTGAGGCCTTAGTCTTCTTCCTTTCCTGTGCCACCTCCGACGAGTCCGAGGCTAGACCCCAGCACTAGATGGTATGCACACTTGCCCAAGACAGATAGAAAGAGAGGGAAAGTGAGAAATCAACCCTTGGGGAGATGGCCATGCCCCCATTCCTTCTCTTTTATTTTCTTCTCCGGATTCTGGGTACACACATACATGCACCCAGCATTTTTTAAGCCATCAGACTCAAGACTAGAACTGCACAGTTGGCCACATAGGATCCAGCGCCTTAACCAACTTGAGCCCTGGCTGATCACAGATCGTATAAAGACTTTATTTTTTTTTTAAATAATACTCCACTCTATTGAACTGACAAAATACTTGCATTCTTACTGGACACTTTCCCATAGAAGTAGTCTGAAGTCAATGGGAAGATAACATTGGAAATTTTTCTTAAGTCCATTGATCCCTCTGTAGGTTCTTCACATGTGTACATTCTCATAAAACAGTCACAGTAGGTGTCACATTAGTGAAACGCAACACTATATTTAATAACGAAGCTTCAGTCAGGCTTATCTCCCAGTCACTTATCTCCAAAACAAGACAGAAAGATAACATTTGGAAAAGATGGCTTAACCTTTATTTTGTCCTTAAGGGTCAACTTTCTTGAAAGTTTTAGGGAAATAATCATTCTTTATTTTTTAATTCTAAAAAATAAAATCATTCTTTATTTTTTAATTCTAAAAAATAAAATACGGTTAAGTGTAAAGGTGTTTGATTTGCTTGGTTTTTCACACTTCTGCCAGTCTGGATCTCAGAAGTTTGGAACCACGGCAGAGGCATGGAAGCAATAAAACGTACATCTATGTGATCAACAGGTGCATAAAGCACTTACCTTTAATGCTGTGCAGCTTCCTTTGGCTTAACCAATCCTATGGATCAGTGGTTGGCAATCCAGGGCACACGGCGGATAATGCTTCCATGGAGATTTTCCATACATTGTCTCGTTTGATTCTTTTATCTACAAAGCAGTAACAGTGACAGAAGAACTGAACAGACATTTGATTCTTATAACCTAATACTGTCAGATGGGCATTTTTGTTGCTATAACTACTAACATTTACTAATAGTAATACTTGCATTGAGGGCTAGGTGGTGGTACTTCACCTGGACCCATGCAAACAAGGTCTCAGGACCTCTCTGAACACGTCGGATCTGTGCATGCACGTTCATGATCTGGACTGCCTGAGTCTGGGGCTCATTTGTGGAGTGAGGATCCTGTTGGGGGAGGCTCTCTCTCTGTCTCTCTTTCTCTCTTAGGGAGGAGATGATGAATAAACTTGAAAAGTTTTTTTTTTTTCATTGAGGCCATTCCTGCATGGCAGGTACCTTGCTAAGAACTTTGCTTTTATGATTTCATTTAGTCCTCTCATGATGTAGGTTATAATCACTTCCAGTCAGAGATGAAGACTCTCTAAGGTTACTCAGTCAATAAATATGTGAAACCAGTGCTGTCAAACACCAAAGACAGAGAGTTTATGAAACGGAGCATTGGAATTCAGGGAGTCTCTAACATCACAGAGAGAGTAAATACTGGAGGTGAGAATGGAGCCTTTTAATTTCAACACCATTGCTTATTTAAATACACCAAAATGTGGCTTACTTTACCTTAACAAAGGGCACTGAAATCCCCTTGCTGGGGGAAGGAGAAATTGGCATGGGTGCTAGGTACGCAGACAGGTATTATGCATTCCAAAGTACTCAGACCAATTTCTCAGGGTGATGTTACGTTCTGTGAGGAACAACTCTTAGCAATAAATATACCATTATTTCTCCTGTCTCATGAAAAGGGATTTTTTTTTTTGAGAGTTATTTCTTTTTTTTTTTTTTTCTTTTTTTTTTTTTTTTTTTCTAGCGGGGGCATGCACTTCCCACGAAGGGAG
>NW_006159521.1:4554663-4569495 GCF_000334495.1 Tupaia belangeri chinensis | reverse complement strand
CCCCAGAGGGGATGGCCACGCTGCAATCCCTTCTCCTCCATTCTCCTCTCGGGATCTTGGGCACGCACGCACATGCACCCGGCATGAGTTTTAAGCCACCAGGTCTGCGACTTGAACCGTGGTCAACTACATGGGAGTCCAGCGACATAGCCATTATGCTAACTGCTGGTCCCCATTAAAAGGGATTTTTAAAGTGACTTGGAAGAAAAAGCCTATATAAGGTTGATTCATATGAAACTGCTGATTGTAACCAACATTTTTGTTTTGTTTTGTTTTTAGATTTTTTGCCATAGACTACTTGCACGTGCCAGAGAGAGAGAGATGGTGAGCGGGAAAATGAGAAGTCATCCCCCGGGGCTGGGGGGGAGGCATGGGGGCAGATGGCTATGGTCAATCCCTTCTCCTCCATTCCCTCCTGAGATTTTGGGCATGCATGCACATATACCTGGTATGATTTTTATGCTGTTAGGTCTGGGACTTGAACTGCAGTTGGCCACGTGGGAGTCGGCACCTTAACCACCATGCCACCTGCTGGCCCTCAACCAACTTTTGGCCTATGAAAAGTAGCAAGTTTATACTGTTCAAATACAAAAAAAGTAAATATCATTCTGGTGGTTTTGACTACCTACAGAAATTCTACTCTCTCCTCAAATCACATTAAAACAAGGCAAATAGATTGTTATAAGAGATCAGAAAGGGAAAACAGGAAAGGCAACGCCAGTTTCAAACTTTTGCAGGCCAAAATACAGATGAATGAGATATAATGAGCTAAACTTTAAGACAAAGTGAGGTATCTAAGGACCAACCTATGCTGCATTATGGAATCTTCAAAAGGCTTAGCAACTGTGAGCATTGGATCTCTGCATCTGGGATTAAAGAGATGGGATGCTAAAGGCAAAAGAGTTGGGAAAAGGCACTCGTGAAGGAATTTCCCTTTTCTATTTCTCATTCTTGGATGACTCTCTCTTCCTTGTCTGAACAACAGTGTAGTGGTTTCTTCTCTGGGCAGGAATAGCAAAGCTCTCTGGATTTGGTGCAGAGAAACATAGCATGTGGCAATGAATGTCTAACCACATAACTGATGCTGGGGATTCCATGCCTTCTATGGTCGGACTCAGCTTCCAGAATGCTATCTGCCAGACTTTACCTTCCAGGCAAGGTTTGGGAAGAATCCTCTCTGAGATGTAAGTCAAGGCCAAGAGGAAAGACGCAAAAATATTCACATAAGAGGTTTCCTTAAACAGCTCTTCAGAAAAACATGCTACGGTGAATCTCAAATTTAACCCACTATTCCCATCTCCACAATTATGAAAAATTAAGGGTTCTTTAATATCTGAGGACATCTAACACAGAAGACAGAGAACAAAACAAATAGAACAATGCACATTATATGAGAATAGAACATACAATTGACCACTGTTAACGTTCCCGGAAATAAAAGAAGATAGTGCACGTGTGAAACTGGAGAAGAATGCTCTGAAAAAGGAATAGTTAGATCACATATATGCAGGTACACACATGGCCCACTTAGGAAAATTAAAAACATCATAGAAGGAGTGAGAAATCTCAATAAATGCTATTTAAAAAACATTTTTAGTTTTTTTTTTTTCCATAGGGCATGTGTGCTTACTGGAGAGAGAGAGAGAGACAATGAGAAGGAAAGTGAGAAATCATCCCTCAGGGGAGATGGCCATGCCCCAATCCCTTCTCTTCCATTTTTTTTCCCCTGGGATTTTGGGCATGCACACACACATGTGCCTAGCACAATTTTCAAGTCACTGGGTCCATAGCTGACCGTGTGAGAGTTCAGCACCTTAACCACCAAGCTACCTGCTGGCCCCACTAAAAGCATTTTTACAGAGATTTTTTTTTGGGGGGGAGGCGGGAGTAGTGTCAAGAAATCAACTTATTTATTCCCAGTAGTCCTAGAGAGAATGGGGGTAAGTGTAGGGGAGAAAATTGGGAACCAGCAGTTAACGTAATGGCTATGTCGCTGGACTCCCACATAGTCGACCGCGGTTCGCCTCTGGGACCTGGTGGCTTAAAACCCATGCTGGGTGCGTGTGCGTGCGTGCCCAAGATCCCGAGGAGAATGGAGGAGAAGGGATTGCGGCGTGGCCATCCCCTCTGGGGAGTGATTTCTCACTTTCTGTCTCTCTGTCTGTCTCTGTCTGTCTGTCGAGCGCACGCACCCTAGAGTGAAAAACCTCTCAAAAAAAAAAAAAAAGTGTAGGGGAGAAAATAATGAAAGAAAATGATTCAAGAATATTTCCTACAATGGAAAGACACAAGTTGCGAGACTGAAAGGGCTCATTGTGCATGCGATGGTAGAAAACAGGCTCACGCTGATGCACAATTGTGAAATTTCCTAGTGCAGCCGGAAGAAAAAAAATCCAACAGGCTGCTAGTGAGAATGAGCAGGTGCTGGGACCAGCAGTTAGCATAATGGCTATGTCGCTGGACTCCCATGTAGTAGACCACAGTTCAAGTCCCAGACCCGGCGGCTTAAACTCATGCCGGGCACGTGTGTGTGTGTGTGCCCAAGATCCCAAGAGGAGAATGGAGGAGAAGGGATTGTGGTGTGGCATCCCCCCTGGGGGGATGATTTCTCACTTTCTGTCTCTCCGTCTCTCTCTGTCTTTCTGGCGAGCGCACATGCCCTATAGTGAAAACCTCTCGAGAAAAAGAAAAAAGAAAAAAGAAAAAAAAATGAGCAGGTGCACACAAAGCAGAAGAATCAAACTAACTTTTGCTTTCTAAATGACATCACAACAAAGCTAGAGGGCTGGGAATCCAGCCTAGGAGAAAACCAGTGGAAATTCTTAGCATGACGTTGTTCTGCTGGTCTAGACAACACTAGACTAGGAGGGAACAAAGATGTAGGTATTTCAGGTGGTTCCACTCAAGAGAAAAATGAGAAAGATGCATTCCTTGCTGTGGCTGAATGTGTAGAAAATTATACTGAACAGCTTTTGGAAGATGTTGGGAAAGTTAGCAATGTATGCAGACAACTAATAACCTGGAAAGAAACAAAACAAAACACAAAGACAGTCCACCACAGACAAGAAGAGAACAGATGCAATACTCTTCAGAGCAGAGCTGGAAATAGCTTTGCACGGAACAGTACGGTAATTGAATAGTGAGTCACCCAAATATGATAGGGATTGGGAGGCAGAGAGAAAGGAGCTAAGACCCCATCTATCACCATAGAAAGTCAGAAGTTAACACTTAAAATTCATTAATTCAAAGAGAGCAATATATGCATATTATTTAGAAATGCGTATGCTTAAATGCTTAAATGCCAGAAGAAAAAAACTGAAAGAACAAAATCATTGCCTCAAGAGAGAAATTGGAAAGATTGTGGAGCGGTAGGGCACGGAATTACTTAGAAATTGTTATGAGCCGTTTAGAACTATTTGACTTTTAAACTATATGCATGTATTACTTTGATAAAATAAATATTAATTTAAAAAACCCAAGTTCAGCGAGCATGATAATACAGCCCCTTGGAAAACAAACTTTTCCTGGTTTTGACAAAGGCCTTCTTATTATTACCAACACTTATGGAGTGCACGAAATTTGCAGAGCAGTGCATTAAGCACAATTTCTAGAGTCACAAGAATGCATCATTTAAATAAATTCATCTTAGGAAGTTCAAACCTCTGACCTTATAAGATTAATTGAAAAAGAAGGGTCAACCCTCTATTGTATGTTAAACAGAACAGTAAACTCAGGAAGCACTCAGGCTGAAGAACATCATACATGCGACAGTATATTTTGATAAAATGAATATTAATTGCTAGTAGATAACTTTAAGAAAAAAAAATGCCGAACTCTGGTATTTCTCATTTCCCTCTGCTGAGCTTTAAATCTTCATTACTTTCTAAAGTGATCTTTGTGTCTGAGGGACTTTGTTGACAAATCGTTTCATGTCCTCTGGGTAGGTCTTGGAACATTCTCTTTGTGCTTCCAAGGAGAATAATAATCTTGGCAAGAAGCTGTCCTTGTTTGTTCTAGCTTGATTTCTCGTAGCTCTCGGTGGATGTCCCTCCAAGGGCTGCTGCTCTGGGCCAACTCGGGATGGGTGAAGAGTGACATAATTCTTATTTTTGCATCTGATCACATAGAAGGGCTTGTCTTTGTCCTTTCAGTTTCAATTACGGCAGGTCTCTTTCTGGTGGTTTATTTTTAAAGGCTGCTGTTGAGAAACACTCTTTTCCCATAATATGAGCACTTTGCTTTTACTCTCCTTTCACTTTGCTACTCCCTGTTTCTACATCCTTTGCCACTGGCCTGAATGGTTTTGGTCTTGTTTTGCCTACTTGCCATAACTCACCTCTCCTTTTGTCTAGGTTGCTCACTCTCTTTTGCATTGCATTGAATGTTGGTACAATTTGGGGGGATTTTAGCTGGGTGTGCATGGGCTTCTTAGCTCTTTATGCAGTTAGCTCTTCATGCAGATAAAAAGACCTACAGTGGACCAGCAGACAGTGTAATGGTTAGATTTCTGGACTCCCATGTAATCATCTGCAGTTCAAGTCTGGGACCTGGTGGCTTAAAACTCACGCTGGGCACAGGTGCATGTGTGCAGAAGATCCTGAGAGGAGAGTGGAGAAGGGATTGCAGCACGGCCAATCTCTCTGGGGGGTAATTTCTCGCTGTCCCTTTCTACCTCTCTGGCAAGCGTGCATATTCTATAGCAAAACAAGCAAACAAAAAACCAAACAAACAAAACTTTCTAAAAAATAAAATAAAGGCCAATGTTGATGCCTTTGCTTCTCTTATTACATCTGTAAGTTCCATACTGTGTTTTGCTATCTTTGCAACCTCCCGTTTGAAATTATTTTTTAATTTTCCATCAAAATATCTTGTATCAGAAGCTTTCTACTGCCTTTGGGGATATTGTGCCATACTTGGTGTCTGCTCTGTGTTCTTGTTGGTTTTCTGTCCCTCTTCAGAATTGTTATATAAATTTGTTTCATTAAAGGCTCTCTCCTGTTTCCCCTAAATGCACATGCTGGTTTGGGGACTTAGCTTTTCTCTTCATTTCAAGTGTCTTCTTTTGAGAGGTTTGTGGTGTATCTACTCTCTAAGATTTTGCTCGAGCCTGGAATCAGAAGAAGAGATCTGGAAGAAATGCAAGTTTAAACTAAAGAGATGCTGAGCGAAGAGGAAATACCCATAGAACTGGGGAACTATTGAAGATATGGAAAAGCGAGGAGAGCAGACAAGTCCTGGAAATCCCGTGTGCTTCCAAAAGAGACTGGGCTCCCAGGGGTCACTGCAATGGCTGCTCATCCCAACCTGTTCCCCAGCCAGGTCTCGGGGCTGGTATCCAGGAGAATGTTCCTTCCTGGAAATCTATATTTGGTAAAACTCAAACCAATGGAATAAACATGGCTGATTCTCTGACATCCTGTCTTCAGTCAATATGACCAGGATATATACATTTAACAAAGGAAGGCCAACGTTCTTTTTCTTAAACAGTTTATGTAAGGAGGTCTTCAAAAAGTTTATGCAAAATGCATACTGTGAAAAATTATGTATGGATTTCAAAATTTTTTGGACCAAAAAAGAACTGATACATTAATTCCATTTTCAATGAATTTTTTGAAATCTCCCAGTTCAAAAAATATTCAAAATAAGATTTACTTACGTTGCTGATGTCATTTATTTATGACTTTATTAAACATTTACCTACCTACAGTTCTAATATTCCACATTCCTTTTAGGTTGTACTTCAGCATCACCGTTTTAGAGTCATTCTTATTTTATATATTTGGTACCTTTAATCTGACTTTGGGAATTTGTCCTGAGGTAATAATTTAGTGATACATAAAACATACTTACAGCATCATTATTTATAATGGTAAAGAATCTAAATGCCCAGGAACAGAGAAATAAAGACAATAGTGCCATGTTAATTTAACAAGTAATAGTAGTGGTTAAAGTGCTGGACTCCCACAAATAATTATTTAACAAATAATAGTCACTTACTGAAAATGATAAGTATTAAATATAGAAAATTTAAAAAGTACATAAAATGTTAGTGACAGACAAAAATTCATAAATGTATGAGTATAGCTACATAAAAACATACATATATGTATGTATGAAAAACTGCAGAGAGCAATGAAAAATATGATTCAATGACATGACATGGTAGTTAGATTCTATTCTTATTTTTCTTCTTGAAATATTGTAAAATTGTCTTACTAGTAAGTAAAAATAATTAATGACACACACTAAAAAATCTTGAAAGTATCTACTTTTTATAGTGTATGGTAATGTGCACTGACTAACTCCTAGGGTTCTTAATATTAATAGTTTGGGGGCTGGCAGTTAGTGTAATGGCTATGTTGCTGGACTCCCATGTAGTCAACTGCAGTTCGAGTCCCAGACCCGGTGGCTTAAACTCACACCGGGCGTGTGTGTGTGCATGCCCAAGATCCCGAGAGGAGAATGGAGGAGAAGGGATTGCAGTGTGGCCATCCCCCCTGGAGAATGATTTCTCGCTTTCTGTTTCTCTGTCTCTGGTGAGCCCACGTGCTCTGTAGCAAAAAGGAAAAAAAAAAAAACTCTCCAAAAAAATATAGTAATAGTTTGGTTATAGATGGAAATATTTTGACCTAAGGTGTCAAAGGAAAAGATATTTTCTTTTCTTTTCTTTTCTTTCTTTTTTTAGGTTTTCACCGTAGGGTGTGCGCTTTCACCAGAGAGAGAGTGCGAGACAGAGTGAAAACCCACCTCCCAAGGGGATTGCCATGCCACAGTCTCTTCTCCATTCTCCTTTCGGGATTCTGGGCATGCACAAACAAACACACCTGGTGTGATTTTCAAGCTGCTGGGTCCAGGACTCGAACCACAGCTGGCCACGTGGGAGTCCAGCACTTTTATCATTATGTAACCTCCTGGTCCCAGGAAAAGATATTTTCAGAAACCACTAGTAATAACCAATATCACTCAATACTAGGGACATGCAGCTCCCTAGCTTCTTTCCCAACTCAACCAAACTGGTTTCTGTCATTTTTCACTACTCAAAGTCGCTTTCAACCTGTCCGGTGCTTTCAGAACTTTGATGCTTTTAGATTTAATTTGGGATGATGGATAATTCAGATCAAACTGAATTAAAAACAGATTCTATTACTGAGCTTCTGTGTGCTGCTATGTAAGTCATTTACTCTCTCTGAGTCTTGATTTTCTCATCGGTAGAGTGGGAGTGGTAATAGTGTCTTTCTCATAGCAATGTAATGATGAGCTAGGCAAAGCTTCCAGACAGGCCTTCTTCCTAGTACGAATTTCCTGTCTCAAGGTTGAAAAGCCAAGCGGGATGCTACGAGTCATGTAATGTGAGAAGTTCGGTATGACACTGTGTGAACACCTGCCTGTCAGCTGGCACCGACCACGGCCCATTGCAGGGTGCAACTCTGGAGCACAGTGGGCTGGGCCCCGACAACAAGTTTCTGGCAAGACTATGTGACTACTTATCTTGTCATTCTTGTATTTGCCTACTAGAGAAAACTTAGAGGAGACCCACAAAGTCAGGTTGTTTCCCTGTTTATGATGTGAAGTAGGGTCATTTCCTTAAGGAAGTAACTATAATCCTTTTCCCTGGAGAGGATTTTTCCTTTTTCAACTAGTAAACAATCTGTGGGATGATGCGAGAGCTCTGTATGAATGGTCTATACTTAATAAAGCAGCTTCGAATGAAAAAAAGAAAAATTGGAAATGGATGAAGAGTAGAAAACAATCCTTCAAAGTTTCCACACTAGAAGAAAACGGCTATTAACGTTTTAGTGTATTTTTATTTAGGCTTTCCCTATGCATGTTTTGGCAGCTTTTAAATACATACTGAACATAAAATTTAGCACTGTAATTTTCTCATTCAAATGTAGGGGATAAACAGTTTTCATGCCATTGCATTGTTCTCAGGTCATTATTTTTAACAGCCGCCTAATACTCCTATTTGGAAACCGTCCAAGCAGCATGCGTGCTTTCCTTTTATGTTCCAAGAAGCCTCTTGTGCAGCCTGTTGGTTTCTAGGGAGAATTCTGAGTTTCCAGGTGATCTCAGATCACACAGCTAAAGGAAATTGGAGCCTAACAAAATCTTCCTGGAAAAGATAGAGGAAGGGAAAGTGGGAAAGGGGTGAACATGCAAAGAAAAAGGCTAAAAGATGAGGAAAGGGGAGATAAAGGAGGAGAAGAAGAAAAGAGAAGAAAATGGAAAAAAAAGAGGAGAAAGAGGATGAAATGGGGGAAAAGAAAAAAGTAAAGGAGAAGAGAAGGGAAGAGAAAGAAAGAAATGAAGAGAAAAAAGCAAAGAGGAGGAAGAGAAGGAAAGAGGAGGGAACACAGGAAGGAGAGCATGGGAGGATGAAGAGGCGAACTGCTGTTTTCAGACAAGCCGTGGTCCACTTGCGTCTTCACAGTGTAGACGCTCTCTGGGGAGGGTGATTCCTTTCCGTTCTTGTACTATCGGCTGCTTCCAATTCACAGTCACCTCTGACATTGTTGTTCTCAATTACTTATATTTAATATTACAGTCATGAGACTTTTGGCATGTATTCATTTTCCCTTTTGAATCATAAACACGTCTATCTACCACCCTTCTTTCTAAAGAGTCGTCACGACTCAACTAAACAGAGGAAGGCCTTTGATTCCTTGGGTTTCAAGAGGCTGTGTCCTGTACAAGGCACTGCGTGAACTCTTCCTGAAGAGATTTCATTTTGTTCCTTTTTGATTCAGTGTCTTTGGCTGGGACCAACTTTCTCTTCCCAGCATTTTCCTCCTAGTGCCATAACTGCATTTCAAGATGTACGGCCCATTTGCTCCATGTTGGCATTTTTACAGGTCCTGCTAGGGCCCGGGGCCCATGCGCTGCCTCTTACTGGGAGAATGTCTAGTGTGTGGAAGACTCTCAGAGACCCTCATCCTGCTCCCAGCTGACCAGCAGTGCTGAAATGAAGAACTGAGCCTGGCTCTCCCCCAGTTGGTCCAGGGAGACATCTGTGCTTTGTGAGCTGAGACCTGCCATGGCCTCTACTGAGCACTGAGGCCTTGGCAGGGCCTCCATAAAGGCTGGAGCAGGCATGAATGGCTTGCCTACATGCCCACACTCCTATCTCAGGAAGCTGACTGCCGTAGCCAGAGCCTTGGCAGGAAGACTTCTACATTACAGCAGTCCAGGGCAAGCAGGCAGGATGCTTCTTCTTTCCCACCCCTCCCAACAAGGTAGGCCTGTCTCTCCACTCTCTCTGGGAGGAGGGAAGGTCAGAGAACCTGAGGCTAAAACCTGACTTTCATGTACTCTGTGATTTGAGAGAGAAAAATGTCTTTTAGACTCAGCATCGTCATCGGTAAGATGGGGACAGGGTCTCTGTCCTGTCTACCTTACAGCATTGTTAGAACACTAAAGAATATCATAGAGATTAAAGTACAATAAATAAAATGCCCTTCACAAGCCAAGGGAGAGGGAGAGAATGGTATCGAGGTAGGAAAAAAATACTGCGTTGGAATCAGAAGCCGAGGTTCAGACAACGTCTCTTCTACCAACTTGCATCTCGCTTCCTCTCCTGTAAACGGGCTAAGGACGTCCACTCGCCCTTGCTCATGGGCCTCTTGTGACTACTGGAGGAGGGAATGGAAGAAAACATGGCACATGCTTTAAGTAAGGCATTATGAAAATTATTAGTACCCCTGTAGTTATGGGCAATATTATCAGAAGTGATGTCATCCTTGGTGTCACGATGGAATGCTGGGCCCTCCCCAATTCGTAAGCTGAATTCCTAAGGCCCAGCTGGATGGAACTTGGTGGTGAAGCCTTTGGGAGGCAATGAGGGCGGGATGAGATCATGAAGGTGCAATTCTCAGGATGGCATTGACACCTTTCCAGAAAGGAACACGGGACAGTGTGCTCGCTCATGTGAGGACACAGTGAGGAGGTGGCCTTCAACCAGCCAGGAAGAGGCCCCTCAGCTAAACCAAACCAGGCTGGCACCCTGATCGCAGTCTTGCAGTGTATAGAACTGAGAGGAAATTCTGTCATTTAGGCCGTCCAGTCCAGGGGGCTTTACTGTGGTGGCCTGAGTGGATTCAGACACTTGGTGGGAGGCACGGACAAGACCCCTTTTTTTGTCCTAGAGAGTAGGCTATTCATACCCTGTGCTGCTTCTTACTGAGGGGACGTACAGTGTATGGAAGACTCTCAAAGCCCCTCATTCTAATCCCAGTTCACCCCTCAGGGGGTCTTAACAAAGTTCATGGGAAACATGTATTAACAAAAAAATTACACATGATTTTCAAAAATGTTTTGCACCAAAATAAATTCATACTTTACTTCCATTTTCCATGAATTCATAGAAGTCCCTTCAAAGTTCCCACACCTGGCAGTCACTCAAGGTTGGGACTAGGGTCAGACAAGTGAGGCCCCTATGTGAGTACAAAATTTCAGGTGGTATCCAAGATTCAGTCATCAAGTCATTAGGATAAACATTTTAGTGCAGCATTAAGAACAATAAACTTGGATCAACAGTTGGCGTAATGGCTATCTCATTGGACTCCCATGTAGTCAACCATGGTTTGAGTCTTGGATCCGGTGACTTAGACTTATGCTATGCACATGTGCGTGTGTGCCCAAGATCCCGAGAGGAGAATGGAGGAGAACGGATTGCGGCATGGCCATCCCCTCTGGGGGGTGATTTCTCGCTTTCTGTCTCTCTGTCTCTCTCTGTCTTTCTGGCAAGCACATGTGCCCTATAGCAAAAACCTCTCAGAAAAAAAAAAAAAAAAAGAGAGCAATCAACTCTTGGGACCAGCAGATGACATAGTGGTTGAAGTGCTTAACCCCCACATGGCCAACCATGATTAGAGTCCTGGGCTTGGAAGCTTTAAAGTCATGCCAGGCACGTGTCCATGCATGGCCAAAATCCCAATAGGAGAAGAGAAAAGGTAGGACTGCAGCATGGCGTCCCCCAGGGGTGTGTTTCCTTACTTTCCTTCTCTCTATCTCTGACTCTCTCACTCTCTCTCTAGTAAGTGTACATGCCCTATGGCCAAAAAAAAAAAAAGTAAAACTTAATGTAAAAAAATGTAGGATGAAAAAACCAACATTTTAAGTAAAGACAAAATCAGTAACAGTGCTGTGCTAAGCCACATTGGAGCCTGAGGCAAAAGAAAAAATTAGTAATAGTGATCCTATTTTTATTTAACGATTTTGATAATTTTGCTCACTGTGGATTTCATGCATAAATTTCGATGTTAAAAAGTTGCATTAAAATATGATTTATCTTGAGCACTGAATTATTTGAGCCCTCTAAAGTTTTGCATTTAAGCAAGTCCCTTACTCACCTTCCCCTGGCCCTGGCTTTACCTTCCCCCACCTTACCTCACTTCATGGACCAACTAACCCAAAAGCCTTCCTCCCTCTCCTCCTCACAATCAAAAAGTACTGTCTACTGCTTCATTTCTCTAGGATCTGTTAAATTCATCTATATGATACTATGTTAACTATTGACATAAGACTCTTCAGTTGAAAATTGGCAATTGAGCAAAAGTGTTCTAAAAACAGTGTGTAATGCCAAAAGAATGAATCTGTAATGGAGGAATGTTTGATTCAACAAATAATTATTAAATTTCCAGTAGTCGTGCCTTGTGCTGGTACTGAGAACATGTAGGTGAAAAGACAGCGTGTGTTCTGAAGGGCTCACGGTCCACGGGAGAGGCCAGGTAGTGACAACACAGTGAGAAAAGTCCTCTAAGGCAGCCCTGGGTAAAGAGTGCAGAGAAGAAGCCTTCACACATAAACAGAACCTTGAACTCTTCAAAAATGTTGACGTCTAGTCTGATTTTTCTAGCATCTATGCTCATTGTAGAAAGATGAGGAATGAAAATATATTTTAAAAAGTTTACTCACGCATCCCAGGTATGACTATTGTTATAATTTAGCTTAACTTCTTTCCAGTTGGCAGCAATATCAACAATGGATCTGTGGTGAGTATAAAACACATGCTCCCAAATAAGCTGTGTTCAAAATACACAACTTTTGAAACTTCCTATAATTGTCTTCGCCTTTCTCTGTAGACCCCATTCTATGTGATAGAGTTCAAGAAAAGAGGGGGAGAGAGAAATAAAAGCTTAGTCTTTCCACTAAAGTAATTCTGTGTCTTAAAATAGTCTTCCTTTTTATAAATGTTCAGTCAATTGAAAGCTCAAACTCCCCATAACTTCTCTCGCCTTTCAAGTAGACTCGCCTGCCTGCTCCTTCCCTGGACCAGCGTGCAAGAGTGAGCGGGCCTGACCTCAGAGAGTCTGGGGCTGTCCTGCAGTCCCATGAAGTCCCATGTCCTGCTTGATTGCTGGGGACCCTGCCTGGGGCCCACTGCGCTGCATCTGAGTCTGTCTGGTCCACGGGTGCTGACGACACTGCTGGGCCGCAAACCTTACCAGTGCTCAGGAGGCCATGTCCCCTGTCCCTTGTCCCGACCTCAAGCCTCCCTGGCTCACTGGTCCTGTCAACACTGCCGTGTCTCCTGACCTGAGATGAAGCGATTTTGCTGTCACCGCCTGCACAGTTCTCTGTAGGAGAGGAGTCTGGGGAGCAGATAGGGGCCGGAGCACACAGACTCAGAATAGAAGGGAAGGAATGTGGCTTCTAAACCCTCGAAATGCCACGGAAGCCATGAAGAGTTTCAGGTGGACAGCTGACATGATGGCACTCGCGTTATTAGAAGACTGCCTGTGTTGCACTGTGAGCATGGACTGGGGGACACCGTAGTGGAGGTGGGACACTGGGTGGAAGCTACTGTATAGTCCAGGACAGAGAGGATGGGAGCCTACACTTAGGTGGTGGCCCAGACATTAGAGTTGGATGTTGGAACGTGACCCTGAAGGACGTGCCGATGGGTCGCGTGTAGGAGGAATGAAAGGTGATATTTAGGAGGACAGAGGGCGAGATGGGTGGCTGTACCACTACTGAGACAGAGGAGTCCAGCTACGGCAGGGGAGGGGGTCAAGGGATCTATTTTGGAGTGATTAGGTTTCAGAGGCTCTTAAGATCTCCTGGGAGGGATGCTGAACAGTTGGATATGCGAGTTCAGAAAAAAGATATGGGTTGGCCGGTCCCTGATGGTTAAGGAAGTTGATTCCACATGGTCAACTGCAGTTTGAGTTCCAGCCCTGGTGAGTTGAAAAACATCCCAGGCCTGAGTGTGTATGACTGCCCCAAATCCTGACATGAGAGAGAAACGGAGGAGTAGGGATTGGCGTGACTATGCCCACTTGGGATGCTTTCTCCTTCTCCCTGCCTCTCTTTGTCTCTTTCTCTAGCAAATATAAAAAACTTCTCATAATTAAGATACTGTGTAAGCTTGGGGGGAAAAAGGTGCAGAGTGTCGTTAGCATTTAATGGCCATTTACTCCCACAGACATGAATGTCGTTGCAAGGGGACAAACTGCAAGAGAAAAAAGAAGAGGGTCCAATAGAGGATCCTGAGGAGTCTCATATTTGGAACTGGAGAAGGGAAGGAAGACTAAGCAAAGGGGCGGGGCAGGAAAGAAGGATATATGGCCAAGAGGAGTGAGGGCAAGGAGGAGGACACGGTAGATCGAGGGATGCTGCTCTGAGGGTGAGGCTATTTGGGAAATGCCTCCTTCCCGGCCGTGACCGCACTTCTGTGTGTCCTCTCCCACCCTCCCCAGCCCTTCCACACCCTCTTTGAGCACTCAGCACACTGAAGGGAAAGTTTCCTTAACAAACCTGCCTTGCTGTCCAGTCTGAGGGATCCTAATTCATCCTCGCATTCCCTCCAGTATCTGGTGAAGTCCAAGTTCCCTGTGCATGTTAAGTTAGAAAGGTTATTCTCCAGTATGAGTGAGGTGACTGTGTAAACTATTTGCATGAGGGCCCCGTTAAAGGTTATGATGGCGCCAGAAACGAGTAGGTAGACAACATGATGAGAGGCATGGATCTTGCAAGCAACCATAGCATTAAGGCTGTCTCCTTTGGCATCCATTAGAGAAGCTTGCTCTTACTTTCACTCTCTCTCTCTCTGAATAACTTTGCCAAAGGGTGCATGTGCTTGCCGGAGAGAGAGACAGGATGGGAAGAGTGGAAAAGACCTCTCATGGGAGGATGGTCATGCCACAGCCTCTTCTTCTCCAACTCTCCCTCATATTGAGATTGTGGGCATGTACACATAGGTGTCTAGAATGTTTTTCAGGCCACTGAGTCAGAGATATGAACCACAGAGTTGACCCTATGGGCTTTAGCCCCCTTAACTACCACACCACTGGCTGGCCTGAGAAGCTCTTTCTTATGGGTGAGGGAAGGAGTTTGCCAGAAAATTAGTTCTACAATTGCTGGCGCTTGTGAGAGCTTTGGAAGGCGGAAGTGAGGTAGAGTGGCTGCTTTCTGCTGGGCAACAAGGCCTAGGATGTGCAATTCATCTTCAGTGCCTCACTAGTGTTCACCCCGCAGCATGGGGGCTTCAGACTGCCGTGGCTAGGGCAGTGACTTCCTATCGCAGGCTCTCAGTGACTACAGAACGTTCCTGAGCTCCAGGGGCAACCTCCTGACTGGGAAGAAAAGGTGGCTCTCCTGGTCAGTTCTGCAGTGCTCTGGGGGTCGTGGGGAGGGGCCCAGACTGAAGTCCACTCCTTTAGTCTTCCCAATGATCTAATAAGTCAATTGGCCCTGTATTAAATGTCATTCTGTCGTAAATACACAGGCGGATTCTGCTTCCTGTTCCCAACCCTGGAACCAGCAATTCTTTTTTTTTTTTTTTGGGGAGGTTTTTGCTATAGGGCGGGGGCGCTCGCCCGAACGACCGAGGGA
>NW_006159521.1:4552227-4553925 GCF_000334495.1 Tupaia belangeri chinensis | reverse complement strand
TTTTTTTTTTTTGGAGAGGTTTTTGCTATAGGGCGCGTGCGCTCGCCAGACAGACAGAGAGAGACAGAGAGACAGAAAGCGAGAAATCACCCCCCAGGGGGGATGGTCACGCCGCAATCCCTTCTCCTCCATTCTCCTCTCGGGATCTTGGGCACGCACACACACGCGCCCGGCGTGAGTTTTAAGCCACTGGGTCCAGGACGCAAACCGCAGTTGACTACGTGGGAGTCCAGCGACATAGCCATTACGCTAACTGCTGGTTCCCGGAACCAGCAATTCTTTATCCAGGCTCCTGACCTACAGCCAGTAAAGAGGAAGGAAGCAGGCATGTAACCAAGTGAAACACACCCCCTTCCTCTGTCTGCCCACCTGAGGCCTTTGGGGCACAAAACCCAGAGTGGCTTCATTGAAAGTTGGTTCCCTCAGCTGGAAAACATGAAAGGTATGAGACTGGGTAATATATGCCGATGTAAGGGTTAAACAGGAACAAGTTGGGACTCAGAGATGAAGGTGAATAAGACAGCAAACAGTTCTGTGTGGGACATTCTGTGCAGGTCTCCAAATGAAATGGCAATCGTGGGGATGAATGAAAGGTTCAGAGAGGGCACTGTGAACTGGCTGCTGGCAGCAGCCTCGCACTGCGCTCCTCTGTCATAATGCCATTGTCTGGGACTTATGAATTTCACTTGTACTAGATTTATTACTTTTTTCCTAACTACAGAATTCCAAAAGACAAGACAAACCAAGACTCAAAGGTCTCTGTAGAAGTGGTAGCAGCAGGGGAGGGAAGAGTCCTCAGGGCACGCTGGAGGTGCTACGACCTGCCTAGTGAAGGGGCGCTTCCATTCACATCTGCTCCTCTGCTGCTGCTCTCTGTAAACCTCCCTGCCATTCAGACCCTCCTCCTTGCTACCTGCCTCCCCTGTCCTCTCCAGCCAGGAAAACGTCTTCCCTGTTCCTTCCCAGACCACAGTGTCCACACTTGGCAAACCAGCGTCAGAGCCTACTTCTTCTTCAAGCTATGGACCGTCATGGCTGTGTCTACCTGACAGTGGTCTCATTGTATTTAAACCAGCAATACCTGGGACTTGCACACCCTTTACTTTCACCCTGCTGAGTCATGACTTCAGCTGAGTAACACTCATCTGGTGTCCGAGACTCTCAGGAGAAAACCCGCTCGTCAGGAGCTCATTCCACGTGCCTAGCACTTCACAGCTCTTACCTCCTTCGGTCATCCTGTCATCCCTGTGAAGGACACCAGAACTCTTAGAGCTTAAATAACTCCCCCAGTAGCCCCAGATCACAGCTGGCCCAGCTGGGAAACAAACGTGCTGCAGACCACGTCCGACTCTCAGCTCTCAGGTCTCGGGATTTCACACCCTGACGGGCTTCTCACAACTAGACAGAGAGCTGCCTGTGCCCAGGGGTAGAAACTTTTCATACTGGTGTCCATGTCCTGCACATATCAACAAATATTATATGGGCTAATTGAAATAAGACGGGTGCTACCTATGTTTACATTTGCGACTTTATTCCCTATGATAAGGATGTTAATTTAAAATTCCCCATTACACAAATTAAAATAAAAGACAATGACCTGGAAACAGTACTGATGGGAAATAAATTCCCTCAAGGCATGTGATAAGAAATCTCGACCCGCTACCTTAAGAGTTTCTATTGAAGTACAGAGCACAGACA
>NW_006159521.1:4526991-4551754 GCF_000334495.1 Tupaia belangeri chinensis | reverse complement strand
CATTCCTGAGATTCTTGGGGAAATTCAATGTTAATAATATATATTAGATGGTATAAAAGGAACTGCATTAGATTTGTATTTCTGTGTAAGAAACCACCATACACTTAGTGCCTTCAAACACAGATTCATTACCTCACCATTCTAGAGGTCAGAAGTCGGAGATGGCCTTTGCTGGGTAGAATCAGTGTTGCAGGGCTCTGCTCCTTCTGAAGGCCACAGTCACAAACCACAGCTTGATTTGTCCAGCTCCTGGAGGGCACCTGCATTCTTTATCTGTGGCCCTTTCCTCTGTCCTCAAAGCCAGCAGTATGAGATCTTCAAATATCACTCTGTTTTTATCATCACAACACCCACTCTCCTGCCTTCTTCCTCTAAGTACCCCCATAATTACACTGGACCTCTCTGGATCGGTAAGGATATGCTCCTACCTTAAGAGTCCTAATCCCACCTGCAAAGTCCTTTCCTAAACTCAGGTAGCATATTCACAGGTCCCCAGGATTAGGATATATGTATCTTTGTGTATATGTCTGGGGGCTTTTCAGGAATTATTGATAATTTTGGTAAATATGATAATGGCATGGTAATTTTTTTTAAGGTTTTTGTCATAGGACACATGTTTCACTTGGGAGAGACAAAGAGAGACAGTGAAAGGGAAAGTGAGAAATCACCCCTCAGGGGATATGGCCATGCCACAATCCCTCCTCTTCCATTTTCCTTCTAGGATTCTGGGCATGGACACACACACCCAGAGTGATTTTCGAGCTGCCAAGTCTGGGACTTGAACTGCTAGGAGTCTAGCACCTTAACCACCATGCCACCTGCTGGTCCCTGTAATTATGGTTTTTTTTAAAGTGACCTAAAGTATTTATTTATGGTGAAATATCATAATGTTTGATAATTTGCTTTAAACATTCTTGAAAAATTAGTGGATATGTTTGGGGAGAAAAATGAATGAAAAACATTGGCAAAGTAACAATTACTGAGGTTGGACGTTAGGTACATGGGGCTACATTTCACTATTCCTCCTACTTTTGCATATGTTTGAGCTTTTCTATAATATGTTCCTAAACTATAGATATCACTGAAGTTTCCTATATAACTCTCTCTAGTTCCATTTTCCTCCCATTTTTTTCCAGAGGTAACTGCCATACTGAATTTAGTATTTTTGCTCCCTTCCCTAATTTTAGTATTACATTTTATATATTTAATTACATCATTACTACTTATCTAGTGTCTTAACAAATTTAGAATTGGTTTGAAAATTTTCAAATTTATATAAATAGTATCATACTGCATATTTCAATTGAGTTTTGATATTAATTCATATTAGTACTGGGAGAGTAACTGTTCACTCTTTTTTAAGATAATATGAAGTATTTGACAGTGTGGCTCTATCTAAACTCATCCCTTTTGCTGATATGCATTAAAGTTATTTACAATTTTCAGATACCACAAACGATGCTACATATACCTACAAATACCTCCTGTGTACATGCTGAAACTCTGTCTAGGAATGGCTAGTTTGTAAAGTGTATGCATCTTCATCTGTACTGGATCTTGTTAAACATTTAGAAATGATGGTACCAATTTATACTCCTCCACAGTACAGGAGATTTCCCACCTACATCTACATCTCAACCATATTTAGTATTTTAAAAGAGAGAGAGAGATTTTTGTTATTGGGTATGTGCGCTCGCCAGAAAGACAGAGACAGAGAGATGGAAAGTGAGAAATCATCTCCTGGGGGAATGGCCACACCGCAATCCCTTCTCCTCCATTCTCCTCTCAGAATTTTGAGCACGCACGCACACACACCCAGTGTGAGTTTTAAGTTGCTGGTTATAGGGTTCAAACTGTGGTCGACTACGTGGGAGTCCAGTAATGTAATAACCATTCTGCCACCTGCTGGTCCCAATTTTTGATATATATATAAAATTTTTTTATATATTTAAAATAATTCTGCCTTATCTTTCTGTATTCTAACATTCCCCATTCGAAGATTTTGTAGATTAAATGATTAAGTTCATCAAGAGTAACATCATATTTTGGTGGCTGAGTGGCAATTTTTTTGGTTCTCTAGATTTTATTGTTGGTTTTGAATGTAAGTATAAAGACTCAGAATGGGAGCTTTTTGATGGATATATTTTTTCCTCTCTCTTCCTACCTCTGCGCCCATTCTTTCCTGTTTAGCATTTGCAGGTGTTTTCTCCTTGGATCCCTGGGTTCTCAGGTTAAAATCAGGTCTTATTGTGCCATTTTAGGGATCCTTTTCCAAGGTGGTATTGAGAACATTACATCCAATCATGAGGCGGGGGTGGGGGGGAGTTGGGCTAACCTAAGCCTGTGTGTGAGCAATATTGATGCCATCCGCCCTTCCGAGATTTGTATCTTACCAAAGGCACAAAGCTCCAGGTGGTGGTCAATAGCCCTTTTTATTTTCTTTAATGTTTTATTTCAATTTCTTTTATACCTTCAATCACATGTTAGCTTGCATAGTGACTATTCCAATATGTGTACATTTCTCACCAGTCCAGTTGACAATACTATAACGTTATCTTCAATAGATAATAATGCATTTCTTTGTCCCATAAATGCCTTCCTCTCCATTTTTCTCCTTAATGTCCTGCCTCAGACTCTCCTCCTTCACCCACCCTCACAGCGCTTTTTCTATGCGCCTCTCCTGAGTAAGACAGCCCTATACCAGCTCCAGGTTTCAAGAAAGGAGCTTGGCATTGATCCCCTTCCTTCCACAGAGCAATTTTAGTCTTGCTGACCCCACCGGGTGAAAGGCCCACATTTGGCCTGGTTTCAACTCCACTCTCTGATGATCACTTCGAACGTTTGTTTCTAGTTTACAGAAGTGTTTAGCTAATTTTCTCATCCAGCTCTAACTTCTTAATTTGCTTTTCAGTTGCATCTATGATCAACACGCATGGCTAGAGCACCAAGGACGCCTCAGATGTCATTTTCCATAGTCACCGTGACTAGAGACACAGGTTTCTGTGTTCGGGAATCAGCTTTTTATTATCCTGTGCACTTTCTTATGGGATCGTTGTGAGGATCTGAGGAGACAAGGCATGTAAAACTCCAAAGGCACAATTTTGAAGATATGATTTTGTTGTACTTCACAGTAAATGATGGGCTGGCTCTGTGGCCTAGTGCTGAAAGGAGCTAGATCCCACGTGGCCAACTGCATGCATCAAGTCCCAGACACAGCAGCTGAAAAGGCATGATAGTGCACATGCATGCATGCCCCACACCCTCACAGGGCAGAGAAATGGAGGAGAAGGGGTTGCAGTGTGACCTTGCCCGATTGGAGGGGGTTTCTCCCTTTCTCTTTCTCCTTCTCCTTCTCCTTCTCCTCCTTCTCCTTCTCTCTCTCTCTCTCTCTCTCTCTCTCTCTCTCTCTCTTTCCCTCTGGCAAGCATACACACCCTCTAGAAAATAAACCCCATAAACGTTGCTGATCCACCTGAGGTTAATGCACGTTTTGTTCTTTTACGACTAACACATACAGAAAGATGCATGCACGTAGTCATATTTTCATTTGAAAGAATGAAGGATATCGATCTATCCATCCATCCAATCATCTGAACGTGTCATGTGCACGCCTTTATATTTCTCTTTGAAAGTATCCTTGTCTTAAGATTTTCTTTTTATTCATAATGTTTTGGAATTGTACAGAGATGCATCAAGGCATGGGTCTTTTTTGTTCATTCTTATTGATGTTCAGAGAAGCCTTTCATTCCAAAGACCTGCATCTTTCTAGTACTGGGAAAAGGTTTTATTATTCCTCCTCCATTTCTCTGCTCTTTCTTTTGACTGATGTTGACCCTTCTTGACTGATTTTAATGTCTCATATTTTCTCCTTCTCTTTTTCTCCTATCTTTGTCATTTTTTGCTCCATGTGCAGGCAAACACCTCAATACCTCCTATTAGTCCTATAAATAAATTTGTTGGCAAGCACACACTTTTTTTTCTCTCTATGAATTGTTACTTGTTTTTGACTAATTCTTTTTTCATAGTGGCCTGTTCTTGCTTTACAGATGAAATATATTCTTTACTCCCTCTGAGGATATTACAAAAATCGTTATTTAAAGTTTCTTCTCTCCCCCAGATACTCTCTTTATGTCCTAGGGGATCTGTTGGAAATGCTCTTCTTCCAGCTATGGGGTTACCTCAGCTATCTGCTAGTCTTTCATGTTCATAAGTGAAGGGCCATGCTGAGCATCTGACCCTACGGAGCGCTCTATGTGGATTTGCAACCTCAGTTTCCCCTCTGGATTTCTGTCCTGGATGGGACGATTGAGGCACTGCCACCTGTCCCAGATTCACTCAGGCTCTGTGCAAAGAACAGCCTCTACCTCCTCTGCAGCTTTTCTAACTGGGGCCTCCCTTCCCCTTTGTTTCTCAATTAACATGATTCTAACCTCCTCACAGTCCCTAAATTTATCAAAATCTCCACTATGGATCTATATCTCATCTCCCCATTTTCAACACTTGGAAAAATGTGCTCATTCTGTACTTTCTAAGGCTGATGGGTTTTAGGAGGGAGTGAGTAACAGGTAGCTCAAGGAGCACATGCCGTTCACCATCTGGAAGCAGAACGTCTGCTGAACGTCAGCAGGTGCTTCAAGAGAGCCATGTGGCTGCTGTGTGGGGAGGGGTCGGGCCAGGGGCCAGGGCTAAAGCTCACAGTCCTTCAAGGTTCACCTGTGCCAAGTGCAAGATGAATGAGGCCAGGTCAAAACCAAGGGGTGAAAGGAGGAGAGGGAGAGGGAGAGAGAGAGAGAATTAAGATGGGAGATGAATCTCTGAAGGTAGAACTGACAGTGGTCTCCTTCCCCTTCTGGATGTTTCTGGACTTGTATGAGATCCTGGGATCAGAGGGTCTCAGATGATGACGCTAAGGAGGTAGCATGGAACGGTGACCAGAGCACTGGGTTAGGACAAAGACAGGCCTGGATCCGAACTCAATGAATGATTTCTACAGACTACCCTGTGGCCTTAGCATCCTCATCTGTACAATGGGCTTACTGCTACCTTCTTCTGTTACCCAGGCAACAGGACTGCATGGACCAACTAACCTAAGAAAAAGAGAGTCAAAGATCAAAGCAGATCAGCCTGGAAAGGGTCAGAATCTCACTGGTCTCTCTATACCTTGCTATGGCCCAGATGATGAATCAGCTGCAACATTTCTATTCGGTATCTGTTATAGCTCTGGGTTATGGATGCCGATTTGGAGGAGGTAGTTTGGATTAGCTCGTTATTATTGGCCCAGTTGGAAAAGCACTTTCCAGCAGGTCATTGGTTGCTGACTACTGACACAGGGGCTTATCTCAGGATATACGACCATTCTGACATAGTCAAGAGGCACCTTGCAGAGAGCAGTACAGCCCTGCTTCCCTGGCCAGGAACGCTTCCACCCATTCAGATAAAAAGAGCCCCGGGGCAGCAGGTGGTATGGTGGTTAAGGCACTGGATTCCCTCATGGCTGACCATGGTTTGAATCTAAGACCTGGTGGCCTGAAAATCATGCTGGTGTGTGTGTGTGTGTGTGTGTGTGTGTGTGTGTGTGTGTGTGTCTAAAATCCTGAGAGGAAAATGGAGGAGAAAGTATTGTGGTGTGGCCATCACCCCTGGGAGATGATTTCTCTCTTTCTCTCTCTCTGGCTCTCTTTGTCTCTCTCTGGTGAGTGCATACACCCTATGGCAAAAACCTTAAAAAAGAATGATAAAAAGAGTCCCAGGATGCATTAGTACTACAACAGGCATGTCCAACACCTTCTCTCTTAGGGTTGATGTGAATAGCAAATGAACTAAGACATGTAAAATACCTGGTAGTAACAGATTTAGATGAACCCCACTGCATTAAAAACCAAACAGAATAACCCCACTTGAATTACACAATAAAGTGCTCCATGACTGTGAGGCTCCCCAACTTCCCCCATTGTGGGGCATCCTAATTAGCAAAAATTAACCTAATTGTGGAAATGAAAGTCGGCTTTGAAATGCATCTAGAAATAAAGACTGGAAAAACAAAAGAGCCCAGGAATTTGGGGCAATGACTTTGTTTCCTTGGTTTTGTTTCCTTGCGAAGATCTCTATTGTAGATTTGGAGAGTTGAATTAATTATGACTGATACATACCTTCCTGTATTTTTCTGGACACTCTATGTCAAAGTATGATTTATATTTTCAGGACTATGACTGCTCAATATCTATTTCTAAATCTGTATGGTTAAAAATGTATATGAAAACAGAACTCGTTATTCTGCCATGTCATTAATAAAGGTAGAATTCTCAGGTTTTCTACCATATGCATTCTTTTGTTCTGCTGCAGTGGAGGTGCTATTTTCTGTGCTCCTTTTTGACTTTTAATAAGCTTCCTTTCTGTAAAGTGTGGATAATGTTGTAAAAGAGTAGCTAAAACATATTTTCAAAAGAAAAAAAAACAGTCCTTAACTGAAAAATGATTCAAGGAAGTGGGGGGAAAGAAAGCCACCAACACACATTCATATAAATTTAACAATCTGTATATGTTACTGTTTATCTGACAGAAAGGGGAGAGGAGAACAGGCTTCACCGTGCTTGATTCTCCATTTTGTCACTGAGTTCTTTCCATACTGCCTCACTAGCGTCCGGGCCTCTGTTGGAAATGAGAGGCATATGGAAGAAAAAACAGACTGTGGGGTCTCAAGACCTGGAACTGGGTCTGAGTTCTCCAGTTAATGAGCTGTGGATGCTGGAAAGAGCATTCCCCCTTCCCCTTCGTCCTGTCATCTAAGGAACACACAGGTTAGGGTTAGACTGGGACTTCCCAAGGGGCGTCCTCGTGCTGGGATTTGTGAACGTGTGATAATCACATAATGCTAACTTTTTGTAAGTTTTCCTTCAGTACTTTTCTTGCATTATATCGTGGAGGATGACTTAGTTTTGTGCTGGTGTGTCCTTACCTGTCTCAACTCCTATTTTCCTGTTTCAACAGAGCAAACCTCAGGCTCAGAGTCTTCGGCAGGCAGCAGTGTCTAGACAGAACTGAACACTCACCCGTGTCTCCCCATGGTATTTGATTTTAAGGTCACGTCCTAATTACGGCAAGTGATCCTGCTATTCCATTTACAGAGACAATGCAGTGTTTTCTTTTACGTTGTAGACGTTTGTCTAATGAGTACTATTTCTGTACAAGCGGCAAATGGATCTGGCTGAAATGGTCACATGATGACCGAGGGTGGGGACACAGGTTTAAATCATTTCCAAGGGCCCTCGTAGCTCTCAGCCCTAAGCATTCTCACTTTTGACCTCCACAGATTACCATTCTATTGATAATGCCAACACATTTTCAGAACAAAACAAAACAAAACAAAAACAAAAAAAACCCTATTCTACCTTTCTTAAACAACAACTCACCTGGCCCAAGAATCCTTATATAACAAACACAGGGAGAACCTGTGGTTCACAACACTGAGTTGAAAAAAGAAAGTAAGAAAACAGTTCTCTGAGAGTCTTAAGGAGGTTGTCGGCTCCTGGTTAAATGTGACAGATTGCATACATATTTATTTTGGCTCTCTTTCAAAAGCCAACTAAAAAGACAGTAAAAGAATAAAACCGACTTCAGCCTATAAGGGCAAAGAGGATGAAACAAGAGGCAAGAGTGGACTGGAGATCCTTTAGAGAAGTATTGTGGAAACTGGAAAACTGGAGGGCGAGAGATAATTAGAACGTAAGTGCCTTCACAGAGAGGTACCAGGGAAAGCCAGCTGACTTCAACTTTAATGCTTAGGAAAACTCAGGAGTTAGAAATGCCAGGTTCTTGGCAGACAGCAGACAGCCTGCAAACAGGGTGACTGCGGAAATTCTCTCTGGAGCAATTTCTCAGCCTCAGCGTTATTGATGTTGGGCTAAATAATTCCCTCCCCTTCTTCCCTGCCTCCCCTCCTGCCTTCTCCTTCTTTCATGCCTATCCTGCATGGAATGAAACTGAACAGCATCTTGGGTTCTACTCACTAGATGCCAGTAGCACCCCCTCCCCAATTGCGTCCACCAAAGAAGGTCCCAGACCGTGCCAACCAAATCTTTTTTGGGCAACATTTCCAACAAAATTTTGGAGGCAAAATGTCTTCCATCTGGGAAGCACTCATCTGAAGATTCCCCACCCCTTTTTGAGCCAATGCAGCAAGGGCTCTACTGCTTCTTCACCCTGCAGGGGAACCAGAGGTTCATGTATAGATACGCTGGACAGAGGAGCTCCAGACTGGGAACAGGAAGCACAGAGAAGGCAGTAAGGTGCTGCCTGAAGCCAGGGGTTATCTATAGCCTACAGTCAGAGGTGTGGGGCGTTGCAGTGATAGAACATAGAAAGCTAAAGGCAGTTATTCATTCCAAGAAAAACACAAAGGTGAATGAGACTAAATGCAATCATAGTATACTACAATTGTGTGCACAGCGGGGGGAGGGGGGGAGGTGACCGCTGAAACTCTGTCTACTATTGTGCGGTTCTAATAGACATGTTCTTTTTCTCTTTCTGGAGAGGGATTTTTGCTATAGGGTATTAGCGCTAGCTACAGAGACAGAGAGAGACAGAAAGTGAGAAATCACACCCTGGGGGGATGGCCATGCTGAAGTTTCTTCTCCTCCTTTCTCCTCTTGGGATCTTGGGATCTTGGGCACACAGGCACATGTGCTCAGCATGAGGTTTAAATTGTCGGGTCTGGGACTTGAACCTTCCACATGAGAGTCTAGTGACATAATGATTATGCCATCTGCTGGTCTCAAAATTTATTTTTCAATAACACTGAAAAATAATCAAGGTATGAAACCCATGTATATTATTTTAAAATATAAAAGAAAATTCTAAAAAGCCATGAAAAACTAAAAATGTTGAAAATAGCTACCTGTGAAAAGCATTACTTAAGTGTAGGGCACAGTGGGCTGGGTACTGACATTTTTCAGGTTAAAACCTCTAGTATAATTTGCCTTTTTGAACTATCTGTGGGTTTTACACAGATACAAATAAATATTTGTTAAATGAAGTCTATGAAATGGCAGTTAGAAAAGTTAATGACGGGCACATATGTATAAATGAAAAAACACGATACATTTTTAAAACATTTTATTTGTTCTTTTTATTATTTTAATTTGTTATAGGGCATGTGCACTCATCAGAGAGAGATAGCGAGATAGAGACAGAGACAGACAGACAGACAGACGGACAGAGGCAGGCAAAGTGAGAAAAGAAGTCATCAGGTCCGGGACTCACGCTGTGGTTGGCCATGTGGGAGGTCCAGTGACTTAACCACCACGCCATCTGCTGGCCCTGGCACGATACATTTTTGATATCTACATGGAATAAAGAATAGCTAGAACATAGTGGGGAGTGGCAGAGCACGAGTTAATCAAACAAAGGCAAATGGAAAAATCACAGAATTTTTTTATTTTTTGCTAACGGAGGGAAACAAAACTAACATTTGTTTACTATCAACTAATTAGCTGTCAGAATATTAGGGGTTTTATATACATTATCTTAAATTCCCATGACAGTTCCATGGTATATATATTAGTCTCATCTTACAGGTGAGAAAACAGGAGAGTATCATTGGGAAAGTATCATGGGGGAGGTATCACGGGGCCTGGGTCTAGAGTGAGAGGTTTGCGGTTGTCTTGTCACCAGGGACTTCTGTGTCCTCCTACATAAAATGGGGATGGAGATTAGAATTGGGATTATTATATTATACCAAGGATATGGTATTATTCCCACTCATGGGGCATTGTATTTTTTGGGGGGAGGAGGGAATATTGTAAAGAATTTATGTATGCAAGTATGCGGAAGGCATTTGTAAAAGTGCCTGATGTATTATGAGTGCTACTGTTGTAAAAGGTGCTGAAGCAATTAAGGGTGAATAAAAACAATGGGTAGACCTTTTTTTGAAACTCAGTTTCCTTTGCTTCTTTGACCTCCCTGGGCATTAGGCATTACTGCCCACATGCTCGAGGTCATGTAATTATAAATTAGAGAAGCTACACTTTGATCTCTCGTCTGTCTTTGTTCAAAGCTCAGGCTCATTTCTCTATCATCTCTGGCCTCTCATTAGCTAACAGGGCAGGAGGTAGAGAGGCCAGGTTCAAAAACAAGGAACATCAACATTAGAACACAGGAAGAGGGAAACGAGAGAGGTGGCCAGTGAAGGAGTTAAACAATAAGATGTGGAGTCAGATAGGGAGGTGAGATCCATTAGGATAAAAATAAGATGGCAGCACAGGTAGGAGAGGGTAGAAGATTGCGTTACTGACACAGAGATAATACCCTGGCAAGCTCGAGTAAGTAGGGCATTATGATTGGCAGAGACGAATTTAAGTAGGAATGGGCTCAGAAGAAGCCCTTTAGTCTGTCTTTAACACATCTCTGTTTAACTCTTGGCATGCCAACGGGAAGATCCTCGCTGGACGTGCAGTTTTTCAGTCTAGGAATCACTCATTTTGTCTCTGCCTCAGGTAATCTACTTTCCTATCATCCACATTGTAATCAGTTTCCTATTCTGTAATTAGCTGTTTAATAGCTGTCTTCGTAACTAGACTCAGGTCTGTGAAGGCAGGTACTATGTCTGTCACACTCCATTGTGCTTAACCTGTGTCTATAACGTATTAAAGGAAAGAAGAAAGGGAAAGAAGAAGGGCATATTTAGATATTTAGTGAATTATACCTTACAAGTATCCCGAAGGCTAGGAGACCATAGCAGAAGCATTACAAAAGACTATTTGAGCTAAGTGAGCCAATATTTTGGTCTAGGGATAAGAACGTGCGAGCTGGAGGGATATGAAAGAGCTTCCATTCATTTCTTCATTTAAGTAATGTTCATGAAATGTTAGCAATGCGCTGGATTGGGGGCTGGTTACTAAAGACACAGAAAAGAGTAAAACATAATCTCTGCCCTAAATGAAAGTGTTGCTAGTCTGAAGGAGGGAAGAGGAGACAAATCAACGCAGCAGGAGGTGATAAGGCACAGAATCCAGAGAAGAGATACAGAAAAATGGAAAGTGACAATCCATTCTGTGACTACTCCTCATTAGGCATTCTGTATTTGTTCACTTTGTTCCTAGGGAACACTAATTCTTCAAAGCACTCAGTGGAATCTAGACTTTCCCAATGAATAATAGCAAAATGGACCCCCAAACTCTTTCTCTGCAAGAGTCTTTGTGTCAGCAGTCAGGATGCCATTACTGAATGACTCATGCCAGCCTCAGTCTGGTACCTGGGACAGAGATGTTCAGATTAGGATGTAAGAAGAACACATCTGTAGTCATAGAGAATTGCCAGCTTCAAAAGTCTGTTCTGAAATGGGCATAAAAACAAACATGTCCCGAGGCCAGCAGGTAGCATAGTGGTTAAGTCGCTAGACTGCCACGTAGTCAACTGAGGTTCAAGTCCTAGACCCAGTGGCTTGAAACTCACGCTGGGTGCATGTAAGTGCATGCCCAAAATCCTGAGAGGAGGAGAGTGGAGGAGGAACTGCGACATGATCATCCCCCTGAGGGGGTGATTTCTTGCTTTCTGTCTCTCTGTCTTTCTGGTGGGCATGCGCACACTAAAGCAAAACTCTCTTTCAAAATAATCAAATAAACCCCAAGCTACTAGCTACTACTCCTCCATTTTGTTTTAGAAATAAAAAGCTGACTTGTTTTTATACAAAAAATTTAGAAGAAAGGAATTTTGGTGATTGGAGCATTGCTTTCAAGTGAAGAACAACTCTTCAGTGTCCTCAGGAAGATGCTAAGATACAGAAAGTTGAAAGACCACAGTGAGTGGGTGGCAAAGACAAGGACCAGTGTCCCCAGGCCTGTTCCACCATCCACAACAGGATCTAAAAGTGCCAACCAAAAATGAACAAGCCTGTTTAGTTCAGAACCCAGTCTATGACAGAGCCTATCGAGAAAAAGCCAATCACGCCTTTAGATTTCCAGCCAGTTATTACGCAGGCTGAGAGATGAGAAAAAGCAAGTCCTCTTAAATAGAAAATCTGCACAACTAAAGCAGCTAACAGAAAGCAGCTTCTGAGAGAGGAGTGTTGCCTCTCATTACCAGTATGTAAGTGTCTCCTTTGGCATCTCTTCACTCTGCATATGAAAGAAGAGGCTCTTTGAAATACTGGTCACAGAAAATATGTAGTAATGAAAAGAATTAACCTTTACATGCCTAGCCTTTCATTTCTTATTTTACTCATTTTCTTTTCACAACATCTGCCTCAGTCCATTATATGTTGCTATAACAGAATATCACCAACAGGATAACTTAAATGTGCAGAAATTGTGTTGGTTTATGGTTCTGGAGGCTGGGAAGTCCAAGAGCACAGCTGGCATCTGGCAAGGACCTTCATGCTGTGTTATCCCAGGGTGGGAGGTGGAAGAGCAATAGAGGAGGACAATGAGAGGGGACAAGACAAGCCAAACTCATTTTTAAAACAACCCACTCTCAGAATAATGAGCCTGTTTTTGTGTAACATTAATCTATTCGATGAGAGCAGAACCTTCGTGGCCTAATCACCTTTGAATGGTCCAAATTATTATTATTATTATTATTATTATTATTATTATTATTGCCATACGGTGTGTATGCTCATTGGAGAGAGACAGAGAGTGGGAAAGTCAGAAATCACTCCCAGGGGGGATGGCCATGCCACAATCCCTTCTCCTTCAGTCTCCTCTCAGGACTTTGGGCACCTGGTGTGATTTTTTAAACTGTCGGGTCTGGGACTCAAACCATGGAACTGGCTGTGTGGGATCCAGCTGCCCATGGGCCGAGTTCTTAATATCACCAAAATGATAATTAAATGTTAACACACATTTTTCAAGGGAACATTCAAACCATACCAAGTCCATATGAAGTTGATGCAGTTGCTGTTTCCATTTTAGAGAAGAGAAAACTATGGTTTAACAGAGATGTTAAGTAATTTGCCCCAGACCACTGAGCTTGTGAGAATGGAGCCAGGCAGGATTTGAACTCGGTAAGTATTACTGTAGTTCATGGCATTTTCCAGGATTTTCTAAGGCATTACCTTAGGAAGTGTTGCCAGACACATCTCCTGCCCTAATATGACTGAGTCCTGTCAATCTAGAAAAGAATACAAGGCCTGTCACCTAAAGACAGTAACTAAAAATTATCGGAAGCACTGAACAGTTGACAAAGAATTTTAAGCATGCATTTTTTTTATCTAATATTCGCTCTAACCCATGAAGGTCATATAATCACTCTCAGGTAAATCTCAGGCTCAGGAAGGCCCAATGAGGGGCCCACATCATCTAGTTACCAACTACCCTCGCCAGGATCCAGCCAGGATCCAGCCCTCATTGCTTGTCCCCCGTCACCCTCGTCTGAACTCTTGCTGCATTTGCTTTCTAATCGTTTTCTCTAACTTCAGAGGCAAATTCTGGTGGGATATTGTCCAAATGACATCATCTCTTGCTAAAATCTTGCAATTTGAAAGTGTATGACAAACTGAATACACATAGTAAGCACTGACTTCTCTAGAAAAGCTCAGCTAAATCAGAATTTCTTTCCTCTAATAATGTATGATAATCATAATCATCTGCCTAGGAACATGGCCTTGATTCATTTTAAAACTCCAAAATGTCAACAAGGAATCATTCTATTATATTCAGGATTATTTAAGGTTATCATTACAATGAATCATACCTTGTTCAAATTTGTACAGTGCTTTGCAGTTGATAGAGTACTTTCATGTTCATTATCTCATCTGACTCTCGAAAGAAGACGGGCATGTTCAATTATTATTATCCCCATTTAACAGAAAAGGATATTGAATTTTGGAGAGTTACAGCTTACTTACAGTGGCCAGCTAGAGACAGAACTAGGACTTAATCCAAATCACCTGACTCCCAATTTAAAGCTCTTTCTTTCTCCGACCCCATCTGCATCTTTCCCTTTATATACTCTTAAAATAAGAGTAGAGTCTGAAAAAGATTGTGGATGCAGAATGTATGTACCTTCCTGACACTGCCCAACTCTTCTGGGAAACCAGGTCGACACAACCTCTGGCGAGCATCCCAGGGGTTAGATGGCGTCCTCCAGGGCAGGAACTTATACCCCCACTGTGGATCGCCTGCTGATATATTTGGTGGCAGACATGGCAGCCTGAGGCTTCTGGGGAGGATCTACTCCCTGCAAATACACCTATAGCAAAGAAATACACGAGAGCTGGAAGGGGTGTTTGGAAACGGCTGGAGAGACACGACAAGCATGAACAAGTGCAGCTTGGGGCTATGAAGATATTAGTGGAAAGAAACTTAACATGTGAACAAAAACACAGTCAACCAGAACTGCTGCAAACCCAATGAGAACAAATACCAATCCCCAGCCCACATTTGGCACCCAAGACAGATGAGCACTGCACACCAAGGATATTTCTTGGAGCCCCAAGGGTCTTTGCCTCAGAGACAACAGGACCCAGTAGGCCAGGAGTGAAATGGCTGGCTGTTGGTGGAAGATGATGAACCACTGCCTCTGTGATGAATGGTTTTCTCTCTGTGGTCTCTGCATGAAGATGTCTGTCCCTTTTCATAGCAGGCAGTCCTGTTTTCTGAGATTCAGATTAGCATCACTTCCACTGTTAGGCTTCCCCTAACCTATTCCCCCAGCCAGGATGTAATGGTCCTTCCTTTGGTTTTTAATGTATCATCGCATTATACTGGAGTATTGATGCACCTTGATGTCAGCCACTGACCAGGGAACTCATGGAAGTCCAAGTCTTTCCATACTCATGATACACTGCATAAATTGTTCCGATAAACACTTTATCCAGGTTCATAATGTGAACAACTATGTAAGCACTGTACAGTGGCTGAAACTAGGAAATTAACCTTGACAGAACACTATTATCTAACTCCAGCCCAAACTAGGCCCCTAAGAGAGTTCCACTGAATGCACAGATGAAGTGAGTAGCACTGATAAAGAATTACAGTTAGTTTGCAGTTAGCTAAGACACTCAGTGAATGGAGAGTGGCACTTTCCATTTAAATAGTTTTCCAGGAAACTCTAATAAGTTTCTCATCTAATTGTAAATAATCTATCTCAATTTTACCTACCCTTGCTCCTGGTTAGACAGGAAAAAAAAAAATCAGTGAATATCAAGAGTCTGTTCTTGTTTTCAGAAAGGAAAGAGTTGATTCTAATTGATGAGATTATAGCAGCCGGGTCAGCCCTGTGACCTTGTGGTCAGGGGGCTGGATCCTACATGGTTGACCATGAGGTTTGAATCCAAGCCCTGATGGCTTGAAAAACATGCTGGACATATGCGCACGCACGTCGCAAATCCTGACAGGATAGAAAGAAGAAGAAGGAATTGTAGTGGGACCATGTCCAATCATGGGAGAATTTCTCCCCTTCCCTTGTTCTCTTGCCCATGCTCTCTCTCTCTCTGGAAAAACATTTTCTAAAAGAATTATTTAATTTTATTTATTACTGTTATTTTTTAATTTGACGAGAGAGAAAGAGAGAGAGAGAGAGAGAGAGAGAGAGAGGCAAAGTGAGAAAGCAAGCTTCCAGGTCCAGGACTCGAACTACAGACACGGAAGTCCAGTGCCTCTATCATACCGCATGGCCATAAAACATTTTAATGGAAAAAATGAAGAGATTATGGCAGGTTTGCAAATCAACATTTTCCCCTTTTAATATTGCTCCCATTCGGAATGACCTGTTGGGTACCTGTCTCCTGTCTTAGATTTGTAAGCTGTGCCAGGCAGGTAGCAGTCTGCCCTACTGCCTGCTGTATCTCCAAGACACTCCTTAAAATGTGCATGGTGCCTGGGACAGAGCGATCCAGTAGACTTCTGTTTAATGAATACTTAAATGAATGAGTTGATCAAGGAATTCGAGGGATGAGGCATCATTGACAACTTCCGTCATTAATATAAGCACAAGGCTACCATTTAGAGTGTCACTGTAGGTCAGACTGTGTTAAACACCTTAAAATTCATGTACAATAAAGGCTATTGCCCCTGTGCTACAGAGTAGGAAACTGAGGTTCACAGAGCTAAATACCTTGCTTAAACTCATTTAACTCACTTAACTAACTTTTTAAGTTTATTTATTTTTTTCTTCCATGAGATAGAAAGAGAGAAGGTTACAACAAGGTCTTCACATCACGATCCACCCAAACCTTGACCGGCCCATATCATGGGCATGCACATGCACACATTCCAACACCTCCAGCTTCCAGTTAGTTAGTTTCAACTAATTAAACGTTACTGTGAAAGAAAAACTCTTACCTAGATGATTACTTTAAGCAAAGTTGTTTTTTTTTTTTTTTTAAATTTTGAAATACTTCTGTATTTCTAGAAAGAATACATGGTACTCCCATTTATGCTTCATCCAGTTGCATAATGTTAACTCACTAACTCCAGACTTTATTTATTTGGAATGCACCAGGATTTCCTCTTGTTTGTTCCTTTTCCATCCTCTTTCTGTTCAGAATGCCACCCAGGAGCCCATGCTGAATTTAGCTGTCATGCCTCCCGGCCCCGCTCGAGCTTGTGATAGCTCTGCCAACTTCCCCTGTCTTTCATGACCTTGACATTTCAAAGAGCGCTAGTGAGTGATTTTGTGGATTGTCTCTCAATCTGGGATTGTTTGATGTTCTATTATGAGTAGACTGAGGTCATGCATGCTTTGGTAAAACGTGCCAGATCTTGCCACTGTGGCAAGCTCATTACCGTGTATCAAACTGGGGGGACACGATGCCAACTTGATTTGATCGCTGGGTACAAATAGCGTTTGCCAGGTTTCACTACTGTAACACTGCAATTTTTCCCTTTGTGATAAATAAATATATCATGAAGGATACTGTATAGTCTATACGAATATCTGTCCTCAAACTTTCACCCACTAAGTTTTTCTTTCTTTTCTTTTTTCAAGTTTTTTATAGGGCCTGTACGCTTACTGGAAACAGAGAGAGAAAGAGAGAAATTGCCTCCTTTGGGGATGACCATGTCGCAATCCCTACTCCTCCATTCTCTTCTTGTGACTTTGGGAATGCACACAGAAACACCAGATGTGATTTTTTGAAGCCACTGGATCCGGGAATTAAACTATGGTCAGTCACGTGGGAGTCCAGTGTTTTAACCACCTTGCCAACTGCTGGCCCCATTGTCCATCAATTTTAACATCCACTGGTAGACATGACCTGTAACAATGATTACTGTAGTGTTCTCATGTTGATTGTATATTTTCTATATTCCTTGTTTGATGATTAACTGGAAACCTTTTCTCAAGAAAAGTTGTCCCTTCTCCCTCTTATACTTATTTATGCAAGTATTTATTTATTATTTCAGTGTAGACTCATGAACATTTATTTCATTCGATGAGCTAGAATTCAATACTATTTTGTTGTTTAAGTTGCTCTGAATTTGGCCCCTGAAAACTCCTGTGGTCTTCGAACATGCCTCCATCCTGTGTGCTTCTCACTTTGTAGAAGCAGAGATACTCCAGGTTCATCTGTATTTTCCTCCTCCAGGCCTGGAACCAGCCACCTCCCTGAGGAGCCTATGCTTCTATGTTCAGATAATGGTATTTAGAAAACAAGTTCTGGGGGCTAGATGTACTTGTTGCTACCAAGGTGTCATTTCTCCCAGGCCCAATCACTGATGAGAGCCGGAAGTGCATCCGTGTATATAACCTGCACGTACACACGGCTCTTTCCATGCCCATCATTTTGAATACACGTTACAAACCCATGGGTTCAGAGTGACAGACACCTGAGTCCAGTCCAACATCAGAGGCTCATGCCTGCCATCACCCTTTGCTCGATGAATGCTTGATACAATTTTCCACCTCTCCTTACATCTCAACATGGCAGCACATCATCCAAATTCAGAATCCTGCTATGCTTACTGAGCCGAGAAGAAATATCTTCTAAGGCAGACAAGAGCAAAGGTACCCCTTTAAATTTTCATTGGCCAGACAGTTTTATGTCACCCATAACTAACACAAAGAGACACTAGCTGGCACCTGTGGCAACCTTAAAGGCATGCAAAAGTAAAATATTAAATAACCACTTGGAACTTGAAAGATCCTTCCCCCAGCTTTCTCATACACCATCTCCTCCACGCCCTGGGGCCTGGGGGTGAAGGGGAAGAGGCTAGGGATCCTTGTTTGTAATCAGAGAAGACCTCTCGCTTGAAACAGGAAAAAAAGGACCTTTGTGGACCTTAAAGGCACTAAACTTAGCCTCTCTGGATTATAAATGGGCTACCAAAGATGAGCTGAAGCACTTTTTCAAAAGCACTTATGGCTGTGCTTCTGGAAGAAGCAAGCCTGCTTTTGGAATCCTGAGAGGCTCAAAGGAGAGGAATGGGCAAGGGAAAGAAGGTCATGCAGAACCACGCGGGAGCACGAAAAGGCCCAATAGAGTCAGCGCCTCATCATGGCAGTTTCAGGAGGGCCGTGAATTTCAGAACGTACTAAACCTCCGTCTTACTGGGGACATAGAGAAAGATACTATTCCTTTTGCGACAAAGCAATATACATGAATCCAGTGGCAGTTATTTTTATACTTGCATATAACCAAATGATACGTTTCTTTCATTCAACTTCTAATGCATTTCTAATGTGTGTCAGATACAGTGATAGATACTGAGTGAATAAAGGGAAATAGGCCACCAGTGCTTAATGAGAAGGTAATACAGAGTTTAGTAATAACAACAATACACGTTGAGGGCCTGGACTGAAACTGTTTTGTTTGTGCCAGCTTTATGGTTTCCGATTTGGTGGGATAATATATCCTTTCTACCTTTTGATAAAAATGTGCACTTGGCATATCCTGCCTTTTGTCCAAAGAGACAGTCTTCCTTTTACCTCTATATCCTCTTGATAGTCTAATTCTGCAAACACTTTTCCTCAGTCCCTAGCACATGTCCTGCAATGATTCCAATTACACACTCCTCACTCTATCTACATGGCCGGTGGGAATGCAAAATGGTGCCCTTTTCTGCATTAAACATTAAAAAAAAAAAAAACTGACCTAAAAATCTTTTCTAAAAAGTGCATTTAATATTTCTGTGTCTTTGGAGGCTTGGTAAGCTTTAATTTTTTTGGGGGGGTTAGATACTGGAAGTGGAAAAGAGAAGAGTTGGAAGACAGGAATGAGCTCATGAAAATTCAGAACACTGGTGTAGATTTGCTCGTGTGAAAGCAGCAGGCCTGATGCCCTGGTCAGTCTGTTGTCAAACAAGACTCAAGATAGTCCAGGCACACACACACAAAAGGTAGTCCAGGCACGTATACTCTTGTTTCTTTCTTTTTCTATTTTCTTTCCTTTTTTTAAAGAAAAACAAGACTATATCCTCTTAAAAGTCCCACCATAGGGGAGACATTTCTCAGTGACAGTGTGGTTTTTCAAGCACCTTTATGGAGACTTAAAAAAGAAACCCAAGTTGAATGTACGTATCAATGAAAACTGTTTACAAGGCAGAAGATTGCACCCAGCTTGAGCTTCCCGACACATTTATCACTTCATTCCAAAGCTGGGTGGGAAGGGGCGACCTTCCCCTGACAGCTGATGCCTGGTAAAAAGGATGAAGACACTGTCAGAAAGTTTATGAATTTTCTGCAGGCAGTTATAATAGTGAAAATGATCATGATTCTTTTCTCCATTCCCATTCATAAATCTCCGTCGGCACTTGAAGATAACACTGACAATCTATTGTAGTCTTTCAACATAAGGTACTGGGGGAGGGGAGAGGGAGGGGGAGGGCTGCTAGGCCTAGCTTAACATTTCTGTGATCTACTTTTCTCTGTCAAATAAAAACAACAATATTTACTTTTCCTAACTCACAGGAGAAATGTGAAGAGAAACAAGCCAGATAATAGAGGTAAAACCACTTTGAAAAGTTGAAAGCACTATGCTAATACAAAGTATTACTATTCATATTATTGTGCTTTTGTGGTGGAAAATGTTCAAAAGAGAAGGATCCAACTAATTAGCAGTAAATGTGTAGCTTGGAAAAGATATTATGTGGGCGACGTCAGGCTGGGAAGATACGCTTGCACTGGAGTTGGCAAAGCTGAAATTCAACATGAGTTCAGTATTCCACATTGCCAAGCTGATAGTATGTGCTCAATAAATATTTATTGACGGAGTGATTACTTTTAGCAGATTGTGTAACAGTCTTTTACTTCTTTGAGTGTCTCCCTCACTGTGGTATTTACTGAAGACGGCAGTTACGCTTACTTCAGTTATTGTTGTTTCACAGTTCCAAATGTCTGTTACAAGTCTGGCATTCAATAAACATTTATTAAATAAATGGAAAAAAATGTGAAAGAATGAAACAATGGCTGATGTCTCCATAATTATGGCAAGTCAATTGAACTAACTGGTTACTTAAAACCTGAATGGCTATTAGGTGAAAGACTTATATAAGCCAATTTCAAGACTACGTATAACACTATACTTATTTATTTATTTTTGGAGAGGTTTTTGCTATAGGGTGTGCATGCTTGCCAGAAAGACAGACAGAGACAGAAAGTAAGAAATCCCCCCCCCCCCGCCCCCCCAGGGAGGATGGCCATGCCACAATCCTTTCTCCTCCATTTTCTTCTCGGGATCTTGAGCACACACTCACATGTGCCTGACGTGAGTTTAAGCCACCAGGTCTAGGACTCGAACCTTGGTCGAGCACATGGGAGTCCAGCTACAGCCATTACGCCAACTGCTGGTCCATAACACTATACTTATTAAGACAATAAGATACTGACAACTGAATAAACAAATAGATTAATGGGACAGATAATAGAGGCTAGAAACAAATCCATGCTTATGCAATCAAATAAATTTTATCAAGGAACTAAAGCAATTTAAAAAGGAAAGAAAGTTTTTCAAAATTTAGACTAGGATCACTGGGATGCATAGGGAACATGAACTTTAACTCCTACCTCACACCATATATCATACATACAAGTGAAATCAAGATAGCTCACATATCTAAACACAGAGCTAACATTCTAAAACATCTAGAAGCATAGGAGAACATCTTCTTGACTTTGGAGGTAGGCAAAGATTTCATTGAGATGTCATAAAAGACAATAATAGTAAATTGAACTTCATAAAAAAATCTTTTTATCAAAAGACATGATCTGAAAATAAGTTAAACTTCAGCCTGGGAGAAAATATTCATAAGAAATATGTCTTGTCTTTCTTCAGATACTGTATTATCGCAATTTCTCTTTCCAAGGACAAGTTTGGGTTTTTTTTTCCCTGTTTTTTTTTTTTTTTTTTTTAATTTTGTTTTTAGGTTTTTGCCATAGGGCATGTGTGTGCATTAGAGAGAAACAGAGAGAAGGAAACTGAGAAATCATTCTTGTACTTCCCCTCCAGGGGGGATGCCCATGCCACAATCCCTTCCCTTCATACTCCATTTGGGATTTGGGGCACATACACGCATGTGCCATGCATGATTTTCAAGCCACTAGGTCCAGAGCCAAACCATGGTCAACCATTTGGGAGTACAATGCCTTAGTTACTATGCCACCTGCTGCCTCCCCAACAGACAAGCTTCTTACCAGGATACTTACTGTGGCCTGCTTGTCACCACGTCCTGCAACAACTACCTTCTGCCTCATGCCTCCACCCTAACATTGCCAGGACCACCTCTGAAATCTACTGGGCGACTTACTGTCCTGATTTCAGGTACCTTCTCAATGATGTTTGAGAGGCCACCTTTTCCTCCCTCTTTCCAGGTTTTCCTTTTCCTCATCCTCTAGACAATCTCTATTAGGCTATTTTTTTTTTTTTCTTCTTGCCACTTATATTCAGTGTTCCTTGGGTTCCCACTTTTATCTTTTGGAGTGCTCATCATAATTCATGACTGAACTTCTACCTATATGTTGGTAATTCCCAAATCAACATCTCTGTGATTTTACTCATGAACTCTAGGCTTCAATATGCAACTAGATGTTCTCTGCTATTTCCATATGATTTTCAGATTCAATGTACTCATCAACAACTTTATCATTCCCTCTCCCCTCCCCCAGCCCTGTCACTCACTGTGTTTGCAATTTCAGTTAAAAAAAATCACCGCCAGATCCCACAAGTTGAGGCCCTTCCTCTCATTCTTCAGATACGATCGTTCCTAGGCCCTGTAGATACTCTGTTCCCCCCAAATTTCTCAAATTGAACCCCTCCTAGTTCTACTGTTGGTACTTTGTGCCTTATATGGTTGGCCTTTGTAAAACACCTTATATTGCTATAAGAGCTTCCTAGCTCTTCTTCTTGTTTGGAACCTAGACCCTTCTCCCTTTCTGCTTGCAGTCAGGTGATCTTTTTCAAACGTAATCTCATATCACCATCCTATTTGAAATCTTCTGATGATTTCCTGTGACCGTGAGGGCAGAATTTGAACCTGTTAGCTTGATATCCAGGGCAGAATTTGAACCTGTTAGCTTGATATCCAAGTCTTTCTTTGACCATCATATGTGTATATGTGTATATATATATATATGTGTGTGTGTGTGTGTGTGTGTGTGTGTGTATATATATATATGTGTGTGTGTGTGTGTGTGTGTGTGTGTGTGTATATATCTCCATGTATATATGTGTGTGTGTGTATAGTAAAATTAGCATAGCTTTTTGCACATGATGGGCTTTCAATAGTAATTTCATAAATGAATGAACAAAGGAGTAGATGAATGGTTAGACCACTCAGGCAGCTGTCAGAGAGCCAACATGTAAGAGTTGGATAGTGGATCTAGAAAAGTAAGAAAGGTGTTTGGGTGTCAAGCTAAAGGCTTCAAATTCTGTCCCAAAGGTAACAGGAAACCATCAGAAGATTTTGAAAGGGTAGTAAAGTGAGATTTATGTTTAAGAAAAACCACTCAAAATAATGTCCTGCAGGCAACATTTAACATCAAATGACAGAATGACAGAATTTCATTTTTTTTTTTTTTTTTTTTTGAGAGGTTTTTGCTATAGGTCACATGTGCTCTCCAAAAAGAGAGAGAGACAGAAAGCGAGAAATTACCCCCCGAGTGGGGGATGGCCACACTGCAATCCCTTCTCCTCCATTCTCCTCTCAGGATCTTGGGCACGCATGCATCCGCACACAGCATGAGTTTGAGCCACCGGGTCTGGGACTCGAACCACAGTCAACTACATGGGAGTCCAATGACAAAGCCATTACACTACCTGCTGGTCTCAGAATTTCAACATTTTTAATGGTTGAATAGTAGTCCATTGTGTGTGTGTGTGTGTGTGTGTGTGTGTGTGTGTGTGTATGTGTATGTATATATATATTTTAATCTAATTTAATTTCTTTTGTGGCTCTGTCTTTAAAATATTTTGCTTTTATTTATTTTTTTTGTATATGACTAACATTCCAATATCCCTAGATACTCAGTTCCTTGTCTTCTTTTCCTAAAAGCCTTCCTGACTTCCAATTCTTATTCTGCTATTTATTTTTTAGAGAGGTTTTTGCTACGGGGCGCGTGCCCTCACCAGAAAGACAGAGACAGACAGAGAGACAGGAAGCAAGAAATCATCCCCCGGAGAGATGGCCATGCCACAATCCCTTCTCCTCCATTCTCCTCTCAGGATCTTAGGCACGCACGCACACGCACCCAGTGTGAGTTTAAGACACCTGGTCCGGGACTCGAACTACGGTCAGCTACATGGGAGTTCAGCGACATAGCCATTATGCCAACTGCTGGTCCCTTATTCTGCTATTTTTCAAAATCCCCAACTATAGCATATTGGGCCTGGTTCTCACACAGTCCTTATCACACAACATTGTCAACCCTCTACCTCCTTGCTCATGTATCTCTCCAGCTAAACTAACAACTCCATAGAGACAGGGTTTAGCATTTAACTACTGCTATGCTGGTTTGCAGTAGATGGTTGCTGAATTGCTGAAGGAGGTCAACATGACTTTGCATTTCTATTCTCCCATTTACCAGCTCCATCATGGCTTACAAGTGTAAAACAGTTTGACCATCAATTGCAATGGTGTAAGCCACCTCTGACCTTTTAGGAAAAGAAATCTTGAAGTATAAGCTATAACAGAAAGATAGAATTCCTTCAAGTGGTCATCCCATGTGTAAGAAATGTCTAAAGACAGTAGGAAGATCAAGACTGTCCATATGAACCACGCACCACACCTTGGCTAAAGTATCACTGGAAAACCGGACATAGTTCAACAGGAACGTTTAAAATGACTCCCGCAAGGTAACACAGTATGAAGTTAGTTTTCTTTCAGAAATGTTTATTTGTTCACTGAACAAACAACTGCTATGTGTACAGTCCTAAAATGGGGTAAATGATATGGGGATGAGTCAGACACAGGTGCTGGCTTGGTAAAAAGAACCCAAGAAGATTGGTCAGAGAACTTTGCTCCAACTCCTGGCTTTTTAATTTACTAGCCCTGTGCTCCTGGGTAAATTTCTCAGCCTCTCTGAAACTCAGTTTCCTCAGTTATAAAATGGAGGCAATGTTAACACATGATCTCTTAACTTGAATTATAAATGAGATCACACAAGAATCCCATGTACACCTTGAAGTGCTACAGAAACGTAACACTCATTATTGATGACTTGCTCTTAAGAAATTTGGAGTTTCATAGGAAAAACTCGACACATCATGAAATGAGGAGAATAATGACCAGGGGGTGAGGAGGTGTGCAGGACCTGAAGCATGCAACTGCCCTTTTCAGCTTTTGCTTTGACCACTTGAGTAGAGATGCTTTGTTTTTTGGCATCCTGCTTTGTGTTG
>NW_006159521.1:4489447-4526975 GCF_000334495.1 Tupaia belangeri chinensis | reverse complement strand
CTTTCCCTTCCTTCTTTTCTGCCTCGCTTTCACCTTTTGCCTTTACTGTCACTGTCCTGCTGAGGAAGCAAACAAACCTCAAAGGTAGGTGGTCATTCCACCCAATCCCAGTTTTCTAACCTTTCCACTCACACACCTTTTTTCTCTGGCTCTGACTTCTGAAAGATGAAGGACGCAGGCCTGCAATTGTGGCTAGAATAGAGAGAGTAGGACCTTCACACTGACAGAGTTCTTAGTTACAGAGGGCCAGCACCTGCCCGTCCCTGTTAAAGATGAAATGTCTGTGCCCAGCTTTTCACTCCACAATATTTTCATCTGTCCTTGTGAGACACCTGGGGAAAGTGCAAACCAGCACCTCTCAGAGAAAGAACTATCGTGAAGCCATGTTCCATGCAGCTGTCTTTGAATGAGATGGGCTTGTGAAGGTAATAAACATGATTTTTTAAAGCCTGGAGTACTTGATTAATGAAATGAGTCTTCTTTCTTCTATATCTCATTTACAATCTAATTTACAATGTTCCATTATTTTTGCCTAATATTTTATTAAGATACGATATTTTATTAAAGGGTTTTTTTTTCAATTAATATATACTTACTATAGATTTTCCACATTCTTCAAGGTAATTTTGAGTCCTGCGGACAACACAGCTTGGATATTACAATAAAAGAGGGACAGTAGCATTTGTTTACGTCATATTATGTTTCATGAGCATAGCTATTTCAGAAACCAAGGTAACTTTAGATTTCAACAAAAGAGAATCATACAAATACATTAACTTGAGTCTTCTTTTTATTTTTTTAGGTTTTTGCCATAGGGTGCATGCACTCACTGGACAGAGATAGAGACAGTGTGAGAGAAAGTGAGAAATCGCTCCCCGGGGGGTGATGGCTACACCACAATCCCTTCTCCCCCATTCTCCTCTTGGGAGTTTGGACCTGCACACACCCACATCCGGTATGATTCTCAAGTCACCAGGTCCGAGACTCAAATCATGGTCAGCTATGGGGGAGTCCAGCACCTTAACCACCATGTCACCTGCTGGCCCAAATTTTAGTTTATTTTTAAATCCCAAATGTACTTACATATGGGGAGCAAATGTCTCAGTAGTAGAGATGCTACTGTATTATTTTTCCTTGTCTCAGTACAAGGCATGGCCCTAGTATAAGGAGTAAAAAGAGAGAAGTCTGAACGAAGCAAGCACTACAAATTTAAGAATTTTTTTTTCCCATTTTGAAATCAGGGATTTGGCCAACATTAGGCTTTTCTTCAAAGAGTGCCCTATTTAGTTGTACAGGTCCCAAGTCAATATCTTATCTACTGCCATAAAGGATAGGGAAAACTTCAAACAGGCAGAGTTTTGGACCTTCTCAGCTCTAGCCAGCAAAGTTCTGCATTAATCTTAATGTATTCTAATGTACTGAGGTTCTGCAGTCCTTTCAAATAAAAGTTGTGTTATTATAAAGACAAGATTGATCTAGGTTAACCTTGAGATCTATATCAGGGAGTTACTAAAAACTAATTATGTGGAAAAACCCATCTGCTCCAAAACACCTAGAGACACAGAAAGAAAAAAAAAAGAGAGAGAGAAAGAGAGAAAGAAAAAAAAAAAAGAAACAGAGACTTTTTAAGGTTTGGCTAAGTTTTCAAGAAAGAAAGGGAAATCCTTAGGGGCCAAAAACAGAAGGAATGAAAGCCAGAATGACAGACTTACATTAAGGTTTTGACTGTTCTTAAGGCCTTCAATGGTCTCTGTGACTTAGAGGAATTAAATATCTGCATTTGAGGACCTGAGACAAATCTTGGGACTATGAGAGGTATGGAATTGAAATGATCTTTTAAAGAAAATTATCTTACATAAAATTTATCCTATACAGAATAAAAAGCTTTAAAATGAGCATAAATGCAGTGAAAGGGTGAATTAAAAAATATTAACCTGCTGGCAAGAGGAGAAACTTGTTAATCTGAATGTAAAGTCTTATGAGGAAAAGTCTCTCAAGGGTTTTGTGCTTATTCCTATACTAGATGATTGAGGAAGTCTCCGATATTAATTTACAGTGGCCATAGGACAAGTGCATGGCAGAAACAAAATTCTTTCCTGTGAAGAATCCCTTCAAAGTGCATTTTTCAGAATTCACATGGCAGCAATCTAAGTAAGAAAAAGTTAAGAAGCCAAAATTATAAACATGATGAACGAAAATGAATCAGAGTTGACAAAACCGTAATAGAAGATTTAGACTTCCACGGACATCAGGAGGAATCCTCAGAAAGAGAATGCACAATTAGTATGTTTAAAACGTGTAAAGAGGGACCAGCCGATGGTGTAATGGTTACATTAATGGACTCATATGTAGTTGACTACAGTTCGAGTCCTAGACCTGCTGGCTTAAAAACTCGTGTACTTACATATTGAAGATCCCAAGAGAAGAATGGAGGAGAAGGGATTGTGGTGTGATCATGCCTCCTGGGGGACTGATTTCTTGCTTTCTGTCTTTCTGTCTCTCTCTTTCTCCAGTGAGTATACACGCCCTATAGCAAAAATCTCTCTAAAAACAACAACATAACAAAGTGTAAATAAATAAAAGAGGAAATTGAAAATACAGTCAAGGAAAAAATATATCATGAGGAAAAAATCAGGCAATCTTGAAAAAACATAATTTCTAGGAATAATAATAATTTAAAAAGCATGTAATGTCTTTCTAAAATAATATTTTTTACTTACCAGAGGACATGTATGCTCACCAGAAACAGAGAGAAGGATTAAACATTCCTCAATGGGATGTGGTCACACTGAAATCTTTTATACTTCATTTCTGTCTCCTGTTGGGATTTGGGGCATGCATGCACACATGGCTAGTGTTTTTTTCAAGTCACAAGGGACAGGGTTTGAACTGTGGTTGGCCATGTGAAATTGAATCCTTTAACCACTAGGATACAAAATGCCCTTCCCAAATCACATAATTCTTAAGACTAACAACTTAATGGATGGATTGAAGAGCAGAATAAACAGAGTTAAAGAGAGAATTAGTGAATTGGAAGATAGCAGTAAATAAATAAGGTAGTATATACTGCAGACTGAGGTATGTGTTTGCTATTTAGAGAAAAAGATAAAAATACCATAGAGTAATTTAAAGACACATAGAAGAATGAAAGAGAATGTATAAAGAACATCTAGTCAAGTTCCAGAAGAGACCTGAGAAAGTAAGGAAGAGTAATATCTGAATAAGAAGATTTTTTTCCTTTTTTATTTATGTATTTTTATTATTATTCATTCATTAAATAGCTATACATCATTTAGATTGTGAAGAGACTTTACCCAAGAATTTTAAAAATTGATGAAAATCACAAATTCTAAGATTCAAAAACAAACAAAAAAGTAAAAATCAGAAAAGTCATCTATATTTAATTGTACAACTGCAAAATTAAAAAAAATAATTAAAAGCAGGTTTTGTTTTGTTTTTGTTTTTTAAAGAGAGAGATTTTTTGCTGTAGGGTACATGTGCTCACTAGAGAGACAGAAAGAGACACAGAGACAGAAGGCAAGAAATCACTTCCCAGGGGATATGGCCATACCACAATCCCTTCTCTTTCATTTTTCTCTCGGGATTTTAGGCACACATGCACACACATGTGCCCAGTGTGAGATTTAAGCTGCTCGGTCTGGGATTCAAATGGTGGTCGACTACATAGGAGTTCAGCAATGTAACTATTACACCAAAAGCAGTTTTTAAAAAGACTACCTCCAAGGGACCAGCAGTTAGCGTAATGACTATGTTGCTAGACTCCCACGTAGTCGACCGCGGTTCAAGTCCCAGACACAGTGGCTTAAAACTCACGCCGGGCACGTGTGCGTGCGTGCCCAAGATCCTGAGAGGAGAATGGAGGAGAAGGGATTGTGACATGGCCATCCCTCCTGGGGGGTGATTTCTCACTTTCTATCTCTCTGTCTCTCTCTGTCTGGTTGGTGAGCGCATGCACCCTATAGCAAAAACCTCTCAAAAAAAAAAAAAAAGACTACCTCCAAATAAATAACAACTGACTCATATAAGAATCCTTATAGTGTCCATTTTAGCACTCTTCTCTGTGTCCACAGAACCCTCTGCTTCTTTCCTGTTCAGCAAGACCCATTCACCATACACATTCTCAAGATCTATGCTAGAAAGATCTTCAATTCTCATGGAAACCCCATTATTGAAGTTGATCTCCATACCTCAAAAAGTGTCTTCAGAGTTGTTGTGTACAGTGGTGACTCAACTGGAATCTATGAGACCCTGGAACTCCGGGACAATGACAAGACTTGCTATATGGGAAAGGGTGTCTCAAAGGCTGTTGAGCACATTAATAAAGCTATTGTGCCTGCCCTGGGTAACAAGAAACTCAATGTTGTAGAAGAGGAGAAAATTGATGAACTGGTGATCAAAATGGATGGAACTAAAAACAAATCTAAGTTTTCTGTAAACATCAACCTGGGAATGTTGATGAAAAGATGGAGCTGTTGAGAAGTGGCTGCCCCTGTACAGGTACGTCACTGACTTGGCTGTCAATTCTGAAGTCATCCGCCAGTTCCAGCCTTCAGCATAATCAATGGTGGCTCTCATGCTGGCAACAAGCTGGCCATGCAGGGGTTCATGATCCTCCTCATAGGTGCAGCCAACTTCAGGGAGGCCATACATATTGGAGCAGAAGTTTACTACAACCTGAGGAATGTCATCAAGGAGAAATATGGGAAAGATGCCATAGGTGATGAAAGTGGGCTTGCTCCTAACATCCTGAAGAACAAAGAAGCCCTAGGGCTGCTGAACAATATGATCGGGAAGGCTGGCAACACTGATGCGGTTGTCATCTGTATGAACATGGCTACCTCCGATTTCTCTAGCTCTGGGCTGTATGATCTGGACTTTAAGTCTCCTGATGCCTCCAGCAGGCACATTACACCTGACCAACTGGTTGTCCTGTTCAAGTCCTCCATCAAGGACTTCCCAGTGGTGTCTACTGAAGACCCCTTTGGCCAGGATGACTGGACTACATGGCAGAAGTTCATAGCCACTGCAGGAATCCAGGTGGTAGGGGACCATCTCACAGCCCAAAGAGCATTGCCAAGACCATGAACAATAAGCCATGCAACTGTCTCCTGCTCAAAGTGAACCAGATTGGCTCTGTGACAGAGTCTCTTCACATGTGCAAGCTGGCCCAGTTCAATGGCTGAGTTGTTATGGTATTTCATCATTCTGGGGAGAATGAAGATACCTTCATCACCAACCTGGTGGTGGGGCTCTGCACTGAGCAGATCAAGACCAGTGCACCTTGCTGATCTGAGTGCTGGGCCAAGTACAACCATCACCTCAGAACTGAAGATGAACTGGGCAGCAAGGCCACGTCTGCTGGCAGGAATTTCAGAAATCCCATGAGGGATTCAGTCACTAGGCAGCTAAGTAGACTCTGACTTCAGGCTGCACATATTCAATCAATACTTGCAGGGCCTCTAGTAGTTATTGCCCCTTTCCTAGCCTGGTGGGGCTCATATTGCTTCCTTAGAATTTTTGCAGAAGCCAAGCTTGACCACTCTGGAACCTAGCCAAAAACCCTAGCCTGTGATTGACCCAAATCATTGTTTTATTTTTTTCCCCTTGTTTCACTTCAAGTGTCTAGAGCCATGTGTACCTCCAGTGTAATCTCTGAAAGGGCCATAAGCAAGATCCCCAGTGGTTTTATGTGCAAAACTAAAAAACCTCAGTGACCCACTTAAAAAAAATAAAAAAGAATCCTTATAGAAACATGGAAATAAAAATACAGCATAAATATGGGACCAGCAGTTAGCGTAATGTCTGTCGCTGGACTCCCACGTAGTCGACCGCAGTTCGAGTCCTGGACCTGGAGGCTTAAGCTCCTGCCGGGCATGTGTGCATGCATGCCCAATATCCCAAGAGGAGAATGGAGGAGAAGGGATTGCAGTGTGGCCATCCCCTCTGGGGTGTGATTTCTTGCTTTCTATCTCTCTATCTCTCTCTGTCTATCTGGCGAGTGCATGCGCCCTATAGCAAAAACTTCTCCAAAAAAAAAAAATACAGCAAAAATAATTTCAAAATTCTGAGGGGAAAAAAACTATCAGTAAACTTGTACACAGTAAAACTACCTTTCCAAAATGAAGATGAAACAAAAACATTTTCAGACAAAGTTGGAGTTTACCAACAATATTGGGTTGTCTGAAAAGTCAGGATGCGTTTTTCTGTTTTTCTATGAAAAATGTGTCATGACTTTTCTAATGGCCCAATAGATCCTTGCTAAAGAGATATCTGAAGGATGTACTATAAGGAAAGCAAGCATGATTCTAGATGGAAAACATATCCAAAAAGGAATGAGTGAAGAAATTGCTTACAGGGCTGAAATGCTGTGATTCTATGAAATGTGTCCATACCAATCAGAAAAGACTATTTTAGGGTAAGAGAGGTAAGAATAGGAAACTGCTCTGCAAGGTTTAGCAACAATATTTCTCTATAGGGTCTTCTCTATGGAATCTAATCTATCAAAAAGAAAAGAAAACTGGAGTCTCCAGATAACAACACCTTCCAACTGCAACCAGTACATTCAAGTAGATACTCCCATCCCATCATGCACTTACACATGGATTTCATGCAATTCTCTCTCTCTCTCTCTCTCTCTCTCTCTGTTTTTCTTTTTTGAGAGAGATTTTTGCTATAGGGTGCATGTGTTTGCCAAAGAGAGACAGAGAGACAGAAAGCAAGAAATCACCCACTCCCCAACCCCCAGGAAGGATGGCTATGCCACAATCTCTTCTCCATTCTCCTTTTAGGATTTTGGGCATGCACACACATGCATCCATCTTGAGTTTCAAGCCACTGGGTCTAGGACTTGAACTATGGCTGACCATGTAGGAGTCCGGCACCTGAACCCCTACACCACCTGCTGACCCAATTTTATACAAGTCTTAGTATTTCCCATGTGTTTCCTACTGTACATTCTTATCTACTCCACTTGGGGTATATACCACGGAAATGCTGTTTCTCTGTATAAGTTCAGGCTGAAGGTATCGCCTTCAGTGTCATCAGGAACCATAAGTTTTAAATCAGTTTGCAGCAGTGTTGAAGGCTGGGAGGAATTGTCACAGTGTCACAGAACCTCTCACTGAAAGAAACCACTGTTTACTTCTCTTCAATTGCTGTAACTGAGCCGATCAGTATTAAAAGAGCTTTTTTAAAAGATGTAAGTGAAATGGTGTAAATATCAACTCATCATTAGTAAAGTGTCAATCCAAGTGTGCATATTCTTCATTAGAAATCATACAAAGCTGGGGCTAGCCTCGTAATACAATGGTTAAGTGCTATGCAAAAGGAACCAGACCTCACATTGCCAACTGTAGTTCAATGGCTGGTCCCAGGAGCTCAACAAACATACTCGGTACATGTGCGTGCATGCCCAAGGTCCTAATGGGAGGCAAAAGTGAAGGAAGGGGGATTACGGCCTGACCAGGTCCTACTAGGAGCTGCTTTCTTGCTTTCTTTATCAAGTACATATACCCTCTGGTAATAAAAGGTAAAAAAGTAAATAAATAAACTGAAACGGTTAAGGGTGAAGATCTCATCAACTGCCAGACTGCCTTGTCAGTCCTGCCTGTGACAAGTTGCTTCTTATCCTAGCCAGTTTTTAGGACAATCTTGAAAAGAGCAGAGCTTTAAAAATAAGCTCAAACTCACTGGCTTCTGGATTCTGGCAGTGGCTTTACACAGTTGTCTGGACATCCATCTACAGGAGTAGATTTATCTGCCTTCCTTTTCTTGGCAGAAACCTGCCTATACTCCCTATGTCCACCCCACTCTCACTTTCTGAACTACCCCTCTCTAAGTCGGAAAACATTTTACTATTAAGACTGGGTAGCATCTTGAGGCATTCACCAGACTACATTCACTGGGGGCGTTGTCATTCAGTGTTACGAATCCAGGCTCCCCTCACCATTTTGCTGTCCTCTGTTCAATGTAGCTGGTGATTGAGGAGATTCTGGACTTGTTCTCCTCTTTTTTAAACCAAGTTCTAAACATCGTGGTCATTTCTTTCAGTGTTTAATAATGAGTCAGGTCAGGCACTGGTAAGAGCCAAGATTTAGATTTTAAACTGGAAGGCCTGGGGAAGACCCCTTAGACTTTAAACCCGAGCCATATGTTCTTAAAAGCATTACGAGAGCTCTGTACTATGAAACGCTGCACTTCTGAGGTGCTTTTACAGGCTACAAGCAAAAAGGTCCTTTGTTTCACATTTGATTACTTTTCCTATGTATTTCTCTCTTGAGAGAGAGTAATAATTGCTAACATTAAGTGAGTGCTTAATCCTTGCTAGGCATGGTTCTCAGTGCTTAATGTGGATTAATGTTATTGTTATAAAAATCCCATAAGGTAAGACCAAAACAGTCTTCTTTTTACAAATGAAGAAAATAAAGAATAGAGATTAGATAACTTGTTCAAGGTCACAGAGGTAGTTAACAGTGAACCTAGGAATTGACTCCAAGCAGTCTGCTCATACCCAATATACTATGCTCTTTTACTGGAGTAAATGGGTAGATAACAGGACAGAATTCTACCATTCTTTTTCATTATTATTTATTTATATTTTAGAGACATTTTTGCTATAGAGTGTATGTGCTCATGGGAGAGACACAGAGAGACAAAAAGGAAGAACTCACCCCCCCTAGGGGGGGGATGGCCACACTGCAACCCCTTCTCCTCTATTCTCCTCTTGGGATTCTGGTCACACATGCACATGTGTCCAATGTGAGTTTTAAGCTGTTTGGTGGGGTACTCAAACTGCATAGGCCATGTGGAAGTCCAGCGACATAACCATTACACCATCTTCTGGTCCCAGGATTCTACCACTGTAGAGACCCTTAACTATAATCCCAGTAAACAGTGTCAATACTCATTCTAATACTATCCAGAGAGGAAGCTCAGTCAAGCTGCATACCCGCTGCTATGGCCTTCCCAAGATCCCTGCTGTTTGTACAGGGCTCTGCCTTGGCTTCTTCTATTCCTTGATGACCACCATCTTCCCTAGCCCACCTGGCAGCTCATTGCTAAAACATGCTGAGAGCACCCCAGCCACCCTCGTAACATTTTCTTGGAAACATTCACTTTGTTTTCTTCCTTTCTCTAATCTCTGTTTCTGTGGTTCTTCAACCTTGGACCTCTGCCTTATCTTTTGTTTTCAGTTCTGGACTCTCCATAAGGCCTTGGATCTGAATGCAAAATGTTGCTTTCTGGCTTGACCTTTTACCCTAATTAGGGCTGTAGCTTAAACTCATCCTCTAACTCACCCTTTCCAGGCTGCTTTGGATCAAACTTAAGAAACTACCATAAATTCAGAGCGCTGGGATCTCACATCAACCCTGACTGGTTGGCTGGTAAGTGCTTTGTCCACACAGAAAAGGCGAATTAGGGGGCCAACCAGTGGCATAGTAGTTACATAACATTCTGTGGTGCTAGATCCACACAGAAAGGTCCCAGGTTCATGCACTGAGACCTCCCTGTGCACTGTGGGTGTGTGTGGGTGTGCTGGTAGTGGGGGCTGGCTGAAGCTGGGACTGGATCATTGCAAAACACCCTGTTGGGATGCCTCCTCCACCCTTCACCTTTATGAAGAAATTATTTTTAAAAAGAAAGATAAACCAGATCTCCAAACAGAACTGTGACATATTAGGCTGAAACTCCACCAAATCTGGCCAACAGGAACTTTGTCCTACCTCCCGTACTTCCGACCACTGGCTGAACTATCCTCCCATAGACTAATCTCCTAGAACCACAGTTTTTCTATCTCCGTGACTCACAGATTCATCCATTATTTGTGGTTGAAAGATCTAGTTTTTTCTTTCTTCTGTACAATTATCCTTAGGTTCCTACTGTCAAATAAATGATTTTTTTTTGAAACAGTGTAATTAGTTACTAAACATAGAGTTGTTTCTTCTGATATTAACTTTTGTTACTCTAGATGTGATACCTTATTTTTTAAAACTTTTATTCCATTTTTTTCCCCTTTCCAGGGACAAGTTTCTTTTTCTTTCCTTCCTTCCTTTCTTTTTTCTTTCTTTTCTTAGGTTTTTGCCATAGGGCAAGTGCGCTTGCCGGAGAGACAGAGGGAAAATGAGAAATCACTCCTCCAGGGGGATGACCACACTGCAATCCTTTCTCCGCCATTCTCCTCTCAGGATTTTGGGTATGTGTGTGTGCACACGCACACACGGTGTGATTTTCAACTCAGCAGGTTCAGGACTTAAACTGCAGATGGCCAGGTAGGACTCCAGTGCCTTAACCACCATGCCACCTGCTGGCCTCCCCAGACATGTTTCTTAAAAGTCATGTAAACATTCTTATTAGGTTACTGATTGATGTGTGAGGACAAAGAGGATACAGGTGAACTGAAGCCCCGTAACTCCAGAAGCTGAGAAAACCACTATACCCAGGTTGGGCTTATTCCGCAGATGTGGCCATATCTATCAAAGGCCTGGCTTATTTTCACTGGTTCAAATGAGCATTCAGGAAAAAAAAAAAAAGACTGAGGATAGCCTATCGGTGAGCTGGGCTAGTCTTAACCTGGGCCAAACAGGAAGTAGGCAAAGCTTATCTTCGGTGCCAGGGAAGGTGTAGTGCTGACATTTTAGAGTTAGATCAGTCACATTTTAAAGGCATTTTTGTACAATTGTTAAAAGCTTGTAATCTATAGTTAGGAGAAATGCGTTCATAGCCCACTTCTTTTGCTTACCCACCATGTAACCATGGGCAAGTCATTTAATAATTTACAACCTCGGTTTCCTCGTCGTCTGTAAGGTAGTCAGTTACTGATTTACTCAACCAATCCTTACTCAGTGCTTAATACGTGCCAAGCGTTCTAAGTGATGGAGACGTATCGCTGACCCCAAATTCCCAGCCTTCCAGGATTCTCTCCTTATCACTGGCATTTATGTTTTTCCTCTGTAATGTATTATTTTATTTGTTTTCTAAACTGGTTAATTTCTATTGATTCATTATCATGATCACTGACTCCTTTTTCTGCCATCTGTGATATGCTTTTACCTAACTTAGGAAATTTTAATTTTGATTATTTTCCCTGCAATTTCCTTTATTCATGTATTGTACAACAGCATCTTCTTTCTACTGACGATCTATAGTTTAAGTGATATAATGCAATAAAATGTGCAGCCCTGTGATTTACATGTATCAAGTGCTAATCTTACAGTGCATCAATACATGGAGTATCTAGGGCCATGTCATCATAACCAAGTTATTTATTATCTTCTGACCCTTTAAACTTTATTCAGTGGGGAATGCTCTTTCCCCCTGCTCCTGGATGAGAGTTCTGGGAGCACCACACCTCTTCTGATCATCTTCAGATAATTAAGAAGTCCTAAAGTTGTAAGCAGAGTGTCAATTCAGAAATTAGAATGTCCAAGACCATGTGAGAAACAAAGCTTCAAATATGATTTACAATTAAACCTAGCCTACTCCCTTGTCCAGCTAGGACCTGCTGGAAATGAGAAGCCTACTCCTAAGGAAGGTGCGTTAAATTCTTTTCCCACATTCTTTCTTCATCCCATTTTTATGCTCCTCTTCTTCCATCTTCTAAGGTCTCTGATTTTCAGAATTGAAACAGGAGGAAGGAGTGGAGGTACAAGGCAAGAGAGTTATTTCGTGGTTGGATGACTTTGTGCTTTCTGAATCTGGTAGCTTTTAACCAGGGGCTCTTTCTCTTACAGATGTTCGCATGGGTTCTTTGGGATATCCTCCAAACCTGAGGGACTTCCCACATGTATTTCTCTTGACAAGAGTGATGAGCTCTTTTCTAACTGCTTTCTCATTCTGTAGTCCTTGGGAATAAGTGAAGTCCTCACAACATTCATAGAAAATGCATATTACAAAAACTATGCATGGATTTCAAAGTTATTTTGCCTCAAATTAAACATAAACTTAATTCTGTTTTTCTGTATATATTTTTTTGTTTCCCTCATACATTTCTACTGCTTTCAGCTGCCCTCTGCTGAGGTCTCGCCAACCTTTCAGCTGGTACAGTCAGGTCCCAAGAAGACATCAGCTGGTTTTCTCTCTCCATACTCCACACCTTGCCCATGGAAATCTCTCAGGTCTTCTCGTCTCCATAAACTTGGAGAAGGCAGGCCACCTCTCCTTCCCTTCGCCCATCATAGCTGGACATCCTGCCTCTCCTTTTGTATTTCTCATGGTGTATCAGTCACAGTTTACTGTATGTCCCTGATTTCCCAACTACAGGGAATGCTTCTTTCATTCTAAGTAGTCTTACTGGTATTCTTTCTCGTAGCCTGAGATATGCAAAAAGCACTACGAACCCTTCCACCTCAGTGGTATTTCTAGTATATGCACAGCTTTTGATAAAGAAGTATTCATCAAATCTTTACTTTCCCATATACTGATTCTTTCATAGCCTTTTTTTTTTTTTTGAGAGATTTTTGCTATAGGACGCGTGCGCTCGCCAGACAGACAGAGAGAGACATAGAGACAGAAAGCGAGAAATCACCCCCCGGGGGGATGGTCACGCCGCAATCCCTTCTCCTCCATTCTCCTCTTGGGATCTTGGGCCCGCACGCACACGTGCCCGGCGTGAGTTTTAAGCCACCGGGTCCGGGACATGAACCGCGGTCGACTACGTGGGAGTCCAGCGACATAACCATTATGCTAACTGCTGGTTCCCATAGCCTTTTTTTTTTTTTTTGTATTGCCAGAGGATGTGTGCACTTCCAGAGAGATACAGACAGAGAGAGACATAGAGAGAGCTAGAAGGGAAAAGAACCCTCCAATGAGATGTGGTCTTGCTACAATCTCATTGCTTCCATTTCTCTATCTGGTCAGGATTTAGGGGCATACATGCATGTGTGCTTGTTATGTTTTTCAAGCCACCTGGGTCAGAATTAGAACCATAGTATTGTGGAATCTGATTTCCTTAAACACTAGGCCATGGGGCTGCCCAGGTCTTTTTATATCTTCAAATATGGCAACATGTGTAAGAGTTTAATAACTGGTCTTTAAATTATTTTCCTTGAAAATTAGGTTGGCATGACGTTGGTGTTCTACTTTTTGTTTTTGTAATAGTTCACTGTTTTTGTTTTCTGTAGCAGTTTTATTGAGCTGTAACTCATATACCATATAAGTCATCCATTTAAAGTGACTATAGCTTGCTTCAGTTCTATGAACTGTATATAATAGAAGCTTAAAGTCTTTTCAGCTAATTTTAATATTTGAAAAATCTCTGGATCGTTTTCCATTGAATCTTTTTTTCTCTTGAATCAGATCTCTGGATCGTTTTCCATTGAATCTTTTTTCTCTTGATTTAAGTATCATTTCTCTGTTTCATCTGTCTAGTCATTTTTTATTGAATGCTGGGCATTGTAGAAATATAAAAACTACATTATCTTTCACTGAAGAGTTCTGACTCAAACTCCAAAGCCCGCACTCCTTACAGTGAGAAGAAGCTGACATTGTCTCTCATTTCTTTATCTTGATGTCTGCTTCTGCTGCGGCTCCAGCATCTCCCTAGCTCCCTTGAACATGCCCAGTTCAATAACTACTGAATAGTTAGAATAAAAACATGAATAGTTTATATGAATAGTAAGTATTCATTTTTTGGGATGCAATACTTCTGCAGCTCCCTCTTTTCTGATAATTCTTCCCTTTCTAATTTTCAAATAACTCTGCCAACCCAAAACTCTGCCCTCTGACAACTTGGTTCAACAAGTCTATGGCTTTCTCTAGCCTTGCCTCATGTGGAATAGGGGATGTCTTCAGGCAAAAAACACAACCCTCCACATGTTACATAATTCCTATCTTTCAAGGGGAATTTCTCCAGTTTCTTCCTACTTTTGGTAGCTGCCTGGCACTTTACAATGTGCTTCATGGCTTTTTGTTTTTGTTTTAAATTTGCTATAGGGCATGTGCAAAAACATTGGAGAGAGATGGTCAGAGGTGGGGAGGAAGTGAGAAAGAAACTCCTGGGGAGATGGCCATGGTGCAGTCCTTTCTCCTCCATTCTCCTCTTGTGAATTTGGACACACATGCACACATACCTGGTGTGTTTGCCAAGTCATCAGGTCTACACCTACAACTGCACAGTTGGCCGTATGGGATTCAGCTGCCTTAACCACCATACCACCAGCCAGCTCATGCTCTCTATATTTTTAATTTGTTCTCTGTAGGAGGTTTTGTCTAATGAAATTCTATTATCAGAACCAAACATTATTTTTGAATATTTCAGGCTTGACATATTTATTAAAAACTCATGTGAAGATACTACATAGATAGTTAAATATATAAATGCAGAGTTCAAAGTAGTGCTGAAGCTATTAATTGGCAGTCATTAGCATGTAGAAACTGTTTAAATCCATAAAACTGAAGGAGATCACCAAAGGAGTGAATACAGACAAAAAAATACAAGCAATGTAAGTTGACCCCATGGCCTAGTGGTTAATAGAGCTGGATACCAGATGGCTAACCATGTGGTTCAAATCTCAGGTCTGGCAGCTTGAAAAACCAAAAAACCAAAAAACCAACAAAAAAAAATAAATAAATAAAAATGAAAAACAGAACAACAACAACAGAAAACACTGGACATGTATACATGTGCCCCAAATCCTGGAAGGATAGAGAAATTAAGAAGATGGTATTCTAGCATGACCACACCTATTGGGAAGGTGTTTTCTCCTTCTCTCTCTCTCTCTCTCTCTCTCTCTGTGTCTCAGTCTCTCTCATGAGTTCACATGCCCTCTGGTAAATTAAAAAAATAAAAAGAAGCCATACAAGATCTGAGACTTGGGGGTCTCCAAAGTTTAGAAGGCTTGGGATAAGGTGATAAGATGAGATGGACTGCAAATGAAGTAAAAGAAAAGCCAGATGACTGTGGCATCCTGATTCCAAGTGAAAAAGTTTTACTAGAAGAAGGAAGTGATCAATTGTGTCAAATTCTGCTGATAGGGCAAGTAAGATGAGAACTAAAATTGATTACGGGATTTAGCAATGTAGAGGTCATTGATGACCTTGGTAAGAGCAGTTTTAGTAGTGTGCTGGGGGTAAAAGCCTGACTAGAGTGAATTATAAAAGCAATTGGCTACTTCACAGAAGTATTGTGAAGATTTATATGATGCATCACAAATTATCTTAATACATAAAGCGCTCATAAAATTAATAAGAAAATAGGGAGTTATTGTTTAATGGGTACAGAGTTTCAGTTTGGGATGATGAATACTCTCTAGAGAAGGATAATGCTGATGGCTGCACAACAACGCAAATGGACTCAATGTCAATGAATTGTGCACTTAAAAATGGCTAAAATGGTAAATGTTATGTTATACATATTATACCACAATCAAAAAATAATGAAATAGTACCTTATCATAAAAGTGGCCAGAATCTGGGACCAGCAGTTGGTGTAATGGCTATGTTGCTGGACTCCCAAGCAGTCAACCACAGTTCATGTCCCAGACCCAGTGGCTTAAACTCATGCTGGGCACATGTGCGTGCATGCCCAAGATAATGAGAGAAGAATGGAGGAGAAGGGATTGAGGCGTGGCCATCCTCCCAGGGGGTGATTTCTCCCTTTCTGTCTCTCTGTCTCTCTCTGTCTTTCTGGTGAGCACACACGCCCTATAGCAAAACCCCCTGCCCCGCCCCCCCCAAAAAAAAGTGGCCAGAATCAAAAACATATAAAAATGATTACTAAACATGTGAAAGGAGTTCTATGTAACTAATTAAATGAAGTGAGTAAAAAAATCTATATTAAAATTAATAAGTGATACATTTCACCCATCAGATTAGCCACATTGAAACACGACTTTTGATCTTTTATTGCCAACCATGCCCTCTGCAGTTTCTAGAGGCAGGAAGGATGGAGAATGATCATGGGACCTCCTCTCTCACATACTCTTGCAAGGACCAGAACAGATCCATGAGATAGTAAGGGATTGGGCCTGTTTGGCTGGGTCTTTCATCACCAGCCAGGCCCTCTGTGGGTCTGAGAGTCAGAAGCAGGCTCATGAAGCCCACACATCATTTGCAACATACACAAACAACCTTTCTATTACCTAGAGGTCATCCTCTTTGTGTGAGTGTTCAGCTATGTCAGAATAAGGAAATTTTGGGAACAAGAGGGAAATTGGTGTGGAGATAAAGTATATGACAGAGAAGTAAACAAGGATACAGCCCCAGAAACCTACTTCAAATAAGTAAAGAGAGTACCCCACAAGATGCCTAGAAAACAAAGCAGAGCCTCAAGAAATAGGAGAAAATCAAAACGTATATCTCCCTCAAAAGAATACAGTAACTCCTCACCAACAATGGAAATAACACAAAAATTACAGAAATGAAAGAAACAAAATTTCTTTGTTATGTTATAACAAAACTCAATGAGATGCAATAGAAAACAGACAACCAACTCCAGGAGATCAAACCAACAAAAAAAAATAAATAAATAAAAATGAAAAACAGAACAACAACAACAGAAAACACTGGACATGTATACATGTGCCCCAAATCCTGGAAGGATAGAGAAATTAAGAAGATGGTATTCTAGCATGACCACACCTATTGGGAAGGTGTTTTCTCCTTCTCTCTCTCTCTCTCTCTCTCTCTCTGTGTCTCAGTCTCTCTCATGAGTTCACATGCCCTCTGGTAAATTAAAAAAATAAAAAGAAGCCATACAAGATCTGAGACTTGGGGGTCTCCAAAGTTTAGAAGGCTTGGGATAAGGTGATAAGATGAGATGGACTGCAAATGAAGTAAAAGAAAAGCCAGATGACTGTGGCATCCTGATTCCAAGTGAAAAAGTTTTACTAGAAGAAGGAAGTGATCAATTGTGTCAAATTCTGCTGATAGGGCAAGTAAGATGAGAACTAAAATTGATTACGGGATTTAGCAATGTAGAGGTCATTGATGACCTTGGTAAGAGCAGTTTTAGTAGTGTGCTGGGGGTAAAAGCCTGACTAGAGTGAATTATAAAAGCAATTGGCTACTTCACAGAAGTATTGTGAAGATTTATATGATGCATCACAAATTATCTTAATACATAAAGCGCTCATAAAATTAATAAGAAAATAGGGAGTTATTGTTTAATGGGTACAGAGTTTCAGTTTGGGATGATGAATACTCTCTAGAGAAGGATAATGCTGATGGCTGCACAACAACGCAAATGGACTCAATGTCAATGAATTGTGCACTTAAAAATGGCTAAAATGGTAAATGTTATGTTATACATATTATACCACAATCAAAAAATAATGAAATAGTACCTTATCATAAAAGTGGCCAGAATCTGGGACCAGCAGTTGGTGTAATGGCTATGTTGCTGGACTCCCAAGCAGTCAACCACAGTTCATGTCCCAGACCCAGTGGCTTAAACTCATGCTGGGCACATGTGCGTGCATGCCCAACATAAGGAGAGAAGAATGGAGGAGAAGGGATTGAGGCGTGGCCATCCTCCCAGGGGGTGATTTCTCCCTTTCTGTCTCTCTGTCTCTCTCTGTCTTTCTGGTGAGCACACACGCCCTATAGCAAAACCCCCTGCCCCGCCCCCCCCAAAAAAAAGTGGCCAGAATCAAAAACATATAAAAATGATTACTAAACATGTGAAAGGAGTTCTATGTAACTAATTAAATGAAGTGAGTAAAAAAATCTATATTAAAATTAATAAGTGATACATTTCACCCATCAGATTAGCCACATTGAAACACGACTTTTGATCTTTTATTGCCAACCATGCCCTCTGCAGTTTCTAGAGGCAGGAAGGATGGAGAATGATCATGGGACCTCCTCTCTCACATACTCTTGCAAGGACCAGAACAGATCCATGAGATAGTAAGGGATTGGGCCTGTTTGGCTGGGTCTTTCATCACCAGCCAGGCCCTCTGTGGGTCTGAGAGTCAGAAGCAGGCTCATGAAGCCCACACATCATTTGCAACATACACAAACAACCTTTCTATTACCTAGAGGTCATCCTCTTTGTGTGAGTGTTCAGCTATGTCAGAATAAGGAAATTTTGGGAACAAGAGGGAAATTGGTGTGGAGATAAAGTATATGACAGAGAAGTAAACAAGGATACAGCCCCAGAAACCTACTTCAAATAAGTAAAGAGAGTACCCCACAAGATGCCTAGAAAACAAAGCAGAGCCTCAAGAAATAGGAGAAAATCAAAACGTATATCTCCCTCAAAAGAATACAGTAACTCCTCACCAACAATGGAAATAACACAAAAATTACAGAAATGAAAGAAACAAAATTTCTTTGTTATGTTATAACAAAACTCAATGAGATGCAATAGAAAACAGACAACCAACTCCAGGAGATCAGAAAATTATTCCATGACATGAAGGAGGAATTCTATAAAGAAATAGACATCCCAAAAGAGAATCAAACGAAACTTCTGGAGATGAAGAACACCATGCAAAAAATCAAAATCTCCCTTGAAAACATCAACAGCAGGTTGCAGCAGGCAGAAGGAAAAAATCTCTGATTTGGAAGCCAAAGCTTTTGACTTAATCCAAATCATGAAAAAGAAACCAAAGAAAATGAGGGTAACATACAGGAGATACCAGACACCATTAAACATCCAAATATCTGTATAATGGGGATTACAGAAGGTGACAAAACTGGTCAAACCTCTTTCATGAAATACCATTTGAAAACTTCCCAAATCTAGAAAAACATAAAGACATAGAAATCCAGGAAGCACAAAGAACACCAAGTATAATCAACATAGAAGATCCTCTACACAGCATATCATAGATTGGTTTAAAAAAAAAAAAAAAAGACAAGATTCTAAAAATGGCAAGAGAGAAATATCAAGTTACATAAAAGGACTATCCTACCAAGCTAACATCATCAGATCACTCAACCGAGACAAAGCAATCAAGGAAAGAAAGGGAAGATATATTTAAAACTCTAAAAGAAAAAAGATTTCAAATAAGAATATTATACTTGTCAAGATTATTATTCAAATGGGAAGAAGGAATTAAAACGTTCTCAGAAAAACAAAAACTGAAAGAATTTGCCAAAACTAAGCTAGCTCTTCAAGAAGTACTGAAAGGAGTACCATATTAGCAAGACTAAAAAGAGGAAAAATAGAAATAGAGAACACAAAACAACCAAGGAAATAGTTAACAAAGTGACAGGGATAAGTCTTTAAGTATCAATAATAATGTCAAGTGTTAATGAATTAAATTCTCCAATCAAAAGACACAGACTGGCTTTAAAAAAAAAAAAAAGAGCCTAAAACAAACACACCTCTCTGATAAAGACACACATTATACTGAAAGTGAAAGGCTGGAAAAAGATATTCCATGCAAACAGAAACCAAAAAAAGTCACAATAATGATATTAGACACAACAGACTTCAAGACAAAACTGTAAGAAGAGACAAGATGGATACTATATAATATTAAAAGGGCAAATTTTTTTTCCACCAAGAAGATATAACACTTATAAATATCTATGCGTCCAACACTGGAGCACCCAGATACATAAAAGAAATGCTGCTAAATCTAAAGAGAGAGATCACAACACTCTAATTGTTGGGGATCTCAGCACTCCACTGTCTCCTCTGGACAGATTATCCAGACAAAAAATAAACAGATACAGGATCTAAATGGTACCATAAACCAAATGGATTTAACAGACATATAGAGAACATTTCCTTCACCAATCACATATTACACACTTTTCTCACCTCCACATAGAATATTTTAAAATACAGACCATATGATAGGGCACAAAACAAGTCTTTACAAATTAAAATGTATAGAAACTATACTCAGCATCTTTTCTGATCACAACAGAATTAAACTTAAGATCGACTACAGAAAGAACAAATAAACACAAAAACATGGAAAATAAACAATGAACTCCTTAATGAGTTCATAACCATTGAAAAAATTAAGACTGAAGTCCAAAGATTCATTGAAACCAACGATAATGAACACACAAATTTCCATTAGTTATTGGACATAGCAAAAGCAGTCAGAAAAGGGAAGTTCACAGCAATTAATGACCATGAGAAAAAAAAATAAAAACAAAAAGGTGGCAAGTAGACAACCTAAGAACACATCTCATGGATTTTGGAAAACAACAAAAGAACCTGAAAAACACAAGGAGATGAGAAATAATAAAGATCTGAGCAGAAATAAATGAACTAGAGAATAAAAGAATTATACAGAAAACAAATAAAACCAAAAACTGGTTCTTTGAAAAGGTAAATAAGATTGACACACCATTAGCTAGGGTAATCAAAAAGAACTAGAAATAAAAGTAATAAAATTAGCAATGAAACATACAATACCAGAAATACAGATATATCAGAAATATAAAAGATCATGAGAAAATACTATAAGTGACTATATATTAACAAACAGAAAAAACCTAGATGAAATGGACAAATTTCTGGACATATATAATCTACCAAGAGTGAATCAGGAAGAAATAGAAAGACTGAATAGACTCATAACAAGTAATGAGATCAAATCATTAATAAACAGTCTCAATAAAAAGAGCTCAGGTTCTAATGGCTTCAGTTCTGAATTCTACAAAAAAAAAAAAAAAAAAAAAGCTAACCTCAATTTGCCTCAAACTATTATTTCTAAGGATTCAAAAGTAAGGAACCCTCCCAAACACTCTATGAAGCTTCCATAACCCAGACCCCCCAAAACACTCTAGTACATAAGCAAAAAAGAAAACTACATAACAATATCCCTGATGAATATAGATGCAAAAAAATCTCTACAAGGTATTACCAAATCATATCCAATAACACATTATAAAATTATACACGATGAAGGTAGGCTTTATCCCAGGGATACTAGGATATTTCAACATGCACACAAAAAAACGTAATGTATCACATTACCAAAAGGAAACATAAGAAAACATTTGATCATGTCAATCAATGCAGAAGTATTTGATAAAATAAAGCATCCTTTCATGTAAGACCTTCAGCAAAATTGGCACAGAGGAGATGATTCTCATTATAATAAAAGCTATATATGACAAACTCATAGATAACATCATACTGACTGGGGAATCAGCTTTTCCCAATGAAAACTGGAAGAAGACAAGGCTGCCCACTTTCTCCACTCCTTTTTAACATAGTACTAGAAGTCCTAGCCAATGCAATCAGACAAGAAAGTAAAGTAAAAGCAATCAAATAGGAAAAGAAGAAGTGAAATTATCTCTAGTTACAGATGACATAATTATATGCATAGAAAACATGAGATCACACACATACACACACACACACAAACTACTGAAAGTGATAAATAAGTATAGTAAAATGGCAGAATACAAAATCAACATACAAAAATCTATAGCATTTTTATACATCAAGAATGAACAGACCAAGGCAGAACTGAAGAAAGCAATACCATTTACAATAGCCACAAAAAATAAGATACTTAGAAATAGACCTATCCAAAGAAGTGAAATATCATTATAAGAAAAACTAATGAAAAGCTAAAAAAAGACATTGAAAATGATACACAAAAGTAAGAAGACTTCCCATGTCCCTGGGTTGGAAGAATATAATAAAAATGTCAGTCCTACCCAAATTAATCTAGAAATTTAATACAATTCTAAACAACAAATCATCAGAGATATTCTTCACAGAAATAGAAAAAAACAATTATAAAATTTATCTAGAATAATAAAAGGCCTCATGTTACCAAAACATTACTGTGCAAAAAGGATAAAGTAGAAGTCATCTCATTTCCTTATCTCCAAATATATTACAAAGTTGTGATAATCAAAATGACATGACTGGCACAAAAACATGTAGATCAATGGGACAGAGTAGACAAGCCAGAAATCCCGAAATAAATTCCAAAATGTACAGTCAACTATTTTTTTTTAACAAGATTTTACTATGCTCACCAGAGAGACAAAGAGAGACAGAGATACAGAAAGCAAGAAATCGCTCCCCAGAGGGGATTGCCATGCCACAATCTCTTCTCCTCCATTCTCCTCTTGGGACTTTGGGCACACATGCACATTCACCCAGTGTGACTTTCAAGCCACGAGGTCTGGGACCTGAACTGGAGAGACCATGTGGGAGTCCATCAATGCAACCATTATGGCATTGCTAGTCCCAGTCAACTAATTTTTAACAAAGAGTATTAGTCAATCCGGTGAAAAAAGAAAATCTTTTCAGCAAATTGTGCTAGAAAAACTGGATATTCACCTGCAGAAAAATGAAACCAGACTCCTATCTTTCACCACTAACAAAAATCAACTCAAGATGGAGTTTATCTAACCATAAAACCTCAAACTATAAAATTGCTGATGAAAAACACAGGAGAAACTCTTGGAAACATCAGGTAGTCAAAGATTTCTTAAATAAGACTTCCAAAGCACAGACAATAATTCTTCAAATCTTCTGAATAGCAAAATAAATACTAATGAGAATGAGGAAACAACCCTCAGAATGGGAGAATATATTTGCAAACAGACGAGGGACTGATAATTAGAATATATAGGGAAATCAAGGAGATTACTCGTTAAAATATATATATATAATCAATCCAATTAAAAGATGGACAAATTAAGTTAAACAGATAATTCTCCGAAGAAGACATATGAATGGCCAAAAAAGCATTGAAAACATGCTCAACATCTCTTATCTTAAGGGAAATGCAAGTCAAAACCACAATTAGATACCACTTAACCCTAGTCAGAATGGCTAGGATTAAAAAGATACAGAATGATATTATAAATGTTGGTGATGCTATGGTGAAAAAGGGAACTCTCTTACAATTTTGGTGGGAATGTAACTTAGTACAGCCACTGTGGATAATAACATAGTGGTTCCTCAGAACTACCATATGACCCAATGGTATCTACTCAAAGGATAGGAAACAGTCTGAAAAACACTTGCACATCCATGTTTATTGCAGCATTATTCACAATTGCTAAGACTTGGAATCAGTCCAAATGTCCAAGAATAGATGAATGGACTGAAAACATGTGGCATGTATACTATGGAATACTAATCAGCCATCAAGAACAATGAGACCCTCACATTTGATACAAAGTGGACAAATATGGAAGATTCAATGCTAAGCGAAGCAAGGCAGATTATGAAAGACAGGAACTGTATGTCCCCACTTAATATGGCACTCTACGGCAAAAATTGAAAGACTGGAAGGTATAATATCAGGGAGGGAAACTGAAGATACTAGAAACAGTATAGGAGGGTGTGGGCAACAGAGGGAGAGTGAGGAAAAAAACATTTAACAGAAACAAAAATGAAAATTTATCTGTTGATGATAATGTACATGGTAATACCTACGACATGACTAATATGCACTCTCTTCAGCCTGGAGAAACCATTTCATATGCTGTAAAGATGTGCAGTGATTAAATATAAATGAAAACAAAGGAGAAAAAAAGAAACACTACTTTTACTCATTATTAGCAGAATGCAAAAATGTACAATGTTTTCAGATATCGATTTGACAGTATTTATCAGAATTAGAAAGGAATACACTACTGGATTTAGAATTCCATGTGTTGATATACATATATAGTCATTCATATTTATAATTTATATGTAATACATTCACACATGTGCAATGACATATTTGCACAGATATTCTTTGTTGTATTGCTTTGAGTAGCCATAGACTAGATAAATAAGATATAAAGATACAGTGGAACTCATAATTTTTTCACAATCCTTCAAAATAAAGAGGTGGGAGTAAGGTGGGATAAGCTGGGTGGCTCAGGTTTGGATTCCAGACCAACGTGAATAGTGAGTGCAGTAGTGTGTTTATAATCCTACCTGACTGAGAGCCTGGGGCAGATTCTCATAAGGGCAAACTCTTGTCAAAACTATCTATCTGGGGCCAGCCTACAGTCTGGTGGTTATGGTGGATGGATCACACATGGCTAATCCTGAGTCTTGGATCTGGAGGCTGAGAGACACACTAGGGGTGGGTGTGTGTGTGTGTGTGTGTGTGTGTGTGTGCACGCCCAAAATCCCAAAAGGAGGGAGAGATGGAGGGTGCTTTCTTTTCTCACTTTCTCTCTCTCTTTCTTTCTCTGGGGAGACCACCTGATCTCTGGAAAAATTTAAATAAAAAATCTATTTCTCTTCCTCTATTTTCTTCCCATACATACTTTCCTCTCTCTCTCTTTGTAATTAAAAAAAAAGAAGGCCAACCAACCTAACCAGCTAAAAAAATAAAAGCAAGGTAAAGAACTACATACATAAATATACTAGTATACTGATTTTACAAAAAAAGTGGAAATACATGTACAAATATATTGATAAATACAAATATATACACAAACATAATTACATATAATTCTAAAATATCTCTGGAAGGGTTTGAAGGGAATCATTACAGCTTTGTCTCTAAGTAGGGGACATCAAAGAGTGTAGATCTGAGGTATGAAGGAGAACTTTTTGTTTATTATATGTCTGTCTTCATTTAAAATTTTTAAAATTTGTTTTTTACCAAGTACCCATATTATGCTTTTATAAGATTAAAAAAAAAAAAAACTTTCTTGAAGTATGATAAAGGCCAGAAAAGTACAGGTCTGTTGTGGTGCAGGCAGTGGAGGTACTGCTGCATGGTGCTGAAAGCCATATGGGAAGGCCCCAGTTTCATGTCTAGGTCCGCATGAGCACGACAGGTGTGCCCACAGCATGCCCACGATCCTAGTTGGCTGCAGGTTGGATGCTCAGTTCTGGTGTGAGATCCTGTTGAGAATACCTTCTTTTCAGAACCAGCAGAGAGTGTAATGGTGATGTTGCTGGACTCCCATGTAGTTGACTGCAGTTTGAGTCCCAGAACGGGTGACTTAAATTTCACACCAGGCATGTGTGCATGTATGCCTAAGATCCTGAGAGGAGAATGGGGGAGAAGGGATTGCAACATGGCCATCCCCACGGAGGGTGATTTCTTACTTTCTGTCTCTCTGATGAGTGTATGCGCCCCATAGCAAAAGAAATCTCGCTTTAAAAAACAAAGAAAAGGGACCAGCAAGTAGCGTAATGGCTATGTCACTGGACTCCCATGTAGTTGACCATGGTTCAAGTCTCAGACCCGGTGGCTTAAACTCATGCTGGGCGCATGTATGTACATGCCCAAGACCCCAAGAGGAGAATGGAGGAGAAGGGATTGTAGCATGGCCATCCCTCCCGGGGTCGGGTGGGGGATTTCTCGCTTTCTGTCTGTCTCTCTCTGTCTTTCTGGTGAGCGCAAACGCCCTATAGCAAAAACCTCTCAAAAAAACAAAAACAAAAACAAAACAAAAGAAAGAAAAATTCCTTTCTTTCTCTCTTGAGAAATAAACTTAAAAAAAAAATTCTATACATATCATAGGTGTACATTTGACAAGTGGTCACTCGTTGAAACATTGTGTAACTAGCATAAAAACATTACCAGCATCTCCAAAGCCCTTCTCAAACTTCATACCAATTATCACTATCTAATGGGTTACCATTTTTTTAGTTTTATTAAGTTTTTACCCCCCATAGGGCATGGGCACTCACTGGAGAGAGACAGAGACAGAAAAGGAAAGTGAGAAATCACCCCCCTGGAAAATGGCCATGCCACAATCTGATCTCCTCCATTATCCTCCTGGGATTTTAGGCACACTTGCACACGTGCCCAGTGTGATTTTTCAGGATGCCAGGTCCAGAATTTGAACCACGGTCAGCCATATGGGAATCCAACAACTTAACCACCACACTGCCTGTTGGCCCCTACCATTGCATTTTTTTTTTTAAAGAGAGATTTTTGCCATACGGCATGTTTTCTCACCTGAGAGACAGAGAGAGACATAAAGACAGAAAGCAAGAAATCACCACCACACCCCCACCCCCCAGGGGTGATGGCCATGCCGCAATCCCTTCTTCTCCATTCTCCTCTCAGGATTTAGGGCACATATGCATAGGTGCCTAGCCTGAGTTTCAAGCTGCTAGGTCCAGGACTTGAATCATAGTCGACTACATGGGAGGCCAGCAACGTAATCATTATGTCATCTGCTGGTCCCCTACTTGTATTTTAATGGAATATTTAAATGTTATTTCTTTCAATTCTTATACTTAATTATTATCTATAATAATTATAATGTTTTAAATTTTCTACCATTTTCATCTCTCATAACATGAAAATGGGAGTTAATGTCTAGATTGTTACTGTTTTTGAACATCAAGTCCAACTTAGAATGAGCAGAGCTACTGGTTTCTTGGCTCACCCCTGCTTCTTGGATCCCATGCCTTTCTCTTGGAGTCTATAATAATGCCTGATACCCTTTTCAGCTGCTCAGCAATTCCTCTCCTCTCTGTATCTTGGAAAATTACTACCTCTTAATTCAAATCTTGCCTATCATGAGAGAATTTGAAAGTAACAGAGATTTCTGGGGCTGGCAGGTGGCATGGTAGTTAAGGGTGCTGGACTCCCACATAGCCAACCTCAGTTCAAGTCCCAGACCTGGCAACTTGCTTTCTCACTACCCCTCCACCTCAACTCTGTCCCTCTCTAGTAAAATTAAAATAAATAAATAAAGTTAAATAAAATAATTCATAATAAAAAATAAATAAAACGAAAGTAATAGAGATTTTCTTTCCCACACTGCCTTGCAAGCAGGACATGGTTTGAGTCAGACACACTTACCCTAAGGATAGCGAAGATCTGTCTTGCTGACAGGAGATGGCAGCAATGGCGGATACATCTGCTCACCAGAGGACAGAAGAGTGGTTGTTCTAGTGGGATGTCCACTTGACATGTTTCTGAGCTATTTCCATGTTTATGAGTTCATAAACTGTGTCCACAGTCTTTGATGCTTGTAGAGCATCCCCATTGCACGGATAGGGTATACTTAACTTTTCTGTGTTGCTGTTTAATTACATGTGAGTGGCTTTGTGTTTTTGTTTGTTTGTTTGTTTTTTTCATTACAAAAAGTATGCTACTCCCAACAAAATTCAAACACAATTCCTGGTGCACATGAACAAGGGATTCTCTCTTGGACACTAAATATCTACACTCTTATCTCAGAAATTTCAATCCCAATATATATAGGAGAGGGCTCATAACACAGAAATTAGATGATCCATCTGAGGTAACTATGTGACCTCATCATTATCATTAGAAATTCTAGACCAATCAACTGTAATCTCGTCCCAACACCACCGCTGCCCTGGTAAGAGGGAGGGTATGTATGTCCTGTATCTATTTCAATAAAAATGGTATTTTCCTCTGTTTCGGAAGATCTGAGAGATTTCTGGTGTGGTCTTCTGGACCAGTCTTTTCTAGTGACCTGTACTGGAGAGAATCTACCATCTTGTTCACAGTTAAGAATCAATTCAGCATGGAGAGTTGCCGTCTCAGCATAAGATGCATACAAACAGGATACAAATAATGTGTTAGTACAAGTTTCTAGTAGTTGAATTCTATGGCTTGTCTGCAGAGTTGAAGAGAGGATTTTTTTTTCCCTCTCTCTCTTTCTTTTTTCTCATAAATGATGCCATCTATACAGCTGCCTCCTACAGATTAGGCATGCATTCCCTGAGAGAATTCTGGAAAAAAAAAAAAAAAACCTGAGCTTTGGGCTCATTTGCATTTCTAATGGAAGAGGGGCAAGAAGTCCAGGAGCTGAATCCTACTACAAGCTGGGTTTAGGAAAGTGCTTCAGGCAATAGTATTTTTTTCAATTCTGTATTGGGAAAAACCTAAAATGTACTTAGCCAAACACTCTGAGCCCTGAGGCACTTGAAGCAAAATGTAATCCATATGTTTCTGATTCATTCCACTCACCTCAAAGGCTCTTCAGAGTGGGATTTCACTGCTAAGAAGGCTTCAAACTGTTCAACTTTTCTCTTTCTCCACAAGAAGGAGGACTCATCTACTGAGCTCATTTCTCAAAAGACAGCGACATTCAGGTTCCACACTCAGAGCTCCTATGTTAGGGTCCTGCATGCAATTGCACATATCCTGTGTTCTTAAAAAATTTCCCTTTTCTTTGTAATAGAAATATCATGGCATCCTAATAAAAAGTTGAAAAAAAAGCTGCGAAGGCATGGTTTTTGTTTAGAAAAATTCAGAGGTTTTTAGGGTTGGAATGGAATTGACATTCTATCATTTAATTTGGTCAGTTTCCTACTCATTCTATAAGGCATTGGTGGATTATACTTATCACTTCTCTGATATGAGAAGAATGTTTCTCCTATCTCTGTCCCTTCTTTCCTTCTCTCCCCCTTCCAGTTTTCATTCTTTCCTTTCCTTCTCCCTTCGACACAAAAAACTGGCAATTATATATTCAAGGCAGAAAATATTTTGGTCCATTGTTAGAACATATGACAGGTAATCTGATCTCTTGTTTTCTCCCCCTTACTTGGAAAAGGCAGTCTTTGTATACATAAAGAGCAAAGGAGAGGCCAGCAAGTGGCATGGTGGTTAGGGCACTGGATTCCCACATGGCCAACCACAGTTTGAGTCCCAGATCCAGTGATTAAAAACTCATGCAGGGTGCATATGCATGCATGCCCGAAATCCCAAAAGAAGAAGGAAAGAGAAGGGACTGCTGCATGGCCATCCCCTCTGAAGGCTGATTTCCCACTTTTCCTCTTACTGTCTGTCTCTTTGGCGAGCACACACACAGTATGGCAAAATAAGAAAGAAAAGAAAGAAAACATTAAAGAAAAGCATAAAGGATAAGGACATATATAGCACAGAGAAAATCCTCGAAATATTTTCGTTGTGTAGTTTGGAAGTGAACAGGAATAGTACAGGGATAGCCAGAAAGGCCCAGGATGGAATTGGAATTTAAGCAGGAAACTGGCCAATTTATTTAGAGGATCCAAACTTTGTGGGTGAGATTGCTGAATGCTAATTCCAGAGCAGAAACTGCTTGTTTTTTTTTTTTTTTGAGAGATTTTCACTATAGGGTGCGTGCGCTCGCCAGACAGACAGAGAGAGACATAGAGACAGAAAGCGAGAAATCACCCCCCAGGGGGGATGGTCATGCCACAATCCCTTCTCCTCCATTCTCCTCTCGGGATCTTGGGCACGCACGCACACACGCCCGGCGTGAGTTTTCAGCCACCGTGTCCGAGATGCGAACTGCGGTTGACTATGTGGGAGTCCAGCGACATAGCCATTACGCTAACTGCTGGTTCCCAGAAACTGCTTGTTTTGATGCAGTCTGTATTCACGTAATATTGTATAAGGCTCTTTACACTTGTCACTTCATTTAATAAACAACAGCTAGGACAGAATGTCAGTCTACTCTTCATCTGTATGCACGACCGGTTAGAACATTCTGATTAAGCCAACTAGTCATTTCACATTGAGAGTCAATTTCGCCAAATAACTGGTTAATTCTGTCAGTGTGCTAGCGTGCTTTTTTAAACGGAATTAAGTTTCAGCTAAATTCAAACCTGTCAAGTTAACTGAACTAGTTATAGCTTAAGTAAAATCATTATTCTAGTGAGTGCTGCCCTTGAATTTTTTTCAATTGACAACATTTATATTACTGGCCTGGATCTTCAAGTTACTCGGGTCTAATAGTTTTCCATTCTATCTAAAGCCATTATGGCATATGGTAAATGAAATGCAATTTTTCCCCAGTAGCTTATAAAAAAAAAAAAAAGACTAAAAATAGCTTTTACTTCACCTGCAAAACTTTGCTACCCACATTTTCCCTTATGAAGAGGAAACTAGTCAGTAAGAATGGGGCAAAAAGCCGTGGAGAAGATAAAATCAAAGAGAAATCTTGGTGATTGTCTTCTAAATCAAAACCCAAACCCTGTTTTAAAGCAATTCATTTCCAGTGTCAGTAGTTTATGGGAAAACAGCCTTGAAAGTAAAGTGTCTTCTTACTCAGGTTCCGTATTTTAACCCCAAAGAATCTGAGGATCTTGCTTATGTAATGTTTCCAGTCAAGTAGAATAAATACTGTTTAGAGACGTACTGTTTTTTTTGCATAACATTCTCTTGTCTATTACATAAAATATGCATATTTAGTTTGAAACCAGTTGACTATTCCGGAAAAGTAAGGTTATATAAAATGCTTTGCCGTATTCCAGAGACATCACTATTATACATTTATGAAAACATGTTTGTGAACTACCGGATGTCATCAAATATAGGATGTAACTTTATTTAACACCAGTTTCCTCATATAGTACCCAATCCCCTCTCTGTTCTACACCCATCCCTACACGCTTAGCTCACAAAAATAGTTTAGGTTTGTCATTGAGGAATTCATGCCCACATATTTTTCTTTTCTTTTAATTTTCAAAATGTTTCTTTTTTTATTCTTGAGTCTAAATACCTTTTTTATTATTATTTTAATTTCTTTTATACATTCAATTGCTATACATCACTACAGCTTATCAAGTAAATTTACCCAACACACTTTTCTAGTCCTGTCTTCCATTACAGACCCTGCCCCAGCTGTACTAACACATGTTTTGTTCTGGGCCCAAAGCTCTGCATTTCTTATTCCTTATCCACCACTGCCTATCCTACCCCTCCTTTCTGTCTGATCCTCACCCATCTTGAAGACTTGCATGTTCCCCTTCACCAGGGCGAAAGTCTTTTCCTGTTTTGGGTCCATCATCTTCTCCCTTCCCTGAAATACTTCAGTCTTTTTTGCTCATTCACCTCATGTGCTAAGGATACAGTATCTGTTACTGCTAGGAATGGCCTCTTAAAGTTTCACTCGTTTTCCTCCCACTGGACTGTAAGTTCACTGAGCACATAATCCACATTGTATATCCTGAATAAATATATGGTAATAAACTCCAGTATTGATGAGCCATAGTCATCATCACCATCAGTATTACTATCTTAAACTGGATAACGATAATGACGTACTATTATTTTAAACCATTTAACAATGAGAGTTCTACTATTATCATAATTCCTTTTTGAAAAAGTTGTACCAAACTGATCTCCATTTTACAGAGGAGGAAACAAAGACTCAAAAACTTGTGGTGTGCATGATTTTATACATAAGTGTCAGATCAGAGTGTTTAGAGCCTTTTTTTTTTTTTTTTTTTGTAACGGCTGGGCAGGGGTAGAGTAACAGAAATATTAAATTCATTTTTTATTTTTTTTGAGAGAGATTTTTGCTATAGGGTACATGAACTCACCCGAGAGACAAAGAGACGGAAAAAGACAGAGAGACAGAAAGTGAGAAATCACCCCACCCCCCCCAGGGGGGGTGGCCACACTGCGATTCTTTCTCCTCCATTCTCTTCTGGGTATTCTAGGGTTTTGTGCAGGCATGCACACGTGCCCGGTATGAGCGTCAAGTCACTGGGTCCGGGACTCAAACGGTGGTTAGCCACATGGGAGTCCAGCACCCCAGCCACAATGCCACCTGCTAGCCTCTATTAAATTCATTTTAACTCAGAGATAAATTTAACTAAAGTAAGCTATTTAACACATTACTAAATGAAAACGTACGCATCGTTCTAACTGAAAAACACTGCCGTTCATCAGCATTACCAACACTTCCACATACGATGTGACTTAATCCTCATGAAGTTTCCTGAGAAGAGGGTATTATTGCCCCCTTTTACACAGATGAGGAAACGGACACACTTTTTACAGAATTTGCCCAGAGTCCCACAATGCAAGAGTAGGCCTGAGTGGGGAGCCTTAGACAACCTGATTCCAAAGCACGTGTTCTCTTTATTACATTGTTCTGTGACACAAAAGGAAAGGAAGAAAACGTCTTGCATTATGCACCCAAACATCCAGATAATCAGTATCCCAGAAGGTGAGGAAATTAATAAGGGCATTGTTAATCTATTCCATGAAATCTTGGAAGAAAACTTTCCAAATCTAGAGAGGTATTCAAATATCCAGACCCAAGAAATATGAAGGAAACAAACTTTTCTTCCTTACTGACCCCTCTGGAATTGGAAAATATTTGGGAATATTCTTATTTTGTGGCAGAAGGGTTATTTGAATAAGTTGAGAGTAATGCTTATTGCATTGAATTAGAAATTGGAAATACTCATTATTGGACAGGGCTTTGACTGGAATGGCATATCTGAAGATCAATCAGAAAACTATGGAACTAAGGTGGATCTCAAGAAAGCAAACAAAAGCTCTTAGAAAGATGGCCTGGCACCATAAATAGTACTGCCTGGCAGAGAGGATTAAAGAAGATATATGAAATAATTTATAACATAAAATAACCTGGACTTTTCCAGTCCAGCATTGTCATCAGCAGAGATTGCAAAAGAGCAACCACACCAGAGGATTATCTTGAGCAAGACTTTGAAGGAAGAAAAAGAGACTGATCTTTGCTAGCAGATCGTATATCACAAAATGCTCGGTAGGCAGGGCTGAATTGAGAAGGTTTATGTGTGACTAGTGTGCTGGGCATTTGCTTTTCAACAATTTGAGTAGCTGACATATAAATGTTTTCTCAAAAATATTTAAAACCATACTGTTTCTGTTGTTACAGAGCCAGAAACAAAAATTATACAAAATTATAAACTACATTTATAGTGTTGTGTAAGTTTAACCACCTTTGTATCTGTGGAATAAAGCCTAGTGGGTTTGTGTGTGTGTGTGTGTGTGTGTGTGTGTGTGTGTGTGTATGTGTGTGTATATATATATAAATAGATGTAAACACTGCGGAAAAAAGGATGTGAGATCATTCCTTATGATTTCCTTATTTTTTTCCCTAGCTTTATTTCTCCGTTCATCGAGCCTGCATTCTATTTTCAGTCTTACTTTCAGGAGAATAGAGAATGAATCAAAATATTATCCAGGACCTCTGTCTAGTTATTGACCCATCTACCATTTTAACAAAATTAACAAGGAAAAGACTTGCAAGCTGTCTGGTGTTGAACGACATGAACAGGTATTGATTTTTCTTGAAAGTAGTAAACAAGGTAAAAAATAGTTACATAGGTTTTTTTTTTCAATTTTAAACAATAATTTTGAATAATGAAAATGATGTATTTTCATTGTAGAGAAATTTGAATATCTTTATAAGCACCAAGAAGAAATTAAAGTTATTCAATATTATGTCATCCAAAAAGAATCATTTACTTATATTTCAGACATTTCTCCATTACCAAATTCAGCACATAAGTTTTGCAACTATAGGATCAATTTATTTTTTCCACTTTTAACTCTCTTCACGTCAAGTCAGCTTCTACAAAAAAAAAATCTAATGATTATTCTTCTATCTACAGTATACTGTAACTTATGATGATAATAATTATAGACAACCCATGTATACCACTTACCTTTTACTAGGCACTGTACAAAGTATATTACAATAATATACAATGTACAAATGTACAAAAATATGCAATGTACAAATGTATGTTATTTATTTGGTCACTCTTCCATTAAAGTTTATTCATTCACTTTTTTTTTTCTGAGAGAAAGAGAGGAGAGAGAAGAGATAAGAGAGAAGAGATAGGCACCTCCAACAACGTCCCCACCTCACAATCCACCCTCAGCCTTAGCCAGCCCAGGGTCATGATCATGTGCTCAGTGAAGTCAAGAAGACCCCTGGATGTGAACTCAGGACCTTCCCTATATAGGCCCAGTTGTACATCTGTTATACCAACAACCTGGCCCTATTTGGTTACTCTTCATCATGGTATAACCATCTTAACTGCCATGATAGCTTTCTCTTTTTGTATCACCAACAGGCCAAGTGCTCCAAAGATGTTTTTATGAAAAAAGTATTAAATTTTTACAAAAAATATGCCAAAAAAGAGTTAAAACTGGCGGAGTGGTTAAGGCACTATACTCCCACGTGGCTGACTGCAATTGGAGTCCCAGATCTGGCTGCTTGAAAATCACACTGGGCACATGTGAATGGAAAAGAAGAAACTGCAGCATGGTCATCTCGCCTGGGGGGTGGGGTGATTTCTCTTTCACTCTTACTCTCTCTCTCCCTCCCTCTCTCTCCCTCTGGCGAGTGCATGTGCCCTGTGGCAAAAAACCTTTTTAAAAAATTCTAGGAAAAAATGTTAAATTTTTAAATGTTAAACTCTAAAATCATTAGAGTTTTCTTTGCCATTGGCTTATTACGGTACTCTTCAAACCTCTAACACGCTGTATCTTTCTGATTTTATTTCGCATGCCCATACAACACAACATTCTGCCTGCTGAATGTATCCATGACAGAATTCTCTCTATTGCAGTAGGGTTTTACACATTGATCCAAATTCGGAAGCATCCGGTGAATGCTTTCAGTGCTTTAGTGTTGTACTGTGGTCCCTCCTAATTTCCTACTTTGAGTTACTAATTATGCCCAAGTTTTTGCTGTTTTGAGCAATCTAGATGAGCATCCTTATCTGCAACACATAAGCGAACTGTATCCTGACCATGCCATGATTTGCCTGATATGCAAATGTTCTCACTAACTCTTAAAGCCTCAACTATGTGTGAAGCTACAGTATTTACTTGGTATTGAGCAGAATATAATTCACTGGTGGGCTGGAGTGAACTTGTAAGAGTTGACTGTGGCATCCCTTTACAGCTCAGCATTCAGTTATATCACATTGAAATTAGCCATGGAGGAAGTATTTACACCACAGAAATCAGAAAACACTGTAAATCAGGGAGTGCTCTTTTTTTTTGAAGGCTCGTTGTTAAACATTTACCAGCACACCCCTGGCCTTATTGATGAGTTAATACAGATTGTGTGCACCACCGCACAGTGACTCAGTTGGCATAATTCCTAATCAATATAGTGTTGTCTACCAGCCAAGATGTCTGCAACATAGCAGTGCTGAATATATAGAATGGCCCAAGGTCACACAGCCAATAAGCGGGGGAGTCAGAATTCCAGCCCCAGGTGTTCTGTCTCAAGGTCCCTGTTCCTCTGCTTCACCTTGTTATTTCTGAAAAGGGCAGGCTCTGTGGATAGACAGCCTGGTTTTCTCATTTGCTTAGCTATGTGACTATGGATAACTTCGTACCTGCTCTACCCTTAACTTTCCTCATTTTCTGAAAGGGAATAAGAAGAGAACCTACTTCATTGTCATACTGTGAGGGTTATATAAGTAATGACTGCAAAGAACACAGCACAGGGCCTGGTCCATCAGTTCGCTCGTTCTCTCTCTCTCTCTCTATATATATATATACACACACACATATACACACACATATATATACATATATAAACACACACACATATATACTATATATACATACACATACACACACATATATATAACACATATATACATATATAAACACACATATACATATATACATACATACATATGCATATATATATATGTATACACACGTGTGTGTGTGTGTGTGTGTGTGTGTGTGTGTATATTATGCCATAGGGCACCTACACTTGCCATGGATAGACAGACAGAGATGGTGAGAGGGAAAGTGAGAAATCACCCTCCAGGAGCATGTACATTCTGCAAGCCTTTCTCCATTCTGGGATTTGGGGCATATACATGCCTGGGGTGATTTTTTTTCAAGCCGCCAGGTCTGGGATTTGAAATGAGCTCAGTCACGTGGGAGTCCAGAACCTTAACCACCATGCTACCTGCTGGCCCCATTAATGTATTTTTTAAAGCACACAGTATGATAACCTGGTATGTTTTATCTAGCATTTATCTTTTTTTTTTTTTTTGGAGAGGTGTTCGCTATAGGGTGTGTGCACTCGCCAGACAGACAGAGAGAGACATAGAGACAGAAAGTGAGAAATCACCCCCCAGAAGGGATGGTCACGCCGCAATCCCTTCTCCTCCATTCTCCTCTCGGGATCTTGGGCACGCATGCACACGCGCCCGGCGTGAGTTTTAAGCCACCGGGTCTGGGACGCAAACCACGGTCGACTACGTGGGAGCCCAGCAACATAGCCATTACGCTAACTGCTGGTTCCCACATTTATCTATTTTTTATGCCACAATGTTCTTTTATGATTAGGGATGTCTGATAGTTTGGTTTTTTGAAAATCTTTAATATGTAATTGAGCACAGAGTTTTTTTTTTTTCTGTTAAAGTTAATACATATTTCAGTGTTTAAGTTATAGCTCCATTACAGAACAATTATTTACTAGTTAATTTAGTTGATCAAGTCCCCTTTAAAGCACTAAATAAATTCATAGGCTAGAGAAATTCGCTATCTAGAGAAGTGAGTTTTTTGAGAAGGATTTGTCTAATTTGTCTAATTGTTAAAAATCTGGTTGTTGCTACCTTTGACAAACATGGTCCCCTTAGATTTCTCTTTATGAGGAAGTCTAATGTCAGACATAATGTTCTCATTTTAAGGAACATCTCTTAATAAATGGAAATATTAACTTTCAGCTGAGAACCTGCTTCTACCAAATTTATTTTTAAAAAGTTTAATATTCTCTCTCAATTTCTCAGTTTAATTGATGGGGTAGAAGTAATGGAATCATTACTATCTACAAAATAAAGATAGCAACAGATTGAATAGAAAAGTGCCGAGGATATGCTAACCCTTAATATGTATTTATTGAATGATCAATGAATCAATCTTAAGTAAACGTTATAATATACATGCATATACGAATGATACATGTGACATACACAAACACATATATACACACACAGATATAATAACTGATTAAAGCCATACAATTGAATCTAAAATATAGATTATAATGGGAAGCATTCCTGTATTTCTTATATTTCATGGGAATACTTTTTGGACTGATAGCTTTTTGGAAGTGCCTAGTACAGTTCATGAAGTTATTGCAGCCATGACACTGAACGTGAAGTAAAGGGTACGCTGGCCTACAGAGGGCCTTATGGAGAGGCAGCATGGCAGCCAGTGGTGTCCCATCTGTGCAGAAGAGCCCCGGGGCCAAGAGTCAGTTCTCTCTGTCATGGCTTCCTCAGTTCACACCCCAGACCATGATGAGCAAGTCTGAAAACAGATCCAACTTTGACATTTCTTCATTACTTTTATTTGTTTTCTAAAATTTGGACTTCAATGGCATTTCTCATCTTTGATACTTGGGCATGTCTGATACTGCGGTCAAACTTTAGACGGTTTCTGTGGAGTTTCATGAAGCCCATTTCTTCCAGTATGAACACAAGCTGCCTCTCAGCTCTGCCTCAGCTTGCCAACGTTGGCCACTTGGAGTTTCTAGCTAGACTGCTGATGGCCAGGAGCCAACCAGCCACAAAGAGGTTCTCCTCTTTCTCGACAACCCCTGGTCAGTGCTCATAGCCCCCATTTCCATGGGATCAAACAATGACAAATGAACAGCATCAAGGTGGAGTTGCAGTCCTGCCTACCTGACAAAATCCAAGAGCTCAAAGACAGCAGACTGTCTTCTTCCCATGCCCCTGCTCTCTGTTCATTATAGGCTGGATGAACTAGGGAAGGAAGGGAGCTGCAAGGGTTCTCCAGCTGGTTCAGTCACGAAAAAGAGCAAGAAACAAGCTCTTGCGGCCAGCAGGTGGAATGGTGGTTAAGGTGCTGGACTCCCACATGGCTGACCGTGGTTTGAGTACCAGACCTGATGGCTTGCTCTCTTTCTT
>NW_006159521.1:4454460-4489435 GCF_000334495.1 Tupaia belangeri chinensis | reverse complement strand
ATCTCTCTCTGGTCAAACTAAAAATAAGTAAATAGAAAAAAATTAGATAATTCTTAGAGAAAGAAAGAGAGAAAGAAAGAAAGAAAGAGACAGACAGACAGACAGATAGACTTAGGTTCTGGTCCTACTTCTGATCACATCATTGTTCAAATGAAGTGGCTATTTATTTTACTTATATTGTCTTTGTCTCCTCAGTTACACAAAAAGATGATAAACCACATGCTATCAAAGGCATTTCATTTTTTTTATAATGAAAAAGAATGGTGGGGCCGGCAGGTGGCGCGGTGGTTAGGGTGTTGGACTCGCACATGGCCGACTAAGGTTTGAGTCACAGACCCAGCAGCTTTTTCTTTCTCACTTTCTCTCTCTGGTGAACATACATGCCCCATAGCAAAAAATGAAAAAAAAACATTGGGACTAGCAGGTGGTGTGGTGTTTAAGGCACTGGACACTCCCACATGGCTGATCACAGTTCGAGTCCTAGACTTGGTGGCTTGCTTTCTCCCTTTCTGTGTGTGTGTGTGTGTGTGTGTGTGTGTGTGTCTGGTTGAAATGAATGAATGAATAAAGTTAAATAAATAATTCTTTTAAAAAATTAAGTAATAATTGGGGACCATCAGGTGGCGTGGTGGTTAAGGCACTGGACACTCCCACACGGTCGACCACGGTTTGAGTCCCGTATCTAGAGGTTTGTATTCCCACTTTCCCTCTGCTCTCTCTCTCTGGTCAAATTAAAATGAATGAATAAATAAAATTGAATAAATAATTCTTTAAAAAAATTAACTAATTATTTTAAAAAGTCTACATTTATAGAATGTTACTACTTGGTGGGAATTGTGTTAACTTCTTCATGAACATTAATCTCATTTTGTTTTCAGCAAGGGATAATATGTTATCCCTAGTTTATAGATAAGAAGCTCAGAGAGGCTAGGCAACTGGCTCAAATTCATAAGTAGATAACAGAGCAAGGATTCAGATCCAGGGCAGCCTGACCAAATCCCACTCCCTCCTCTACTACCCTGCGTTGAACTGAGATACCATTGCTGTGTCTACAGCACTCGACAAAACCGTACATGGTATGGTCAGACCAAAGTCCCAGGAGGGCCTCTGGACACTCCTTTAACATCCCTTTTACAATTTTCTGACCTTCCATCCATTGACATTAAAGAAGCCAGTTCTAGGAGCCAGCAGGTGGCAGGGTAGTTCAGGCACTGTATTCTCACATGACTGACCATAGTTTGAATCCTGGACCCAGCAGCTTAAAACTCACACTGGGTAGAACCAGCAGTTAGTGTAATGGCTATGTCACTGGACTTCCATGTAGTCGACCGCAGTTTGAGTCAAAGACCTGGTGGCTTAAAACTCATGCCGGGCACATGTGTGTGCCTGCCCAAGATCCCGAGAGGAGAATGGATGGGAAGGGATTGCGGTGTGGCCATCACCCCCAGGGGGATGATTTCTCGGTTTCTAGCTCTCTGCCTGTGTCTGTCTGGCGAACACACAAGCCCTATAGCAAAAAACGCTCAACCCCCTGAGAGGAGGATGGAGAAGGGATTGTGGCATGGTCATCTCCCCTGGGGGGGTTATTTCTCATTTTTCCTCTGTCTCTCTGGAGAGTACATGCACCCTATAGCAAAAAATCCATCTCACAGGAATAAAAAAAGGAACTCAGTTCTAAATTGCGTTTAGTGGCAGTTGTCCATGCAACACAAAGAAGCCACAGGGTCTTATCTGGTCATTTCATTTGTGCAAGCAAGGCTGTGCAGGGTCCGGACGTCTGTGACTCATCAGCTCGGGAATCTCTTTCAAAATGCAGTGATCTCCTGACAGGAATGGGCAATGGCTTCACAGAAAATGGAAAGCTTTGAACCTTTGCCAAAATCTCAAACCCAACCTCTTATATTGAGGATGGATAATAACTTTGTTCTTCTGGCTCCTGCAAAGTCAAAGATGTCTCTCCTCCCATTACTCCAGGCTTAATGAATGGCAAATTTACATGAGCCAAACATGCACCTAGCAAGGGGGGCTTCCAGAAACTGATTTCTGATCTAATAGCCTTAGGGGTTTTCTCTGCCTTGGATAAGCCTGAGACAGTCCACTTAGAGGAAAAGCAGTTCAAGGAAATCTGATAAAAATCTTCCATCACGGCTAAGGCAGAGGTTGTTAGGAGGCACAGCGAAACAGGGAGAAATGTGCTTTAGTTTCTGTAGGACTCCTGGCATGACTTCCAGATATTCTACTTAATAACTGTGTGACCTCAGTCCAGTTACTCAACCTCTCTGAGCCATAAATTCTCCATATATAAAACTGGCATATTATTATTTACCACGTAGGCTTGTTGTGAGGATTGAGTGAATTAATTATGTAATGCATCTGGCAGCACACAATAACTGGTCATGTTCACCATCCTAAAATGCCACAAAATTATGACATTGTACAGTCAAAGAGACCTGGGAGATTGAGCTCTGACACTTGATATTTTATTTCTTTTAAAAGTTTATTTATTTATTTCCCTCCATGAGAGAGATGCAGACCTGGGACCTTCCATACAGTCTCAGCATCGCAGGGCATTACACTACTCTGTACTACCACAGCTGGCTCAGACATACGATAATATAGTTGGAAAGGTGAATTCCAGGGAACTGAAATCACAAAACCATGTAATTAGTTCATGCATTCCAGTGCATTCCATTTGTGGCCAATGACTCTTTATTTTAGTTGCCAGAAGGCATGTGCACTCTCTAGGAAGGAAAAGAGAGAAACCAACCCCCCAATGGGGTGTGGTCATGCAAAAATTTCTTCTTTTCTCCATCTGGTTTGGATTTGGGGCATGCATGCACACATGCTTGGTGTGTTTTTCTGTCGCTGGGAATGGGATCTGAACCACAGTCAGCCATGTGGGACCCAGCTCCTCTAACTACTAGCCCATAGGGCTGGTCTACCACCTTGACATCTTGCAAATCCTGCATTTAAATATATACTTCTTACCCATCCAGTAACATAATTTGTGGAATATCCTCAATGCACTCAGCTCTGTGTTAAGGATGATGAATGATTAAAAAAAAAAAAAAAAAAAAGCATCTAAGGCATTTTCAGCAAGAAACACATTGCTGTGTGCACTGTCCCAAGCTTTCGTTTCGGGGTATGAAACATTAAGTGTCAGATGTGGTACCTGCCATCACTGGAAGTTATCATTTAGTCGAGAAAACAACATTGACTCATATGGAACAAGCAGAGACTCATGGAAGGTGGCTCATGTAAGTGCAAATAGTATGGTATAGATGTGGAAACAGGAGAAGAAAATCAGTAAGCCCTGACAGACTCAGAAAAGGCTTCTTAGAATTGCTTAGCCTTGAAGGATTACAGGAGGAGATGGGCATGGGGTGAAGTTGTCACTGGCCACTTTTCACCTGGGGGAGTTGCTGAAGCTCTGGTTGCCTCATCTGTAAGATGGAGATGAATTACCTGCTACATCACAAAGTGCTGTATTAGCATGATAAAAAGCGTGCACTAGCACAGTACTAAGCACCTGGTGAGTACTGAACACTTACTCAACCCTACACTGAGTTTCATGTTCACAAACCCCTGTGTGTGGTTACCATTGTTCTCTCCATTTGGGTGTGAGAAATCTGAGTTAAGGGTCTTACCTGTCACATAGCTAGAACATGGCAGAGCAGGGACTTGAATCCAGGTGTCTGCGATTTCAAGTTCTTAGCCACTACCGTCATACAATGAGCCATACAGCATAGCCACTTAACCATTATTCTACGTCATTTCTTGATCTGATTTTAAAGTTATTCCTTTACCCAATCACTATTTACTGAGCACTTCATATGGGCAAAACACTGTACTAGGTGCAATGGGAAGAGCAAGAAATACCGTCCCTGACTTTTAGAATCAAAGATAGGTTCAAAGACCTACCTATGCCCCTGGGACAATGACCACTGAGCCCTTTTTCACCTACCCACACTAAATGCACTAATCACCTCCCTGAACTCCTACAAACTGCCTGAGAAACCAATCTCAAGAAAAGGATGTAATTAAAATAGATTATTCATCTCCTACGGGACATCCAGGAAGAAACTTAACCATACTTTATGTTCTCTTATGAGCCTTGAGTTCTACAGAAGTATGTGCCTCCCAGCCTACAATTCTAGACTCTCTCCTCAACTGGGCTCTTTGGATTCTTCTTCCTTACTGCTCTACAGATCTGATTCATGGAATGAATGGAATCCCTATGCATCTCTGAGTGGTTCATTCACTGCTGATGACTGACTCTCCCCTCCAGATATACCTTCCATGTGAACCTCCTCTACTAGAAGTTGTTTTGTTCTTAAGCCCTATGTGAAATATGAGTATGAAGGTGAGGTAGGCACACTCCACCATAAACAGCTTTTTATATTTATATTTACATTTATTTTTTTTTAGTTTTTGCCACCGGGTGTATGTTTCCATGCACATGCACGTGCACATGAAAGAGAGAGTGTGAAATCACCCCCCAGGAGGATGACAATGCCGCAGTCTGTTTTCCTCCATTCTTCTTTTGGGATTTTGGGTACGCGTGCACATGTGCCTGACATAATTTTCAAGCTGCCTGGCCCAAGACTTGAACCACACAACTGGCCAAGTGGGATTCAGCACCTCAACCTCTATGCCACCTGCTGACCCTACAAAAAACTCTTTTCAAGTCCATGCAGTCAGATGAACCCACCTGTTACGTCTTTAATTGCAATGACTTCCTGTCTTACAGGCCTCTTTTATTTTCTTTAATGATTTAAGCCCCAAGTTTGTCAGGTTTCTCCATACTGCCATCTCTGTGATCACTCTTGGATGCTGGTGACTTCAGTATCTACAATATTATATGTTTCTTCATCTGACCTCACTGACCTTTTACCATGGCCAAAGCTTAGACCTGATGATTGACAATAACTGTACCACCTTAGAAAGTTCACCTATAGACCTCCTACTCTCATATTTCCTTCTCATCTCCTAGCTCAATTCTTCTAATATGCCCATTCCAATTCTTCACTGCCCTGAACCTCTAACCCGTTGGTCCAACCACTTTTTCATTGTCCACTTTTTTCCCTCAGGTCCTGACATCTTTCCTTACCTAACTTAGATGTTGTTTTGTTTTGTTCTCTGTTGCTTAATAACTGAATACTGGGACCAGCAGTTGGTGTAATGGCTAAGTCACTGGACTCCCATGTAGTCGACTGTTGTTCGAGTCCCGGACCCAGTGGCTTAAACTCATGCTGGGCACGTGTGCATGCATGCCCAAGATCCCCAAGAGGAGAATGGAGGAGAAGGGATTGCGGCATGGCCACCCACCCTGGGGGGTGATTTCTCACTTTCTTTCTGTCTCTCTCTGTCTTCCTGGTGAGTGCACGCACCCTACAACAAAAATCTCTCTCTCAAAAAAATAATCAAAACATAACTGAATACCTGAATCTAGGTAATTTGCAAAGAATACAAGTTTATTTAGCTCATGATTTCAGAGATTTCAGGGACCCACATCTTGTGAGGACATCCTTGTTGGTGGAGACTCTGCAGGGTCCCAAGGCAGTGCAGAGCATCACATGGTGAGATAGAACAAGAGTACAACATGTGTGTTCCATGTGTCTGCTCTCCACCCATGCGAGCTCCACCCTGGTGATCTCATCCAGTCAGAAACACCTCCCAAGGCTCCACCTTTTGACACTATAATTGAGTTAAGTCTTAACCCTTTCAACACTGTGACAATGACTCAGCAAATTTCAATCCATGAATCTTGGAGGACACCTTCAAACAATAGCAATGCCATGACTCATCACTCCCTTGCACATAAACTCATCTCCCTTTATTTGCTCAGCCTACAGAGTCTGCGTCTCTGGTTAAATTCAATGATCCCACTCCATAGTGTTACTTCAGAAACTAAACACAGAGAAAAGCCAGGCTGACTAGATGTACTTTAAATAGATGGTGACATATTTCTTACATATTCCCTTAACCAATTTATCCTTTCTATCTCCTAGATAACTATTTTATACCTTCTCTAGTTTTCTTATATTTCCACCATACCACTTGATCCTTAAGCTTAGCTAATGATTTTACCTCTTCTATCAGTGAAAAAGGTATGTAATTAAAAAAAGCCTTTATCCACCCATGCTTTTAAGTCCAGACATTCCATTCAGCCCCAGATCATCCCATGTGCACTTGTCAACTCAAAGAGGTTGTTTCTGCCATTGTCCATCGCTGAAAGCTAATTTTTTTCCTATATCTTGAATTATTCCCATAGGCAAAAAAAAAAAAAAAAAAAAAAAAAAAAAAAAAAAAAAAAAAAATCTGGTTCCAAATTTGCAATCTTAATGTCCCCTTGAATTCAAATCCTCTCTGTTCATTGCTTTTATTTGCAGCAAAACCAGAAAGAGTACTCAGGAGTCACCCTCTCTATTATTTTTCATTTTATCTTGAATCTGTCCCATTGGGTCTTTGTCCCCACTGCCCACTGAACACCTCTTGTCAAGCTCTTAATGCTATTAAAATCTACTGACTCATTCTCAGTGATCTTAATATTTTCTTTTTTGGAGAGGTTTTTGCTATAGGGCACATGTGCTCGCCAGACAGAGAGAGACAGAGAGACAGAAAGCGAGAAATCATTCCCCGGGGGGATGGCCACACCGCAATCCCTTCTCCTCCATTCACCTCTTGGGATCTTGGGCACACACGCACATGTGCCCGGTGTGAGTTTAAGCCACTGGGTCCGGGATGCGAACCATGGTCAACTACATGGGAGTCCAGCGACATAGCCATTATGCTAACTGCTGGTCCCCAGTGATCTTAATATTTTCTTGAAGTGTTCAAAAGACTTTGAAACATTCTGGGATATCTATTCTTCTACTTTTTCTCTTACCATGCATTTATTTAACTAAATTCTCCTTTGCAGCCTGACTTCTAAATACCAGAGTGTCCTTGGCTCTTACATCAGGCCACTTCCCTTTCTATGTCCTATTCCTGTGACTAGGAATTAATTCCTAGTCATTCCATTTTTAAAAATAACATCTTTATTTATTTAATTTCAATTTGCCAGTGGGTACATGCACCTGCCAGAGAGAGAGAAGAAGGGGAGGGGGAAGAGTGAGAAAGCACCCCCCCCCCATAGGGAAAGGTCAGGCCACAATCCCTTCTCTTCCATTCCTCTCTCCTTCCGGGATATTGAGCATGTGCACATATATGCCTAGTGTGTTTATCAAGTCACTGGTCTGGGACTTGAACCATGCAGTTGCCATGTGGCATCCAGCTCACTTAAATACCAGGCCATAGGCTGGGTTTCTCACTTAAATATACTGATGACTTCTAACTTTGTAGATTTAGATCTTACCTCTGCCCCAACGTCCGGACTTACACATACAACACCTGTCCTAACATCTGTAATTGAATGTCTAACAGCCATACAATTATAACATAGGAAAACTAACCTCTTGATTCCCTCCCCTAAACTTTTCCTCCTTCAGTTTTTTTCAACTCAGTCATGGGCACTACCACTCACCAGCTGCACAGGGCAAAATTCTTGAAAACTTCTTGATACTTTCTTTATGCTTTACTTCCTGCTTCTCAGCACATAAATACAGCCCAACTGTAGAACTTTTAGGTTCCATTTTCAAAAATATTTTTAAAATCAAGCTTCTATTTCTAATAATACAGAAACTATGAAATCAAGTCTAAGAAAAGCCAACAACAAAATACTGTGAGAATGTCTGACTTTCGACTAAATAAATTCCAGAAATAAATGAGAGAAGAAATTAGATACATTATTAGAAAAAGAGATATTTGAGAAATTTCCAAAAGTGATAAAATAATCAATACATAGTTTCAAGATGACTAATCAGGACTGAGGTGGTTAAGTGGCTAGATCCTACATGGCTGATGGCACAGTTTGTGTCCTGGACCCAGTGGATTGAGAAACAGGCTAGGAGTATGTACACACATGCCGAAAATTTCAAAAGAAGGGAGAGATGGAGGAGAAGATATTGTGGTATGATGATTCCCCATGCATGGGGTCTGTCTCACTTTCCTCACTTTCTTTTTCTCTCACTGTTTTTCTTGTGAGCACACATATTCTCTGGCAAATTACAAAAAAAAAAAAAAAAAAAAAAAAAAAACATGCAATTCTTGCTCTAACTTTCAGTTTTTTGTGAACACACAATTTTTCTGCAAAAAAAAAAAAAAAAAAAAAAAAAAAAAAAAAAAGAAAAAAGAAAGAAAGAAAGAGACAGAGAGAGAGAGAAAAGAGAAATAAAGAACTCCACACAAAACACAACAAAAAAAATTAACGCATCTAGGGAATAAAGGCAGATTCCCTTTAAATAGCAATAACACTAATAGCTGATTTTTCTTTTCTTTTCTTTTCTTTTTTCTCTAGAGAGATTTCTACTGTAAGGCACATGCACTTGTCGAAGACACAGAGAGAGAGACCAAGAGACAGAAAGGAAGAAATCACCCCCCGGAGAGGATGATCATGCTGCAATCCCTTCTCTTCCATTCTCTTCTTGGAGTTTTGAGCACCACCCACACAAACCCAGCATGAGTTTTAAGCTGCCGGGGCTGAGACTCGTACTGTGGCTGTGGCTACATGGGAGTCCAGTGCTGTAACCATCATGCCATCTGCTGGTCCCAATAGCTGATTTTTCAACAACAGCAATGGAAACCAGAAAACCATGAATAATGTTTTTACTGTATTAAGATTAAACAAACAAACAAGCAAAAACAAAACAAAACAAAACAAAATGAACAAATGAACAAGTAAGGGAAAAAAAAAACAAAACCAGGACTGGCCTTGTAGCCTAGTAGTAAAGAGAGCCAGATCCCACACACCCAAGTATGATTCAAACCCCAGTCCCGATGACTTGAAAATTATGCCAGGCACCTGTGCCTGTGGGGTCAAATTCCGATGGGGAAATGAAGAAGGGACTCCAGTGGACCATGCCCTTTTAGCAGGTGTTTTCTCCCTCTCCCTCTTTCTATCTTGCTCTGGTGACAACATGTGCCCTCTGATAATCAAAAAAAGGGTTGGGGAGCCAGCAGGTGGCATGGTGGTTAAAGCACTAGACTCCCATATGGCCGACCGTGGTTTGAGCTTGAAATCCAGTGGTTTGAAAGTCATGCCAGGTACGTGTGTATAGAGGCTGTCTCCCTGGGTTTTTCTCACTTCCTCTCTCTCCGTCTCTCTCTGGCAAGTGCATATCCCTATGACCCACTCTTCCAAAAAACGTAAACAGAGAAGTAACAACATGTTCTGCAGTACTCTATACTAATCCAAAAGCAAATATTGTCAAATTTCCAAGTATTGAAATCACGCAGCTAGTAGAAGAAACAAGACACGAATAGAAATAAATAAAACTGAAAAAGAATATACAACAGAGAATATCACCAAATCAATGACATTAGTTATTAGGAAAATGCAAAGTAAAACCACAATGAGTTATTATTTCTCACTGTTTAGAACGGCTTTTATCAAAAAGACCAAAGGTAAATGCTGGTGAGGTTGTGGAAAAAAGGGAACACTGTACACTGTTGGTGGAAATGCAGATTAGTCTCGCCATTATAGAAAACAGTGTGACTGTTTCTCAAAGACTAAAATATAATTATCATATGATTCAGCAATCCTAATTTTGAGTATTTACTTAAAAGATTTGAATTCGGTACGGCAAAGAAATGTCTGCATCTCCATGTCATTGCAGAACTATTCAGGATGACAAAGTTGTAGAATTAACCACCTATACATCCATCAACAGACGAATGAATAAATGAAATGTGATACATATAGCTATAAAATGATATTCAGCTTTAAACAAGAAGCGAGTTCTGTTATCCACAACAGGGATGGAACTGGGGACATTATGTTAAGTTAAAAAGTAGTCTGGCATAAAAAGGCAAATCCTGGATGTTCTCACTAATATATAGAATCCAAAATAATTGAGCTCATAGAAGCAGATAGCAGAAAGACGGTTCCAGAGGCCAGGAGTTTAGGGAAATGGGCAAATAATGGTCAAACAGTACACAGTTTCAGTTAGACAGGAGGACATTTTTAAAGTGCTGTTGCACAGTGTGGTGTTAACAACAGAGTATTACACATTTTTAAATTGTTCAGAGTAAGTTTCAAATAGTCTCACCATAAAGAATTTAAGAATTTGAGATGATAGATATGTTAACTACTAGCAGGATCTGATTATTTCACATTGTATTCATAAATTACAACATCACTTTGTACTCTAGCATTCATGAAATTGTCAATTTAAAAGATGTTAAAGTTTTAAACTTTAAAACTGGTGAGATTGATTAAGAATTTAAAAACACAGAAGACAAAAATAACCATAATCCAGAATTAAGTAGAATACATTAAAGTTGCTGAAAACACTACACAGATAATAAAAAGTTATTGCAAATAAAGTGTATAAAATGGGCAAATTACTACAAAAACATAGCATTAAAAATTAATCCAGTACAGGCAGAAGATGTGAATATTTCCACAGCCATAAGGAAAAGTAAGATAGTAGCTCTACTCTTGCCCCTTCTATTTATTAGGTTGTTGGGAAAGTCATGATATATTTTTCTATGCAAACATGCATCATGACTTTCCTGACAACCAATTTATCTATTTATTTATTGCTATTTTCATTTTTTTTTTTTGGAGAGATTTTCACTATAGGGCGTATGCGCACACCAGACAGAGAGAAACATAGAGACAGAAAGCAAGAAATCACCCCCCAGGGGGGATGGTCATGCCACAGTCCCTTCTCCTCTCGGGATCCTGGGCACGCACGCACACACGCCCGGTGTGAGTTTTAAGCCACCGGGTCCAGGACGCGAACCGCGGTCGACTACGTGGGAGTCCAGCGACATAGCCATTACGCTAACTGCTGGTTCCCGTATTTATTGCTATTTTCAAACCACCAGGTCTGGGACTCGAACTGTGGTTGGCCATGTGAGAATCCAGCACCTTAACCATCATGCCACCTGCTGGCCCAACTTCTATTCAACATATCACTAGAAAGAGCAATAGGACAAGAAAAGGAAATATAAGGCATTTGAATCAGAAAGGAAGAAGTAAAATTATCTCTATTTGCTGATAACATAATCCCATATGTAGAAAACCCCAAAGATTACACACACACACACACACACACACATACACAAACACACACTTGCTTTAATTAATAAATTCATTAAAATGGCAGGATACAAAATCAGCATACAAAAATCACTATTGAGTCAGTTCCGTGGTATAACACTAATGCACTTTTCAAGAGAAACTGTGTTCCATCTGGTGACCATGGTTCGAATCTGCAGTATAGTCAGCCTGAGACATGCCAGGATCTGATGGGCTGGAGAACTTGAGGTAGGGGTTCACAGCATGACCAGATCCTATGGAGTGTTCCTCTCTCTGCTTCTCATTTCTTTTTCTGTCTCTACTGTGCATGCATACACATGATATCAAAAAAAGAGAGAGGGAATCAGCACTTAGCATAATGGCTATGTCGCTGGACTCCCACGTAATCGACTGCAGTTCACGTCCCGGACCCGGTGGCTTAAAACTCACGCCAGGTGTGTGTACGTGCATGCCCAAGATCCTGAGAGGAGAATGGAGGAGAAGGGATTGCGGCGTGACCATCCCCCCTGGGGGGTGATTTCTCGCTTTCTGTCTCTATGTCTCTGTCTGTCTGGCGAGCGCACACGCCCTATAGCAAAAACCTCTCCAAAAAAAAAAGAGAGAGAGAGAGAGACAAAATCAATATTGTTGCTATATTCAAATAGCAATCTAGCTAAAAAGGAAATTAAAAAAAACTCAGTAGTATTAAAAAATACAACATTGGGAACCAGCAGTTAGTGTAATGGCTATGTCACTGGACTCCCACGTAGTCGATCGTGGTTCGCGTCCTGGACCCGGTGGCTTAAAACTCATGCCGGGCGCATGTGTGTGTGTGCCCAAGATCCCGAGAGGAGAATGGAGGAGAAGGGATTGCGGCGTGACCATCCCCCCTGGGGGGTGATTTCTCGCTTTCTGTCTCTATGTCTCTGTCTGTCTGGCGAGCGCATGCGCCCTATATCAAAAATCTCTCCAAAACAAACAAACAAACAAACAAAAAAATACAACATTTAGGAATATATTTAACAAAAGAGGTAAAAAATTTGCTCAATGAAAACTTTAAAACATTGGTAACAACAACTAGAGAAGATGTAAATAAGTGGACAGCTATTCTGTGTTCTATTATCAAAAGAATGAACATTGTTAAAATGTCCATACTACTCAAAGAAATACAAAAACTTAAGGCAAATCATGTAAAAATTTGAATGACCCTCTTTATAGATATAGGAAAAAATTCTAAAATTTGTACAAAATCAAAAAATTCTGAGAATACTGGCAATAATGACCAAAAAAGAGTTAAAGGCATCACAATTCCTGATTTTAAATTATATTGCAAAGCAATAGTAATAAAATCAGTCTGGTCCTGGTATAAAAACATAAACATGCACCAATAGAACAGTATAGAGAGCCCAGAAACAAATCCAACCAAATATGGTATTCTAACTTTAAAACAAAAAAAAAATTTAGAGAGATTTTTGCTATAGGGAGCATGTGCTCACCGGAGAGACAGAGAAAGAAAACTAGAAATCACCCCCAGAGGATATAACCACACTGTAATCTCTTTTCCTCCATTCTTCTCTCCAGATTTTGGGCATGCATGCACACGTGCCTGGCGTGAGTTTTAAGCCTCCAGGTCTGGGAGTTAAACTATAATCAGTTATATAGGAATCCAGCAATGTAACTGTTACGCTATCTGCTGGTCCTGTGTTAGTCTACTTTTTGACAAGGACACTACAGGACATAATGGGAAAAGAATAGTCTTGTTAATGATGCCGAGAAAATTATTAATAGATGTCCACATGCAAAGAAATGTAACTGGACCCTTATCTTATACCATACACAAGATCAACTCAAAATGAATAAAAGACCTAATGCAAGATCTGAAGCTTCCAGAAGAGAACATTAGAGAAAAGCTCCTCGACCTAGGTCTTGGTGATGACCTTTGGTTCTCACTTCAAAAGCTCATACCACAAAGACAAAAAAAGATGAATGTGACAACATGAACTATAAAGTACTGTACAGCAAAAGAAACAATCAACAAAATGAAAGGAAACCCATGGGCAATGAAAAAATATTTGTAAGTCACTTCACTACTAAGAGGTTAGTGTGGAAAATTTATTTTAGGGACCAGCAGTTGGCATAATGGCTTATGTTCTTGGACTCCCATGTAGTCGACCGCAGTTCCAGTTCTGGACCTGGTGGCTTAAACTCACGCCAGGCGCATGTATGTGCGTGCCCAAGATCCCGAGAGGTGAATGGAGAAGAAGGGATTGTGGCATTGCCATCGCCCCTGGGGGGTGAGTTCTCACTTTCTGTCTCTCTGTCTCTCTCTTTCTTGTGAACACATGCGCCCTATAGCAAAAACCTCTAAAAAAGAGAAAAAGAAAAAAAAAGAAAATTTATTTAAAAAAAAATATAACATGATAACAGAAATCAAATAACCTGATTAAAATACAGGGAAAAGACATAAACAGAGATTTCTCCAAGAAGACATAAAAGTTCCCAACAGATGTGAAAAGGTGCTAACATCACGAATCATCAGGTAAATACAATTAAAAACCACTTGAGATGTCATCTAACATCTGCTAAGATGGCAATTATCAAAAAGACAAGAGTTGTCAAATGTTGGCAAGGATGTGGATAAACATGGGAATGAGCAAAGAGCATGGAGGTTCCTAAAGAAACTAAAAACAGAACCGCCCAATGATCCACCAATCCCTCTGCTGGGTGTATATTAAGGAGATGAAATGACCACATTGTAAGCTACGTGCCATGTTTACCTGCAGCATTACTCATGATAGCCAAGGTATGAAAACAGCCTAAGTTTTGTCCTTCATCAGATGAATGGAGTTTTTCAAAAGTTATATTATAAAATCATGTATTACCTTACGTGTAGCTTGTAACAGGTAAATCTCAAATATATACAATAAAATCTATTTATTTATTTTCCCACAAAGAAAACTTCAGGCATAGTTTCTTCACTGGTAGATTCTGAACATATTCAAGGAAAAGATGATTTTTATTTTGTATGGATTTTTCTAAAGAACATAAAAGAGACCGACTACATCTCTTTTTTTTAATGAATTTATAAGACTACTGTTACCTTGTTTCCTTAAGAAAAAAACAAAAGGGCAGGGCCTCTCACTTGTAAACATGGATGTGAAAGTCCTAATCAAGGCAAATCAAGAAATTTATAAAAACCATATATCATGACCATGTAGGATTTATCTCAGTAAAGGAAGGCTGATTTACATGACAAAAATATTATAATTAGTATAATCACTCTGTTAACAGATTGAATGAGAAGAAAACATATGCTCATCTCAATAGAAGAAAAAGCCTTGATAGAATTAGCAATTTATTCATGATTGAGTAAGTTATGAGCACGTTAGATGCATTTGTGAGCTCAACACTAGATGCAATGTAATAAAATGGCGGGTCAGATGGCAGCTGACTGAGGTGGCCTGGGTTCACCTACGCTAGGTTTCAAGTGTTAGGTTAGACTCAACATCTGTATATCTTCGGACTTTCAGGCTATCAGCGACATGTTCTTCTCCTGGTTACAACAGAAGCAACAAAAGAAAGTGCAGAAACACAGGCTATCTCTTAAGGTCCAGTTTTGTGTCACAAGGTCATTTTTAGTGTCAAAGTGCAAAGCAGTCATGGAGCCAAGCTCAATGCCAGTGAGGTAAACCAATACATACCACCTTAAGTGGGAGGAATTGTAGCCACATGACAAGAAGCATGGACACAGAGAAAGATGAAGAATTAGAAATTATAATGTAATTTATATTATAAATAGAAAAGAACTTCCTTAATGGGGCCAGCAGGTGGCGTGGTGGTTAAGGGCACTGGACTCCCACATAGCTGATCGCCAGTCAAGTCCCCGACCTGGTGCTTGTTTTCTCACTTTCTCTTTCTCGCTCTTGTTCTATCTTTCTCTAGTCGAATGAAAAATAAATAAAGTTAAAAATAAAAAAAAAAATTCTTTAAAAAAAAGAAATAGAAAAGAACTTGCTTTAACTGTTGAAGGTTATCTATACAAAATAAGCAAAAATTAAAGCAAATAGCATAGGTAACTGTGACACTTGACCAATTTCTTTTCTACATATGGAGAAAATAAAGATGCCACTATCACTATTTTTATTTGACATATTCATTGAGCATTTGAGGTTTTAGCCAACAGTATAAGAGAACAAAAAGAAATAAAAGCATAATGACTGGTGAAGAAGAAATAAAACTGCCTTTTGTTGTTTCAGATTATATGATTATATATTTTGAAAGTTCAAAAGAATCTATAGGTAAATTATTGGAATGAATAAGAATATATAGTAAGTTTGTTGGATTAAGCAATCAAAATTCAAAGATGATGTACTAGCAATCTACATACTAACAATAAATACATTTTTAAAAGATACAGTTAATACCTCGACAGTAGAGAGTAAGTAAGACTGTACATACTGAAAGATGTCTAAAATCTTTTGGAGATTTAAAAGTTTTAAAACTTAAAACTTTAAAACACCATTAAAGAAGACCGAAGCAGAAAAAAATGATCTTCATGGACTGGAATACTTAATATAGCAAAGATATTAATTCTCTCCTGAACTGATTTACGTATGTAAGGCATTTCAACAGAAATCCAGGTGAGATTTGGTTGACAGGTGATATCATGCAAAAGGAGGTAACTGAATGTACAAGGCTGGGAGCTGTCTGTTCTGGCTGTATAGAAAGAAAGAATCTTGGGGAATCAGAGACAAAGCTGGTTTTCCTACCCGATGCTCACAGGGCAAGGCAAATGGTACCTCTGCACAGCTCTATAAATCCATATGGAAAGTGGGAAATAGGCTCTTTATGGTTGAGGCAAACAGAAAGGGGGCCTGAGGTTAGGAATAAATTTTCAGAGACTTTTGACAACATACTGCGCTAAAAATCATGAGTCATCTCCGCTACAGTCTGGACCAAGTGTTAAGGTAAGAAAGAGGCAATTTATTCTCGTCTAAGGTTATATGCAAGGCTAGGATTTATGAAAAGTTCATGGTATTTGATGTAAAAAAGTTTTTTATAAAATATATATCAATGACTATATGAACAGTGTCAGCCTTACACGTCTTCGTCTTTAAACCTTCGTCTTAATTGTGAGTTGTACTTCTGTGTGGATGGACCGAGATGCTCGTGTTGCTCTTAAGTCCCAAGTTGGTTCTAACCTTGGCTGCCATGAGAAACTAGTCAGGAGCTTTAAAAATCCTGATGCCAGCCAGCGCCAGACCAGTCAAATCAGAGCCCTTGGGAGTAGACCGGGATATGAGTACTTTTTAAAGTTTCCCATGTGATTTTAAGGTATAATCGGTGTTGAGAACCTCTGCTGTAAGTAAAACCAAGCCTTTAGTGTCAGTGAATTATTAAACATGAATTTTCAGAGCCTCCTCTAAACCAATTAAAACACAAATCAGTGAGGATGGAACCTAGGCATTGTCATTTTTCAAAGCTCTGCAGGAAGTCTGAGGTACTGCCTGAATTCAGATGGTTTTAAGTCTTCCACTTGCTATTAATCACCACGCTCAGCATTGCCGATACCTACGTGGGGTCTTGACAAAGTTCATGGGAAATGCATATTATGAAAAAAAGCTAGACATGGCTGTTTCAAATGATTATTATTATTTGCACCAAAGTAAATTTGTCCTTTAGTTTCATTTTTCCACAAACCTTGTGAGGTCCCCTCATGTGCATGATTTTTTGTAACAGTGGCTTTAATTCTTATTCACTTGAATAACTCTTTCAGTGGTACACTGGCTAAATTCAACTAAAAAAAAAATCCCTGATATTTATTAACTATCTATTAAAGAGAAGCATAGCACTGGTCTTTAAGGTAAAAAAAAAAAAAAAATCCTAAACAAATACATATTCCAGGTTTTGGTAAAATTGTGGTGGTCTCCATTAAAATCTGTAAAAGACTTTAATGACATTAAGAGAGATGATTAAGAAGCAAGGCACATATATATCTTTTCTCCAAACCCTCAGATACAGCCCAGTCATATGAACCATATAGCACCTCTCCCATTCTCACAGCTTGGGAGAAGGGGAGAGGGTAAGGTGGTAATAAAACGAGGCAACATCACACCAAATATTATAATAGTCCTGCCAGCCCTGTCGTACCTGAGAAGTGTAGTTCACACTCACAAGAGCGGTGGAGCAAGTTACACTCCTCTGGCACCTCCTTGGCAGGCATGTAACTCCTAAGTGACTTAGCAAAATCTGGAACTTAGAAGGCCAGGGTACTGGCTTATAGTTGAAAACCTCGGTGAGAATTATTGGAGGACCCCACCGACATCATAGCTTTGAGTGGGCTGTTCCTGTGGGTCCCGGTCACTAAATTTCGGTTCATAAGGGAAGCTCAATCCTTAACAGTGTAAGTACAAAGATTCTCAGTTAATAAACTCCATGTTTTAAAATGCCTCATGGGGTTGCTATTTTACAAAGTTCTTCTGCAGATATTATTTAATGCAAGACAGATACAGCATTCTGTTTAGTTTTTAATGTGAGTAGGGAGCGATTTGAAAAGATGAACAAGTGGCTGGCTCACTGGTAGGGACAAGGAATCCATGCCTTTCCCTTTATTATCAGGAACTCTTGACATCGGTATGACGCCACAAGACAGGCAAAACACGTTCCAGTTACTCATGGAGATGGAGCAAATAAAGACGACCCCGTGGCCAACACACGATAAGCACGCAAACCTCAATTCCAGACCGAGTTTCCGCAGTGGTGTTCATCGTGCTCTGGGCAGTTTTCCTTTGTATAATGTCACAGATGGACACTGGGGCTTGGCCATGATACTGATGTTTTGACCAGATACCCAGGAACAGTTACATCCTTGTCCAGTAATTATTCTTCCTCATTCCATCCATCTTTACTCCCTACCCTGAGAGTGCTGTCCACATGAAATACAATAAAGAGGGCCAGCAGGTGGCATACTGATAAAGGGGCTGGACTCCCACATGGCCAATCACATCTCAAGCCCCAGACCTAGCAGATTGCTTTCTTATTCTCTCTCTCTCTCTCATGAGAATATGTGCCCTATAGCAAACTAAAAAGAAAAAAATAGTAAATAAAATTACATAAATAATTTCTTAAAAAGAAATGCAATAGCAGAAAGAGAATAAGAGTGCCAGCTTATTAATGGCCTGTTGAAGAGTTCAACTCCAAAATTAAACTGCTGAATAAAAAAGAAAAACTTTGGGGCCAGCAGGTAGTGTGGTAGCCAAGGCACTGGATTCCCACATGGCTGACTGTGGCACCTGGTGGCTTGAAAATCACACTGGGCGCATGTGAGTGCATGCTCAAAAATCCCAAGAGGAGAATGTAGAAAAAGAGATTGCAGTGTGGTCATTCCCCTTGGGTAGGGAATTCTCACTTTCTCTGTCTCCTTCTGTCTCTCTCCAGTGAACACATGTACCCTGCAGCAAAAAAAAAAAAAAAAAGGAAGAAAGAAAAAGAAAAACCTTGTTGTAGCACGTAGTTTAGACTTGAGACTAATATGGAAAATCAATCGCTATTTTCTGTTTTTTGCCCCACTCCCCAAAACTGAACTACAAGGCCAATGTGCTTCATGTAAGACTATGAAGAGGGAGAGAGATGGCCAGCATAAGTTCACTCAACCACACATAAATGGGAGGGGGTTGGGGGTGAGACAAGACCTCCAGCACTGTTTCATCTTAAATCTACAGGAGGGAGGAAAGAGGAGTTCAAGAGTGAGAGAGAGGAGAGCCATGGCTTTGCCTTTTTTAAATAAAGAATTGTTTTATTTAACATTTATTTATTTATTATTTAAATGTGACCAGGGAGAGAGAGAGACAGAGAGCGAGAAAGTGAGAAAGCAAGCTGTCAGGTCTGGGACTTGAATTGCGGTTGGCCATGTGGAAGTCCAGTGCCCTTAACCACCACGCCACCTGCTGGCCCCCTGGCTTTGGCTTTTAAGGCACAGTAGCCACGCTCGCTGGTGAGATGCAGCCCAGTGCATGTCTGCCCTGTGGTGTGACCATCTAGCTATGGATTCTTCCTCCCTGCAGGGAAATAAGCTCAGGAGAGAGAGTTAGGGTGGGTTTATCTAAGAGGACAGTAGCAGGACCCTCATCGTACAATAGACTCAGGGTCACTTTTTTTTTTCTTTGTAGATTTTTGACATAGGGCACACATACTTGCCAGAGAGAGACAGGGGGAAAGTGAGAAATAATTATCCAATTTTGTAGGTTTTGCAAAGCTAAATCTTGACAAAAGGTGCTAACACTAACGTTACCTTCAATGAAAAAGGAACGTATCAGGTGCTCAGGGATCACAGGGCCCATATTCTGACAGATTATTGACCACAGAACAGTAATCTCCCTTGTCGCACATACCTAGAATTTCTCCATGAGTTTCTGAGTTGCCACATGAGGAAGGCTGCTCCCTCTAGTTCAGATGTCCTAAATCCAAGAGCCACCTTCGATGAAATTGAGCACTTTGGTTTCTGCTTAGAATGCTTTGTTTGTTTTCTTGACCATCTCCAGGCCGCCAGGCACTGTGACACCTCTAGTTTTAAGACTCATGCCGTTTGTTAGTCTGCAACCCTTGTTATCTCCTACTTTTCCCATCAGTGTCCCGTTGACCCCAATGCCACAGGCAATAGCAGCCTACTGACTCGATTTCTTGCCCTAGTCTTTTTTCTTTCCAGTCCACATGTCTCTATCCAAATGTAATATTTCATTTCAATCATGTTCCTCCCCCAAGAAATATCCTGTGGTAGTTACCAATGGCCAATGGCTGAAATGACCACCTCTGGGACATTAGGTTTAAGGCCTTCTATGATCTGACTTCTGTTTGCTTTCTCCTTTTTCTCTCCTTTCCTCTCCCCTCCTTTCTCTCTTTCTTCCTTTTTCTATCCTTCCTTTCCTCCCTCCTTCCGTTTTCTCCTCCTTCCTTTCTTCTTTCCTTCCTTCCTTTTTTCTGTCTTCACTTTCCTCTGTCCTTATATCCCTTCTTCCTTCCTTTTTCTATTTTTAATTGACACATAGTAAGTATACATATTATGGGTTATGGTGTGATCTTTAGATACATATACATAATGCATATTGATTGAATCAAGATAACTGGCTCCTTTATAACCCTGAAACCTCATTTCCTTCCTGGAACATTTTTCTGGTAGTTTCCAGCACACCTGCACACTCCACACCCTGTCTCTCCTGTAGCTCTGCTGGAATGTCTTCCTTCCTATTCCCTCGTCATTTGACTGCTTTTCATTTTTTCCTTCAAGGTTTGGCTCAGGTGTGACTTCTTCAGGAAGCATTCCAGCTAGCCCTTCCTACTCTCGCTGCTGTTATACTCTCTATACATCTGCGAGAGCACGCACCGCACAACGTGAAATGTTTGTCTTTGCCACTAAGCTACAGAGCTCAGGGACTGCTCCCAAAATCCCCAAACTCCCGATCTTTAAAGAGAGAAATCCTCCTTGCTACATTGTCTACAACCCTTTAGAGGGTTAGAAATCAGTTCCATTGGGGCTGGCAGGTAGTGTGGTGGCTAGGGGTGGTTGACTGCCATTCAAGCCCTGGACCTGGCGGCCTTCTCTCTCTCACTCTCTCTCTCTCTCTGCTCCTCTTTGGTCAAATTAAAACCAAACAAAACAAAAGTAAAGAAAGAAAGAAAGTTAAATAAAATAATTCTTAAAAAAAAAAAAGAAAGAAAAAGAAGTCAGTTTCATAATTAGCATGGGAACCAAGCATAAATAGTATGTTTGTGGTTTTCGGGCAAAGTCCATCTCTCATACCAACTTCAAGAATTAGCAGCAGCTGGGGCTGGCAGGTGGCATGGTGGTTGGGAGTGTTGGACTCCCACATGGCCGAACGCAGTTAGAGTCCCAGACCTGGTGGCTTGCTTTCTCTCTCTCTGTTCCTCTCTGGTCAAATCAAGATAAATAAATAAAAGAATAAAGTTAAATAGATTTAAAAAACAAAGTTAGCAGCAGCTAACTCTGAACCACCTACATGGATTGCGAAGTTTGTGTAGATACTGTGAAAACCAGTGTGACTGATAGACAAGTCCTGCTATGAGGACAGGATCAGTGTCCTATAGTTGCCAGTTGGGATTTAAAGGGAAAAAGCTAACATACGTCGATCATTTACAAGATATAAAAATATACATTAAGTACTGTGGCTATTTGCTTTGTTTTGATTTTTGTTAATACTAACGTGGCTTTATTTAAAATTGCCAAAGCACACATGCACTCATCACCAAGAGTGAGAAAGAGAGAGAGAAAGAGAGGAGGAAAGAGAGAGAGAGAGAGAGAGAGAGAGAGAATGCACTCACCCCATCCAAAGAAAAGTAGCCAAACCACATCCCCTTCTCCTTCATTTCTCCACCCTGTCGGGAGCTGGAACATGCATGCACATATGCCCAGCATGTTTTTCAAGCCTCTGGGGCCAGACCTAAACTGCAGCTGGCCATGCAGAATCTGGCTCCCTTATCCACTAGGCCGCAGCACCAGTCCTAACCTGACTGACTTGTGACCGATTCCATGTCATTGACAACGCTAGCTCTCAGAGACAGCATGCACCTTGCTACAGTGACTATGATTAAGGTGTTGGAATACAAAGTTAAGGGGGTGGACCTGGAACTCAAAGCCCGCTCTGCCTAATTTAAGGGCCCTGGTTCCATTCAGTGCATCAGACTCTTTCTTCCTTTAAGTTAGACGTTGCTATTCAAGGTCAACTCTACAGTTACGACAAACGACAACAGCACAGCCTACTCCAAGGACCCTCGGCTGCATCTGAGTTTGTGCAGGACTGTGTCTCTCATTTGGTTTGAATGCTTGGACTGTTTCTCTGGAGCCCTGCTCATGCTGCCACCACTCACAGGCTGGCTTCCAAGGGCCCTGGTTGCTTCACCCTGTACCTGGCCTCCAGGGAGAGGACCCTGCCCATCCCTGTACCCCTCTCTACAGACACAGATGGAAATGGACCTTTCCCTAGCTTTCTACTGTGCCACAAAGACAAAAGATAACTTTGAGTGAAAACTGACCAAAAAATGAGGAGAGTACAATGGACATACTCAACCATATACAGCTATTAAGACCTTTTGCCAGTCTGCATTTGCTTCCCCAGCTCAAGGGTAGATCACTCTCCAATTTAGAAACTGTGCCAGGCTTTGGAATCTGGGTCTCTGTGACAAGAAAGTGACAACTGTCATTTCTTCAGGTCAATTTAAGTCCTGTCTTCAAAGCTCTCGTTTCCTAACCTGCAACTGTCTTTCTAGAATGAGGCACAATGGAAAAGTCCACATCACTGGGAGAACACTACATTTGTCTCCACTCCCAAAATGTGGCCTCATGCACCAGCAACTTGGTCCCAAGTCTGACATCAGTGCATTTCCCAAAGCCTGAGTTTTATATTATTAAGGTCATCTTTTTATGTAAGCATCACCATACGAGCCCTCAGAAAGGGCTGTGCCTTCGTGGGCAATGGCTTTGAGTCTCTCGCTGTATCTTAACTTTCGACGCAGTTAAGTGGGTCGAAAGAGCACTTACAACGCATCTCTTGTTTCCAGTGTGGCAGTGATAAGATGACGGTTCTTCAAGGGGAGGGAAGGAGGCAAAGGAAGGAAGGACAGAAGGAAAGAAGGGAAAGAAACAAGGAAGGAAAGATCAAAGAGAGAGGGAAGGAGGAAAGAATGAAGGGGAGAAGAAGAAAGGAAATAATGAGCGGTAGGGAGGGAAGGAAGGAAAGAAGGCAGGTGGGCAGGCAGGCAGGCAAGGTTATCTGCATTATTAGAGGTTAGAAGAGGGAGACATGCCTGTGGACAAGGCTGATTGGGAAGGCTTGGATGTAGGAACCTGGTTTCTCTGTGGGGTCAACAAGATGAAGAGTGCAAGTGGGAGGTCCATAAAACAGAGAGCCCTTCCCCCTCCCTGTTCATCTGATTTGAGTGAAGCTACCTGACAGCACCAACAGGGATGCCACCCAGTTGCCTGTATTCGGGGCTCTGCATAGTCCACTCATGCATAACACCTTGAGGTCGAGGCGAAGCAATCCCTGTTGACCTAATTGTCCATGTCTGTTAAGGTTTGACACTCTCAAGAAATGAAGGGAGTTGGGGCCAGGAGGTAACACAGTGGTAACACAGCTGAACTATGTGTAAAAGGTTTTCACTTCGAATCCCACATCATGCCTAAGCACACTGGGCATGGGCATACGAATCCATGATTCAGGCTGGCCAAGACTGCGAGTGCCTCATGGAGTGAAGACCCTGATGGGGGTCCCAGTCTCTCTCTCTCTCTGTCTCATGGAAGAAATAAGTAAATGAACTTAAAAAATGGAAAGAAGAGAAGAGATGAGATATTAGCAAGGTGGGGAGATGGGCTGAACAATATTGTGACAGATCACATGGTTTGAAAACCAGAAGAACATATACATTAAAAAGCATCTTCTAATAATGGCTGGATGCTTTTCCTTTGATGCTCAAATGGCATATTTCAAGACTAGCCTTTAGACAACCTTCTGCAAGGTGATCAATTGCAACTAATTGCTTATTGTATATTTTCTCCATGCTTTTGTGTCTCATGTTTGTTTGTCTTTCCTGTTCTATTTTCAGACAACGAGGGCTTAAGCAAAAAAACCTGCTGAATGTAGCTATGAATATTTAAGCATGTATTTTGTGTACACATTTGATATTCTCTCCAGAGCCCATAATCAAGGAAGTGATAAGAGGAAGCTGGACCACTGTGCGGTGCTGGCTACCCAGCAGCTAAAGGTCTTAGGGGGAAAGGGCAGATTCTGTGAGCTGATAGTCTGAAGACCTCCAGCAAAGCCACAAGAGGACATATGGTAGAGGGTGGCAGGGATATGAGGGAGTGGGGAAAGGAGGAAACAGGGACCACCAGGTGGCATACTGGTTGAGGTGCCAGACCCCCACATGGCCGCAGTTCAAGTTCCGGACATGGTGGCTTGAAAGTCATGCCAGGCACACATATATGTGTGCCTGAAGACTTGAGAAGAGAGCAGAGGAGAAGGGATTTTGGTGTGGCCGTCCCCCTTGGAGGGTGATTTCTCACTTTCCCTCTGTCTGTCTCTCTCCAGTGAATACACATGCCCTACAGCAAGAGAAAAAAAAATAAAAATTTTTAAAAAGGAGGAAAGTAACAAGGGGTATCTACCAGGTGTACAAAGAGGTATAAGGGTTCTGTCTATATTCATCCACTCGTTCATTCTAAATGAATACTTGCTGTGATCCTGGATCTGCTCTAGTTTAAGGGCTCCAACACCGATCAAAGCAGTCACTGCTGCAAGGAGCTCAGAGTCCAGAAGGGTCAGGAACCATGATATAGCCTCATGGACACCATGGGAGAAGCACTCAGGTGGAATGAGAAACTGCAGGAACAGTAGACGGATATCGGGAAGGGCTCTCAGAGGGAGACAATGCTTGGGCTAAGCCTTAGAGGATGAATTAGCCATGGACAGGATTTCCATCCTGGAAGCAGCACACACCAAAGACCTGATGTGCAAGAGGCTGAGGGAAAGCCCATGTCGGAGTGGTTCTGCACAGGAGAGGAGGGGAGGGGTACAAAGGAAGGCTGGAACGGTGCAGCTCTGCTGCAGAGTGGCTGGTGTGCCCTGCTCAGGAATGTGAGCGTTACTGAGAGGCCTTGGATGCAGAGCCATTTAAAGATTTAGAACCTGCTTCAGCCTTGCATTTTAGAAAGATCATCCTGGCCAATGTTTGGAGGATAGATGACAAGGAGGAGATGAGATTACTACAACGGTGTTGGAGAGAGAGATGCTGAGGGCCTGGATAGAGGCAGTATGTGGGACGAAGGCAAAAGGATGGAGGTGGGGGCAGAGGTACATCCAGGAACCAAGACGGCAGGAGAGAGGGCTGATGAGAGGTGGCATATGTGGGAGACTAGTCTTCGCCTACAGGCCAGGCTGCTAATAGTGAATGGGAGTTGAGTCACCTAAGTTCAGAATCCTGCCACTGCCCTTTACTAACTCTGTATCTTTGGGCGAATTACTCAACCTTCCAGTGCTTCTGCATCCATCAACAGTGAAGGGTAATGCAAAATTAGCCTAATACTGACATTAGTGAGCATCTGTAAAACACTCGGAACAGTATCTACATAAAACAAGCACTGTAAGTGTGTATTCCGTAACATAAATACAACTTGACGGAGGGAGGCCAACAGGGGTGGGGTGGGGTGGGGAAGAGCTGGGCTCCTACTTAAGGTAAAGGGTGATCTGGACAAGGACCACTGGAGGCCCTGAACCCTCCGTTACAGGTTTGTAACAGGTTATAGAAACAATCACGAGTAAGTATTTACCAGCCTTTACTCCTTTAATACCAGTTTGACATTTCTGCTCTCTCCAAGGTGAGTGATACTTGCACATTTTACAACTAGATGGATTGGAAACTTGGAAGCACAATGTCCATTCTCATGGTCTGAGGAGCACTGTTCGAGAGGATTGGTTCTCAGAATTTGTTTCTTGTTAAAATGACTTGGGAAGCTTTGAGGAACTTGGATGCCCAGGTTGACCCCACACCAATTACAGGAGAAACTCTGGGAGAAGAACTTCAACCTTTAGTATTTTTGAAGTTGCTTAAGTGATGTGCAGCCCCATGTGAGCACTTGAGGTCTGTACCAAGGCTTTTCCAATTTTAATGTGTAAATAGATCCCTTCAGATCTTGGTAAAATACAGATTCTGATTAAGTTCAGGGTGGGGCCCAAAAGTCTATATTCCTCACAAGCTCCCAGGTTGTTGGTCAACGGATGACACTTTTAAGATCTTTGTGAACTACCTGTGCTTATCTGACCAAATTGGACATTAGCACTGCTGTGTACAACGTGACTTGCAAAACAAACCTGAAAGTGTAGAGAGTACACAAGAAGAAATCAAAACTTAGAGACAGGTGCAAACCAGTAAGACTCCCCAGAGTGAAATCATCCTTTTTCTATGACGCTGTGTCTTTGTCTGGGTTATTAGTTCTGATTTTATCATCCATCTGCTGAATTTCCTCCCTTACCCCCATTCCTCCCATCACCCCAGTCACTAGTTTTCCAATAAAGTGACTTTTAGAAAAATCTGATCTTTTTTTTGGCTGAATTAGAAAAAAAATTTGCCCACATGTAGGCCTAACCCTAAACAAACATCTATACAGACCTCTATCTTCCAATTGGATTCCATCAAAATTACTTCTAGGAGGAATAACAGCTAAAGAGAAAACAAAGAAGTAAAAGATACTAATGCAAAAGGATCACACCACGTACTACGGCTTAAAATGTGGATAGTCCACTAAGTTGGAGGACAAGGTGTGACATTGTCAGGGCAGGCTCTGCCACAGAAGTGTGGAAGCTGGAGACTGGAGACTTGGAGTGGGCTTCCAAAAGACCAGTGACCATAAACAAGGATCGGGGGCTGCTCAGCACGTAGCTGCAGAGGCGCAGAGACTGCAAAGGAGGCGATGAGCCCCAAGATGAGCAGAAGGAGTGGGTGAGGTCATGTTCCCAGCTTCCACACTGTGAACATGAGCCAGAAGATGCTGAAGTGGCAGCTTCAGAGACTACAGATCTGGAATAGGCAAGACCTCCCTGTCTCCAGCCACTGTGAGCAAGCTGAAGGACATACCTGTGTCTGGGAATTTGGCTGCACGGGGCTGGGGAAGTGCCAGCTTCCCCATCTAGCTCCTGTCTTAATGGTGTTGTACAGTGTTTTATGTTAATTAAATGTCTGCTGTAGGCATGTGCCAAGAGGCCTTGCAAAATCTGGTGTGGGGGGGAGGTGGGGGAGAGGACAGCTGTGTCACTGCAGTGGCCATTCCCAGGGGTCTAGAGACCAAAGCAGAAGAGTCACAGAAACCTTCATCTGGGCCCTTGATGGAGATGAATGGAAGCAGAGAAAATCCTGCACAGTGCGAGCGAAGGCTGCAAAGGACTCGAGTCACTGACATGGGCCTCCTGCTAAGAAGAGATGCAAATAGGATTCGTCTTCTTACCTCCTCCTTCTTCTCCTTTCTCATTACACCTCACCTCCCCACTTTCAGTCCAAAGTGACCCTACTGGCAAATTAAAATAAGAATTTAATTCTCTTGGTAGGAAAAGAGAAGCCTGGTATCACAGAGGAGAAGTAAAAATGTTAGGTGTTTTAATAAAGCCATGGTCTGGGTTTATTTCCTTCTTAGCCTGGGGTTTCACAAGTCATAGCCCACATGTCAGGGGGTTGACCATGGGCCAGGCCCAAGGCGGAGTATTTTGCAGACGTTGCCCTCACAAAGCCAGGCTTGGAATTCGATTTGATTATGAAGAAGAAACAGAAATTAAAAGACGTCAGGTAGTCTTCGAAGGTCATGCACATCAAGAGGAACGTGCTGGGATCTGAGGCAGTGGCATGCGATGACAGTCCATGCGTTTAACCACTACCCAGACTGCCCCCCAGCCCGTGGCTTTGTCTCTCTTCCAGGCTCCACAGCGTGAAAGAAGAGGGTGAGGAGAGGCCTTCATGGAGCCAACTGTGGTCTCTCATTCTTCCTCATTCCCTGCTTCTCCTCCTCCTCCCCACCTCCTGTGAGTCTTCAGGCTCAATATCTGCTCATTGCAAGAGAGGGATGTCACCAGCAGCTTCTTCAAGCATCTTTTCAGAGCTCCGCCTCAGCGGCCCAAAGTTGCAGCCTTGTCCAACCTGTCAGAGCCATCTGCCTGCAGTCCGTGTAGCAGAAAGACCATCTGTCAGCCTCTGACCCATGCCTTCCCATCTCACAGACCACTTGGGCCAACTCCATGCTCACTGAGAGCCTCAGAGGTCCCTGCCTCCACAGCCATCTCCCCAGACCTGACTGACAGCTCCTCAGCAGTTAGAAGAGGGGTGCACGGGGTGAGTGCCAAGCTGAGATGCTGTGCTCTCCTTGGGAACAAACACACATGTGCTCATGGAGAGAGAACAAACAGTGTTTTCTCATCTGGCTCATTTTCTTGCATGAAAGTAATTCTTTAATGTATGCTTTGATTAAATGCAAATACCTACTGAATTCTGTAGGGAATATATACCAGCAATGGGCATTGTCCTAATACCTCATCAGGTTAAACCGTATCAAGAAAAATAAAATGTTAGCATTATAGGATTATCTGCAATTATTGTTCACAGTTCCTTACTTTTTACCAGTGGTTCTCAAGCCTAGCTGCATAAACAGAATCACGTGAGGCACTTTCAAAATAGTATCAATGCTTGGGGGCCTTCCCAGACCAATTCAACTTGAATCTGCAGAGTAGGATTAAAGGTGGCATTTTTTTTTTTTCAAGTATCCCCAGTGATTCAAACATGAATCATGGGGTGAGAATCACTGAGTAAGTGGGTATCATGGAGAAAGGGCATGGCTGGGTGAGTGGGAGGGAGGTGAGGGCAGGGGACACGTGCCACTTATTTTAGGAGGTCAGGGAAGGTTTCACTGAATATACGGCCTCTGAACTGGGGTCTGGGTAAGAAGCAGCCCCAGAACATTCCATGTAGAGGGACGAGTAAGTTCAAAGGGCCTCGAGTCAGGATAGGCAGTGTTATTTGTGAGGAACTAGAAAGCAGCGTAGGGGAAGATAATGAGAGAAAAGGATGCATGACAGATGAGGGTTAGGGTGAGGGGAAGTGGCTGGATCCAAAATCTTGAGCCTGAGGGCAAAAGTTTGGATTTTCTTCTCAGTCTACTAGGAAGACATTGGAATGTAGATATAGAACCTGATTCCAGTTTTTATAAAAGATCACCTCCAATCAGCTGGTGATACGGTGGTTAAGGCCATAGGAGGATCCCATATAGCCACAGCACAGTTCAACTCCCAGACACTGTGGCTTGGAAAACACAGCAGGCGTGTGTGTGTGTGTGTGTGTGTGTGTGTGTGTGTGTGTGTGTGTGTCCCCAGATGCTAACAAGCTGGAGAAATGGAGAAGGGCTCATGATGTGACCACACCCCATTGGAAGTTCTTTTTCCCTCTCCGTGTCTATCTTTCTGTTCCCCATTGCTGAACATGTGTGTCCTCTGGCAATTTAAAAAATAAATAAATGAAAAGAATGGAAAAAGGAAAGAATAGAGAGGAAAGGAGGGAAGAAAGGCATTTTATATTGCATCCTTCCTTGGGGAAAAACAAAGTGCTGATGCCATGTTTTTCAAAGACAATAAATTATCCCAAGATACAGATATTATGTCAAGTTTTTTCATCATCAGCTGTGATAGTTACTTTGGGGTGTCAATTTGACTAGATTAAGGAATACCTAGCAATCTGATACGTATTTATTCTAGAAGTCTGTGGGGTTGTTTCCAGAGATTCACATGTAAGTCTGAGTAGACTAGGTAGGGAAGATCCACCCTCAACGTGGGCAGCACCATCCAATCTACCAGAGGTCCAGACAGAAGAAATACAAAAGATGATGAGTCCCTTATGATAAGGGCATATGCTCTGTTGCCTTGGATATCAGAACTCAAGGCTCACCTGCCCTTGGACTCCAGGACTGACACAAACACTGCCCCTACCCCATCCCTGAGTTTTTCAGCTTTTGGCTTCATGCTTAAAGTTACACATCATCAACTTCCCTTTTTTGAAACCTCTGGACTGAGTCAAGCTACAAACATCCTAGGATTTCCAGCTTGTAGATGGCCCTTTGTAGGTCTTCTCAACAGTCATTATACTGTAGGCTAATTCCCCCAATAAATCCCTTCTTACAAAGTGTCTATGTATACCCTATTGGTCTGTCCCCTTAGAGAACTCTGACCTATATACTACAAAACTTACCATTTAAATCCTGGCTTCAGTGGCTTGGAAAACACAGCAGGCGTGTGTGTGTGTGTGTGTGTGTGTGTGTGTGTGTGTGTGTGTGCACGCTCAAAATCCTTAGAGGAAAATGGAGGAGAAGGGACTGCAGTGAGGGCAGCCCCCTTAGGGGTACTTTCTTATGTTCTGTTTCTCTCTATCCCTGGTGAGTGCATGCACACTATAGCTAATTTAAAAAGCAATCACCTTGATTCACAAGATGCTACACAAACATGGGTCTAGGGGAGGTGGCAGAGTGAAAGTAGAGAAGTGTTGGAGATCACTGTAGGAGGTCAGGAGGGAGGTAAGGGTGGGTTTGGACCAGCGTACTGTCTTCTGATGCCAGGACTTAACGTGGCCATTTGAGGACATGGTTGACAATTATGAGAACAAAAATTCAATATGCTATGGAGAATGGAGGAGAAAACGGCTGGATCCCGGGTGGCATGGCTGAGCAGCTGAACCAACACTCAAGGATGCCCATCCCTGGACTGCTGATCTGAGAAAACAAACTTTTTTTTTTTCTTTTTCAGGGGGAGAAGTTTTAGCTATAGGGCGTGTGCACTTGCCAGAAAGAGACAGAGAGACAGAAACCGAGAAATCACCCCGCGGGGGGGATGGCCACGCCACAATCCCTTCTCCTCCATTCTCCTCTCAGGATCTTGGGCACGCACGCACACGCGCCTGGCGTGACTTTAAGCCACCGGATCTGAGACTTGAACTGTGGTCAACTGCATGGGAGTCCAACGACACAGCCATTATGCCAACTGCTGGTCCCCCCAAAAACAAACTGTTTTTTGTGAAAGCAACTGCTGTCAGGTTTTTTATTATCAGTAGTTAATATATTATCAACTGATAGAACCCTGTTTTATTTCAGGCATTGGTACTAAGGAGCTGCAGAAATAAAAAGTATTGCATCCTTGATTTCTCCCTAAATTTGAACTGCTCTAACAGGTTTTAATTTTGTTAAAGAAGTGCTTCCTAAAGTTGAAGAACACAAAAATATCCCAGTGCTTTGACTGCAGCATGGACAAGCTGCTGTCACTCACACAGGTCCAAGAATTGAGAGCATCAGGCTAAATTTGATGAAATCTGATTCTCATAAATCTGACAGCCAAGGACCAACAACGAGCTGGTAAAAATAAGCTCACAGGGAGAAATGTATAGTTCAAAGAGCTATCAGAGGGCTCAAAATCATCTGGTCTAAGGACAACACAAAAGTCTGTTCAAACAGAAGGTTCCTTTGAGACCAGCAGATGGCGTAATGGTTATGTTGCTGGATTCCCATGTAGTTGACCGTGGTTCAAGCCCCAGATCTGGCAGCTTAAAATTCATTTTGTGTGTGTGTGTGTGTGTGTGTGTGTGTGTGTGTGTGTCCAAAATCCTGAGAGGAGAATAGAAGAGAAGGGTTTATGATGTGGCCATCTCCACTGGGGGGTGATTTCTTGCCTTCTGTCTGTCTGTCTGTCTCTCTCTCTCTGTCTTTCCAGCGAGCACACATGCCCTATAACAAAAATCTCTCTCTAAACAACAACAACAACAACAACAAAAAATGGCTCCTTTGGTTGAGAGAGAGCATGAGAAACAGGGACTGGACAATGGACCAGGGCAGAGGGAAGACTGAAACCAACAAGGAAGGAAGGTAACTTTCTCCTGGTCTCCATTGCTATTTTTAGTCCAAAGCATTCTCCCTTATTCAAAATTAGTACTTGCAGTGGGATGGGAAAAGAAGAGGAATGGGCACCCTGACTGGGAAGGAGAAGAGAGGATCCATCGCCAGCAGCAAGTGCAAACTCCCAAGCAAATTCCATCCTGTACCTTACAGCTCCTGAGGGCCCAGGAGACAAGTCTCTATGCCTCTGCTTAATGAGAAGATGAGGCCTGACATCCCATGCTGAAAACAAACATTTTTTAGAAACATTATTTTAACAGCAATTAGATTATCTATAGTATACTGGATTCAGTGGGTCAAGGTCTAGCCTGGGATCTGTTCACTGAACACTACTTTAAGGTGAACCACTGTGGTTCAGATCCCCAAAATTGGCTTTATGAAGGAACTTTCTCCATAAGGCATCACTTTTTGGTGAGTAGGAACTTGCTCGCGCTTTCTTAGCTATCACAGTGTACGACACAGATATTCAGGTACACACAGTCTGGTCACCAGGTGCTGGTGACATCCACTGATGTTACGTTTTGGGCTATTTTCCTTTTGACTCACTGGGTTGACAAAAATGTTTTTTAAGTTAACAACAATTAGAAATTCTCATTTCACCAAAAAGAAATTCCCCTTAGAAAAGAATAGCTCTTTTGAATGTTAAAAAACACACACACACACACACACTTTTCTTTAAAAGAAACTTTAAGAAGTTAGAGTACTATATACATGCAGAGAGCCCAACCTTTTCATTTTTAATTCCTTAGTTTTGTCAGAGAGTGGAAATAATGTTTATAAGAGGTTCTCCAAATGGTAGTAAGGGGAAGCACTCTGGATATTTTAGAATATACTGTGAAAGAACATTAAAGCTGTTCCCTCCCCGCCCCCCAAAGTGTAAGTTCGACATTTGGGAGTAGTATTAAATACCCCTGACATCAATAGCCAAATGACTGCTTTGCAACTACAATTTAAGTTTCTCTCATGTATGCTGCAAAAAAAGTTTTTATTAAAGTGAATGGATTTTGATAAATTGCAATGCAATGACCATGGTACGAATACCACAGTGTTAAGAAGATAAGTCTACGAGATAAAAGAGAATGTTCATAAGATTCTATATACGAATGTCACGTATCCCAGTTCAGCGATGGTAAAAGAGAATCTACCATAACTGTAACGCTACAAACTCTCATGGTGCACTTACAAAAGTTTACAGGTTATTAAGCCACAAGGCCAATTCCAACAATTATCAACGATTTCATATGTTATGAATCATATTTCTTTGCCCAAATGTTACAGAGTAAAACCTCAAATTGACAACAAAATAAAAGCCGTTCTTTAAGAACTTTAAAAATAACCCACAGCTTATTAAATTATTCATGGACACAAGAGGAAATTATAAGAAACTACAAGATACTTAGAATAGAATAGTAATAAAAAAAATCTCCAAATGAAAACTTTAAGGATAATGTAAGATAGGTACCAAAAGACAAAATATGTATTCTCAATTCTTATATTAGAAAAGAAGATGGCCAGCAGATTATGTGGAGGTTAAGAGAGCTGGGTTGCACATGGCCAACTGTGCTGTTCGAGTCTTGGGCCTGGCAGTTTGAAAATCATGCCAGCTCGTGTGCATGCCAAGCCCAAAATCCCAAGAGGAGAATGAAGAAGGTATTGTGGAATGACTATCTCCCTTGGGGAGTACTTTTTGACTTTCTCTCTCTCTCTCTCTCTCTCTCTCTCTCTCTCTCTCACACACACACACACACACACACACACACACATACATCCTTTGGCAAACTAGAAAAAAAAGATAAAATATTAATACTATAAGATACAACTCAAGGGGCCAGCAGGTGGCATGGTGGTTAGGGCAGCTGGAATCCCACATGGCTGACCGTGGTTCGAGTCCTGGACCTGGCAGCTTGCTTTCTCACTTTCCTTCCCTCTCTTTGTCTCTCTCTGGTCAAATTCAAAATGGCTGACCATGGTTCGAGTCCTGGACCTGGCAGCTTGCTTTCTCACTTTCCTTCCCTCTCTTTGTCTCTCTCTGGTCAAATTCAAAATAAAGTAAAATAAAATAAATGAATAAAATTAAAAAAAAAAGAAATAGCTCACATCAACAGCAATCAGGGTCTTGCCTTTAAAAAAAAAAAAAGATACAACTCAAGATGTAAGAATTTTAACGAGAACCAGTATCTAAATGTAAAGAAGAGAAATGTTAACTAATGAAGGACAGAAATTAATAAAACAGAAAACAAAGCAATGATAGAGATAGATTTAAAGCCAATTCTGGTTATTCGTTTGACATTTACTAATTGATACAGTCACTGGGGATTCAGTAATGACCCAAATAGATAAAAACCTTTGTTCTGGGGCCATCAGGTGGCATAGTGGTAAAGGCGTTGAATTCTTACATGGTTTACCGCGGTTTGAGTCCCAGACCCAGAAGGCTTGAAACTCATGCCAGGCACATATGTGTGCATGCCCAAAGTCCCAAGAGGAGAATAGAAGAGAGATTGTGGCATGACTATGCAAACTAGAAAAAAAAGATAAAATATTAATACTATAAGATACAACTCAAGGGGCCAGCAGGTGGCATGGTGGTTAGGGCAGCTGGAATCCCACATGGCTGACCGTGGTTCGAGTCCTGGACCTGGCAGCTTGCTTTCTCACTTTCCTTCCCTCTCTTTGTCTCTCTCTGGTCAAATTCAAAATAAAGTAAAATAAAATAAATGAATAAAATTAAAAAAAAAAGAAATAGCTCACATCAACAGCAATCAGGGTCTTGCCTTTAAAAAAAAAAAAAGATACAACTCAAGATGTAAGAATTTTAACGAGAACCAGTATCTAAATGTAAAGAAGAGAAATGTTAACTAATGAAGGACAGAAATTAATAAAACAGAAAACAAAGCAATGATAGAGATAGATTTAAAGCCAATTCTGGTTATTCGTTTGACAAACATTTACTAATTGATACAGTCACTGGGGATTCAGTAATGACCCAAATAGATAAAAACCTTTGTTCTGGGGCCATCAGGTGGCATAGTGGTAAAGGCGTTGAATTCTTACATGGTTTACCGCGGTTTGAGTCCCAGACCCAGAAGGCTTGAAACTCATGCCAGGCACATATGTGTGCATGCCCAAAGTCCCAAGAGGAGAATAGAAGAGAGATTGTGGCATGACTATCATCCCAGGGGTTGGTTTCTTGCTTTCTTTCTCTGTGTCTCTTTGGCTAGTGCATGTGCTGTACAGCAAAAATTGCTCTAAAAAATCTTTTTCTTATGAAAATCATAATCTAGTTAAGAGAAAGACAATAAATGAGATGAACAAATAAATAAAATGTATACTATGCTAGAAAGTAATATGTACTAGGAAGAAAAATATAAGCAGGA
>NW_006159521.1:4418738-4454266 GCF_000334495.1 Tupaia belangeri chinensis | reverse complement strand
ATTGCTAAGACATGGAACCAACCCAAATGTCCACAAACAGATGAATGGATTGAAAAATTGTGGCACATACACTCCATGGAATACTATTCACCCATAAAAAACAACAAGGCCCTGGAATTTGATTGAAAGTGAACGAATATGGAAGATTTGTTACTGAATGAAGCAAGTCAGGCTTTGAAAGAGAGATACTGTATGTCTCCACTTAAGATATACTGATTGTCTACACTCTATGGTAGAAACTGAAAGACTGGAGAACATAAAAGTATTAAAAATTATAATGGACACTAGAAAATGGAGAGGTAAGACACTTGTGGGACACAGGTAAGGTTTATTATATGTTGACGAGGACGTGTGTGGTGGTCTCAACTGGGCTAGGCTGTGGTGTATATTATGCTGCACAAAGTCTCTTCACAATCTAAATGATGTATATGATGCATAGTGATTTAATGTATGAATAATAATAATAATTTTTAAAAGGTGATGTGTGGTTCTTTTCAAAATCAATACTAGGGCCAGCAGGTGACTTGGTTAAGGTGCTGGATTCCCATATGGTCGGCTGCAGTTTGAGTCCCAGACCTGGGGGCTTGCTTTCTCACTTTCCCTCTCTCTTTCTTTGTGTCTCTCTCTGGTGAGAGCATGAGCCCTATATCAAATTTAAAAATAACAAAAATAAACCAAATTAAATAAATAATTCTTTTTAAAAATGAATATGATTCAATAGCTATGAAAAACTACTGAAACATTAAAAGGATAGTAACAGTGCACATTAAAACAATATTAGCACTAAAATAGGTAGCAGCTGTGCAATATCATATATATTTATGAATATAAATGCACAGTATAAGTGTGTAAACAATATTAGGAATGCAGTAGTTCACGTAAGTTTGTTTATTGGCTGTTTTTAGGTTTTTGCCATGGGATGTATGTTTGTCAGAGACAGAGAGACAGAAAGTGAGAAATCACCACCCTTTTCTGGGGGGTGGTACACTACAATTCCTTCTCCTCTGTTCTCTCAGGATTTGGGGCACACACACACACACACACACACACACACATGCCCGGTGTGATTCTCAAGCTGCCAGGTCCGGGACTCAAACCACTGGTGGTAGGCCACATGGGAGTCCAGTACCACAGCAGCATCTGTTGGCCCCACGCATAAGTATTTCTATACCATTCTTTGATTATAAAATCTTAAGAGAATTAAAGAAACAATTGTATGCTAATAAATTTGAAAATAAAAACAAAATAACACCATGTTTTAGAAAAACAAGTATCAAAACAGAATTAAGAATAAGTAATAAAAAGGCCTAAAATTATTAAGGAAATTGAGTCAATATTCAAAATAGTTAACCCTAACCTCCCATCAGGAACAAATTCTATGTAAGCTTTCAAAAAGAGGCTTCAAGAGTTGAATGGAGATCTCTGAAAAAAACATGTCCACATCGAATCACTAGAACCTCATATGGGCAAAGGACTTTTGCAGATATATTTAAGTCAAGGATCTTGAGATGTGGAGACCATCCTGTATTACTCAAATGGCCCTAAATCCTTCTCAAAGTTACACAGAGAAAGAGACACAGAACAGCAGGAGGCATGTAACCACAAGGCAAAGATTAAAGTGGTGTCTCCAGCTGCCCCAGAAGCTGGACAAGGCTAAAAACAGAATCCCCTAGAGACCCTGGAGGGAGCATGGCCCTGCTGACACCTTCAGGTCACACTTCTGGACTCCAGAACTTGACATTTCTGTTGTTTTAGTCCACCGGATTTATGGTAACTTGTTACAGAAGTCTCAGAAATGTAAGACACAGATCATCTCAATATTACAAAAACTACCGCTAAAATTAAAAAAGGAGAAATCCTGCTATTCATTTTATGGCACCAGTATAGCTTCAATACCAAATAGGCTAAATTCACTTAATGAAAACTGATAAAAAATGTCAAACCAAACATAAATACCCTGAAGATAGAATATGGTGTAGTGTAAACATAAGTTTGATATGCATTGGGAAATTAATAAAATTGCGTGACTCTCTTTACTGTAGTATTGTCTTACTGGGACGATCTGGATCCAAACTTGTTATATCTGCAGTATGTCTCTATACTAAAAGTAACATGTGGGCTACCACATATCCTAGTGGTTAAGGAAGCTGGATTCTACATGCCTGATCCTGGTTTGAATCTTGGCTCTGTGGCTTGAAAAACACTCCAGGTTCATGTGCATACTCCAAAATCCCAACAGGGTGGAAACATGGAGCTATACAGATTGCAGCATGATCACACCCCAATAGGGGGTGCTTCTTTCTCTCTGGTGAGTACACACACATCTGGTAATTTTTTTTTTTTTAAGAGGAATATACTATTGGGTCATTGGAAATGTCATGACACATTTTTGCAGAGAAAAACAAAAAAGTATGTCATGGCTTTCCCAATAACCTAATATATTTTAGGAGGGATTATCTCTGAAATGCAAGGGTGGTTTAGCAGAAAAAATAATTAACATCTGTTGAAAACTTTAAAAAAGATAAATATCTTTTTTTTTTTCTTCAGAAAGATTTTTGCTAGAGGGCACATAAACTCACCAGAGAGACAGAGAGATGGGAAGCAAGAAATCACACCCTGGAGGGGATAGCCATGCCACCATCCCTTCTTCAGTCTCCTTGGGATTTCGGGCACACACACACATGTGCCTGGCATGAGTTTTAAGTAGCTGGGCCTGGGACTTGAACAGTGGTTGACTATGTGGGAGTCCAACAATGTAACCATTATGCCATCAGCTGGTTCTTAAAAAAGATAAAGATCTTAATAGACATGCAAAATGCACTTACAAAAATGTATACTACATGAGAAAATAGAATTCTTAAGGAAACTAGGAACAGCAGGAAAATACTATACTTTTAACAAGTATTAAAATCAGACAGCAAACATACTTAACGATAAAATATTCTAAGGCCACATATAAGGGAAAGACAGGATGAGTGGCCCACAGCCAGTGACTGACTGATACGTGAGGAAAAAGGGCAGGGCAACTGTGAGGTGTCAGTCATGTTCCAGAACTCCCTGTGGGTTGTATAATGGTCAACTCACCTCTTTGCCTAGCTTCCCCTCTGCCCTATTCTGACCTCCTCAGTCCTTTGCAAGTTTCAAATGAGAGCAATCCTTCGATAAATCACTGCACACAAGACCACATGTCAGATTCGGCTGCCAGGGACCCCAACCCAAGACACTGACCAAATTTATTTTTCTTTTTTTTTTTTTTGAGAGATTTTTGCTATAGGGCACGTGCACTCGCCAGACAGAGAGAGACAGAGAGACAGAAAGGGAGAAATCCCCCCCCCCAGAGGGGATGGTCACGCTGCAATCCCTTCTCCTCCTTTCTCCTCTCGGGATCTTGGGCATGCATACACACGCGTCCGGCGTGAGCTTAAGCCACTGCATCCACTACGTGAACCGTGGTTGACTACATGAGAGTCCAGCGATATGGCCATTACGCTAACTGCTGGTCCCGACACTGGTCAAATTTCAAGGCCAAGTTTACAAACTAGATTATTCCTAATGGAAACCATGCCCAATCATTGCTATGTAATAGCATAACACAGCCATTTCCAGGTATATTCTGTCACAAAAGCATTTCAGGCCAGCAGAATATGTGGATTGAAATAATGGGCTGCTGATGCAAGAAACTTGATAATATTGTCCAATACCCCCAAATCATTCTCACTTTCTTTCTTTTTCACAGAAATAGTATGCCACTTAATATCAGAGAACCTGACCTCTAGATTCTCGTTCAGTTCTTAAACACTGTGATTCAATAATATTAGATTATATGCTATCTTTGAACTTCAGAACTTGAAGAGGCCCAAGAAGCCATTCAATCCATCCCTCTTATTTTCAGATAAAGGGGAAAAGACTGAGAAAAGGAAAATGAGTAGCCCAGCTCATAATTTCCTGCGTTCTCTTAGCTCTAGATCTAACAAAGGGAAATAAAAGTCCCCTTAAATGGTGATGGCTCATTCCTTCTCGCACAGACTGTAGAGAACCAGTACTCCGCCTACGTGGCTGATAACACAACGGCACAGCCTGGCTCAGACACTCATTTTTAAGGAAATAAGACCCTCAGTCAAAAGAGGTAGGCCAACTCAGCAAGCTCTCATTTTGAATTCTAAAGATGTACAACACATACACAAACTCTTTCTCCATTTATAAAATGAAAAAATGAGTCAAATATTTCAATAATTCAGACACAAATCATGGCATTAATAACGTTCACATACCGAGTATTTACTGTGTGTCAGGCACATGATGTCTCTAGTCCTTGTGACATGAATTTTATTATTATTTTGCGGGGAGTCTAGTTGACTCCAAAGCTGCTAAGTCTAGTTAACTCTAGCCCTTCACTACAGAGCTGTGGGTTCTCACCTTGAGTTTCTGCAAAAATCACTGAGAGTTTCTGTTGAAAATGCAACATTCTGAACTCCACTCTTAGAGAGTTGGATTGTGTATATCTAATATGGGAAATAAATGTTCACTGAAAAAATAAGTAGGTGACTTGAATGTAGGTGACCTGAGGATCACACTTTGAGGAACACTGACTCTCCCTCCAGCCTTAGCTGTCTGAATGAATAGCTTCTCCATGTTAGGGATAAAAAAATGAAGAACTAATATCATCTTTCTTCAGATGTAAGAAGAATGGCTTCCCTTTTCATTTCATTTCATATAGCACCATGTTTTAGGAACTCCTATATCCATAATACAGAAATAATTTATAATTTTGCGTCCTAATGTTGAATTCCTCAATCTGGTTTAATTTTATTCTTTTATTTTATTTATTTATTTATTTAGGAGAGGTTTTTGCTATAGGGCGCGTGCGCTTGCCAGACAGACAGAGAGAGACAGAGAGACAGAAAGCGAGAAATCACCTCCCAGGGGGGATGGCCACAGCACAATCCTTTCTCCTCCATTCTCCTCTCGGGATCTTGGGCACACATGCACACACGCCCAGTGTGAGTTTTAAGCCACCGGGTCCGGGACATGAACCGCAGTCGACTACATGGGAGTCCAGCGACATAGCCATTACACTAACTGCTGGTCCCAATCTGGTTTAATGTTAAATGACTTTAGCCACACATGTAGTATGAAGTTGCTTAGGTAAACTACCACATTTTAAAAGTCATTCTTATTTACATGCACAGACAAATGTAAGGTTTTTGAAGTTGATGGGGATAGTAATCATTTCGTCCAACCTCATTATTTTATAAATAAGAATGTTCTTACTTGGCCATAACACATAATTTCTGGTAGTGATTAAAATAAGAATCTGTTTCTCTTGAGCCTTATTTCCCCCATAGGGTGCGTACACTTGCTAGCGGGAGACAGAGAGAGATGAGTAAAAGTGAGAAATCACCCCCCCCCCCAAAGGGGATGGTCACACTTAAATCCTTTCTCCTTCTTTCTTCTCCTGGGATTTTGGGCATGCACACACATGCACCTGGAAAGATTGTCAAGTTGCCAGATCTGAAACTCAAACTGCTGCTGGCCATGTGGGAGTTCAGTGCTTTAACCATCATACCACCTGCTGACTCAAGTCTATTTTTCCTAACTTCTAACTCTGCACTTTACAGTTCGTTCTTTCTCTATACAATATTTTTAATGCATAGTACCAAAGACCTTCCTAACATTGTAAGGATAGTCAGGTTAAACTATTAAAAAAAAATAACAAGCTAAGCATACATTGACTTTTTCTTTAATTTTGAAAGCTAAGTTCCTGGAAGAAAGTTCTTGGATCACCAATACATTTAACCAGGAAAACAGCAACATGTGTAAACACAGGAGCTGCAATTTCATTATTGAGACACATACAGCTAACTTTACGAATGAAAATTTCTGTGCATAAATTCTACCTGTACTCACTTAGCCTTTAGTGTTTGTAGCTTATGCTGTCGTTGTGAGGTTATCTATATTTTTCCAAGGAACAGAAGATGAGCAAAACAAGCATGCTCAGCTACAGCACTGTGACACTTAGAGTCACCAGATGACACCTTCAGGAAGCAGAGAAGTCTCAGTTTCTCAACAATCCTACAAAGTAAGATGACCCCACAAAATGCTCTGACACAAGGACAGCTAAGGTGCTAGAGCAGTAGCTGGTTGCTGCGAGGACTCAGGCAGTATTCAAATAGGTGTCACTGATTGAATCATGTTTTACAATGATCAAAGTTAAGTATCCCTGTTTTTTTTAAATGTAATTTATTGGGTCATTGGAAAAGTCATAACGCATTTTTGCATAGAAAAACAGAAAAATGCATCATAATTTTTCTGACAACCCAATTTTTCTTAAAATTATTTAATTTTATGTGTTATTATTATTTTTTTTTAACATTTGCTATAGAGCATGTGTGCTCACCAGAGAAAGAGAGAGAGAAAGCAAGCCCAGATCTGGGACTTGAACCACAGTCGGTCATGTGGAATATCCCTATTCTTTTTTTTTTTTTGGAGAGGTTTTTGCTATAGAGCGCATGCACTCGCCAGACAGACAGAGAGACAAAAGAGTTGAAAAGTGAGAAATCACCCCCTGCGGGGGATGGCCATGCCGCAATCCCTTCTCCTCCATTCTCCTCTCGGAATCTTGGGCACGCACGCACATGCGCCCGGTGTGAGTTTAAGCCACCGGGTCCGGGACACGAACCACAGTCGACTACGTGGGAGTCCAGCGACACAGCCATTACGCTAACTGCTGGTCCCTGGAGTATCCCTATTCTTAAAAGCTGCTTTGGAAACCTCTGAGTTGATCTGTGTTTGCGAGAATAAGCCAAAACATACAATAGTGAGCAAAAGTGTTCTGTCTAAAATAGTTGACATGTCTATTACAGCAAAAGTGGAGGTGGGAGAGCAGAGAAGGGACAAGGAGTAATTCATAGGATTTAAACAGATGGCGACAGGGCCAGGTGCCCAGGGACAGACAGATTACTAAGAAATTTATGATATGGTAATTTCAATTCTGAGTCATGGTGGTAATTTAAGTTCCAATGTGCTCTGGACATCGCATAGTCAAAACACAACCATTTGGAACATGTAAGTCCATGAAAAGAATATAAAGCAAGAATGTAGATGAAAGAAAAAAATCCATTGGATTTTTTCTTTTTTAATGTCTTTTCTTTATACCATCTCTTTGGATTCCAACATCTTCAAGAAAGTTCAGAAAATATTGTAGTAGCATTTATGGTCAGGGATTCAGAAGTGGAACTGATTTGCTGATCTTGGTTGTGGCCGTATCTGAGATCCATGCCAAGAATTTTCTAACTTAAGACCTGATCATTAAAATAGGACCTGAGACCTAAATCCAGACAGTTCCTTCCTTAGATATGTACATTTGGGGATGATTTGGGGGGCTTTATCTTCAAAACAGATCAAAGGATAATTGGGCTGTGAAGCGAAAGCTCCCAACCTCTCCGTATTGAATATCAGGACATAGATGACTTTTCGGAGCAGACTCAACTTGAACTTTTCCCTCACCACTCTACTTTCAATCCCTGCTCATCTTACTTTGGAGTTATTTAGATCATCTGGCTCTTTTTCTACCTCCGGTATCTCTCCCATGGCACCCAAATCTTTGTTTCTACTTCTCTTCCATCTCTACTTCTATTTTGCCTTCATCATGACAAGTTAAGGTCCTAGAAAACAAATATGATTATGGCCTGTTTAAAGATGTCCACAAAATAGGGCTTAAATCCATAGTACAACATTAAAAAAAATACATTTTAGGCTACAGGTGGGCCAACTATAGCCCATGGCCAAACCTGGCACACCCACTGTCTTTCTAAATGAAGTGTCATTGAAACACAGCCACACCCATTCATTTGCATACTGTCTAGAACTACTTTCATACAGCAAAGTCGGAGTTGAATAAATCTTTTTAAAGCCAGAAATATTTATTATCTTTCCAGAAAAAGGTCTCCAATGTAAACCTTAATGCGCTTTTCCATCTGTCCTCAAAATAAGTTTGCCATACTCTAAAGTCAGACCAATTCTCCTCCAAAATACTATTATCTCTTAAGAACCAATTCTCCTCCAAAATACCATTATCTCTTAATTTTACTTACTTCTGAAAATGTTGTTCTCTCCCCCTGGAAAGCCTATATCACGCTGCTAAAACCTATAAATTACCTTCCTTTCTTTAAGACTCGACACAAATACTATCTTGTCTGTGAAACCTTCTCCAGATCCCTCCAGCTGCCTCTTCTTCTCCTCTCTTTTAATTCTTTGTATGTACATCCGTTGTGGCGTTTATTGCACTGTATTTTTCTCATCAGAATCTCTCAATAGTTTATGAGCTCTTTTAGGGAAGGTGTCTGCATTTTTGTTCCACAGGTCTCAGAGTGTGCCTGGCTTATCTAAATACTCAGTGTTTGATGAGTGAATGAACAATTTGCAGACCATAGCTATGAATCTGGAAAAATGGCCATACTATGGTAAATTACATTCTACTTATTTACTTAGTTTAGTACTCTTAGAGAAAATTGTGCTTTGCTCACAGGGGAGTGGTTAAAAGATAATATTAAAAATGTTTTTCAATGAATCCCTACCATTGAAAAATATAAAGAGTCAAAGCAAAGGTGTGTAGTCTTATGTTTCTACCTTAAGAATAGTTTATTCTTGGGACCAGCAGTTGGCGTAATGGCTGTGTCACTGGACTCCTATGTATTCAACTGTTTCAAGTCCTGGACCTGGTAGCTTAAACTCATGCTGGGTGCATGTGGGTGCATGCCCAAGATCCTGAGAAGAAAATGGAGGAGAAGGGATTGTGGCATGGCCATCCCCCCTGGGGGTGATTTCTTACTTTCTATTTCTGTCTCTCTCTGTATTTCTGGCGAGTGCACACACCCTATAGCAAAAATGTCTCCAAAAAAAAAAAAAAGAATATTTTATTCTTATGAATGAGCTATCAAGAAAAAAATATGGGTACCTATAAAACAGAATCTTTCTATTTAATTACTTCTCTTTTTTCTGTTCTAAAGAAGGAAAGAACAATTGCCAGAGCTGAGTTTTAATTAAGGCTCTAGACTGGCATCACTTTCCTTCTCCTTAATAAAAATTCAATTTACCAAGTAGGGATTTATTGACTGGAGTCTTAAATTCCACTTTTCAGACAACATATATAAATCCTTCCTCAGTCCTTTTGTAAACCTCTGTATTGACACATTGACACATTTAATATCAGTCAATCTTAGGCCAAAAGGTACTTGTGAGCACCCACATTTCAGAGTTACCAAAGAGATGTGGGAAAAAGTAAAAGCAAATTCGTGATACTACCTAGCCCATTTTCCTCTCATGGTATAATGTTTCCCTAACAGTTCCCACCATGAACCAAGCACATTTCTCAAAGCTCGGAATAACTATTTTTTTTTTTATGGAATAACCTGGGGAAAGCACTAGAATAAAATGTCAATTCATATGACTGAGATTGCTTCATGTCTTTTGTACTTATTGACTATGGAAATTATTTTTTTGCTTTGTTTTTGAAAGAGACTAGTCCATAGTTTCTTTAAAAGCTAAGGTATATAGCAAAATAATTAAAAGCAAAATATTAGTGGATTCTTCATAAAAGGCTCTGCTGAAGTTTGAACGCACATGGCTTGTGGCCTTTACTTGGTCATACAGCTGAACTGATTACTTGCCTTGTTCAGTGTCTGAACATCCCTTCAGTCACTGCCTTTGCACTGGTTGGGGATGGGGGAAGAGCAGGGTCGGGGAGCTTGATGGGTCAGATGTTATTCCACTGGTATCTTTGTCCCATGCCAGGCTATAGCCTTGTTTCTACAATGACAGGACTTGTTTGAGTCTACAATAGATGACAAGTTCACATCCTGAGATTACTGGGAATTAACTGACTGAGAACAGAAGATGGACCTTGAGCCAAGTTTTAAAAATTATTACTTGGGACCAGCAGATGGCGTAATCACTATGTCGCTGGACTCCCAAGTAGTTGACCATGGTTCGAGTCCTGGAGCCAGCGGCTTAAACTCACACTGGGTGTGTGTGCGTGCATGCCCAAGATCCTAAAAGGAGAATGGAGAAGAAGGGATTGTGGCGTGGCCATCCCCCCTGGGAGGTGATTTTTCACTTTCTGTCTATCTTTCTGGCGAGTGCCACACACCCTATAGCAAAAACTTCTCTCAAAAAAAAAAAAATCATTACTGAACTTGTACACCGGCATCTGAGAAATGAAAAGGATAATAGTGTGCTAATTGCAAAGAAGAAATGATGAGTTAAAGGTTAAAAAAAAAAAATCAGTCATAAAGCTATAAGAAATACAGATGGGGGCTGGCAGGTGGCGTGGTGGTTAAAGGCCCTGAACTCCCACATGGCTGACCACGGTTCAGGTCCCGGACCTGGTGACTTGCTTTTTCACATTCCCTCTTTCTCGCACTGTCGCTCTGTCCTTCTCTGGTCAAATTAAAATAAATAAATAAATAAATAAAGCTAAAGCTAAATAAAATAATTTAAAAAAATACAGATAAATTTTTTAAATGATCTTTGGTTGAAGAAGCTTTCTAAACAGGAGAATAAAGGGCCAAGGAGGAAAGGATCAGTGGAGCCTCATCCACAGGAAAGTTCCCAGTCAGAGTTGGGTACACTGAGTGGGAAGATGGCCTCAAAATTGTTACCTTTCCTGTTTTCAGTGGTTGGAAAGGAATTTGATTTGTTTCCTTAATGTGGAATGACTTTAAAAGATCCAGTGGATTGATTTTTGTGTAGTCCCAATTATTCTTGAATATCTCATCATCCTCCATTGTGTGCTATTCTAAACAACTGCATAGTCTCCTCATTTGTCTTTTTTTTCCTTAAGTTTACTTATTTCTTCTGAGAGACAGAAAGAGAGAGAAGAGTGACACAGGCACCCCTAAACAAGAGTCTTCATAGTGCATTTTATTCCCATCTCTGATGGCATCCAGTAACAGGCATGTATCCACATACATGTGTGTTCATAGAGGTCTCAGGACACAAACCTACGATCTTTACCACATGGGTGCAGTTGTGTTACTCCTACACCAACACCTGGAGCTGGTTGATGTTGGGAGTAGATCACAGTGTCAAGATCCTGTTGGGGGTACTGTTGCTTTCTTTCTCTGTCTCTCACTCATAGAGGAAATAAATAAACTTTTTTTTAAAAAAAGGAAGGCAAATTAAAGAAAATAAACTGTTTACTACACTGATTCTAAACTTAGCTTTTATCACAGTCTTTTGAGGAGTTCTTAAAAAATACAAATGTCTAGGATCCATATCTCAAAGATTCTGATCCAGGAAATCAGAAGTGGGAGGAAAACCTGTTTGAGAATCTCAAAAGTATGGAATCATTTTAAGAGCACTCATCCCTCTTCACGCTAAGTGGTTTCTATGTCTAGCACTATATTCATCTTATTCTGTTACTTCCCAATTCTTTTTTTTTTGTGAGACTTTTTTTTTTTTTTTTTTTTTTTTTTTTTTTTTTTTTTCTTCCCAATTTTTTTTTTTTTTTGGGACTTTTTTTTTTTTTTTTTTTGCTATAGGGTGCATGCGCTCGCCAGACAGACAGAGAGAGACAGAGAGACAGAAAGTGAGAAATCACCCCCCAGGGGGGTGGCCATGCCGCAATCCCTTCTCCTCCATTCTCCTCTCAGATCTTGGGCATGCAAGCACACATGCCTGGCATGAGTTTAAGTCACCGGGTCCGGGACTAGAACCACGGTCACCTACATGGGAGTCCAGCGACATAGCCCTTGAGTTTCTAATTTTTATATAAGTGGTGTGCCTTATTTGTTGAGGTATCCCTAGAATTTCCTTTCTGTTGCTTTCACATATACATGAAGTTCTGGGTTTTAACATGTGTCATAAACTTCCTTTTAATACTTCATAGGTATTTCTCTATTGTTTTTTGCTTTGTTTGTTTAGTTGTTTTGTTTCTTCGTCTCCCTCCTTTCTCCCTCACTCCCTCCCTCCTTCCATCCCTACCTGTCTCTCTCTCTCTGTTCTTCCTTCATCCTTAAAGAGACATGTTCCTCAGCACTGGTCATTTATCAACAGAAAAGGTAAACTCCTCAGGTCCCTTGAGCTTCCTGCTGCCCATTTGGGCACGGGCTGCTTCTGCTTCTCACTTTCATATGCAGTGCTCTCATTCCATCTGCTAAGGACAGCCTTTTTCTAGTGAAGACATATTCAGCTGAACCTTGATGTAATATGTGCTTTTTTGCCGTAACACGGGCATCAGCCCATTTGAAACAACATCCATTATTCACATATCACTTTCTGGTTTTACTTCTCTCTGATATTTTCCTTAGACAAGTAAGAGGTATTACTTCATAATATATTGTGAATTTTGAGTTACAGTAACTGAATGTACATAAAAACAAAACAAAAATACTGCAAACTGGGGTGGGAAGAGTGGGATTTGGGGCTCGGAAGTCAGTGTTTAATTGGATTGTGCCTCTCTGTTTCCCTGACAGAGCAGTGTTAAGCCTTCTCAGCCATTACAGAGTGCAATGTGTGGTTTGTGATGCGCAGTTCTGCAATGGACTCCTCAACCCATTTCCATCAGAAACTCAGTGGATGTCAATTCCCCTAGCCTAGCAAAAGTATTTTTGATAAATCTATCACAATTTTCTATCTTTTTGTGTATTTTTGGAAGCATTTTAACAGTAAGTTGGGAGAAGAGTTACTGAGCACATCCAATTTACCCCTATGACAACTCAAAAGTTGAAAGTCCTAAGTTCATTTTCAAAATCTCCCACTCAGAATATACATGTATCAGAGTTTAAAAGTCTGTAATGAATAAAGACAGAAAATGGGCTAATTGAAGGTGGTACAAGGGAATTAAAAACCCTAATTTTACAAAAATGTAGGAAATTTATTTTATTGTACCCCCTGAAGGTAAGCAGAATGTAATTGGGGAATAACTTCTGTTAACAAATGGTGATAGCTGAGACACTTTAAATTGGGTTAGAAATTTGGAAATATACTATAAAGTAGATTATGTAAATATAAGATCCTGAGTCTATACACAGAGCTGTGAGACCCAAGTGTGCATTATTTGTACCTCTATTATTTGTATCCATGTATAATCTGTACACAAATTATAGTAGAGTGAACATACAAAATAAATGCAGTAGGGCCCAGAAAGAGGTGTGTTTCTTAGATGTTACTGGTGAGAAAATGATCAAGTACCATACTGTGCTCCACAACCCATGGAAGTTATAGTATCTGGGCCTCAGTAAAACATAATCACCCTGGGTCATTTCATTGGGCAGCCAGGCCCTCTGCAGGTCCCAGAACCAGGGAGAAAGAAGCATAGCTGTAGAACCTCTTCCACATAGTCCTGCAAGGACTTTTGCCACTTTCAGAGACAGTAAAGAATTGGGGCTGCTTCGCAAATCCTTCCATTGGCCAGAGCCAGGGAGAACAAGGATGCCAGGACCATCAGTTGCATACAACTTGCTACCTTACATTCCGTCTCTTTTAGTCAGTGCTCAGAACTAGAAAATTTGGCAAATAGGAGGGAAACTGGTGAGAACTTAAGGGTAACACACAGAAGAATTCTACCCTAAATAAGTAGGAAGCAGTGAGTGCCTTACCAGATGCCTACAAAACAAAGCAGAGCCTCAAGAAATAGGAGAAAGTCAGGAAGTATATCTCCCTCAAAAAAATGTAGTAACTCCTCACCAAAGTCAGGAAGTATATCTCCCTCAAAAAAAGGTAATTCCTCACCAACAATGGAAAAAAAGAAAAAAAAAGCACAAGAAATCACAGAAATAGAATTCAGAATATTCATCATAACAAAATTCATTGAGACACATCAGAAAACAGACAACCAATTCCAGAAGATTAGAAAATCATTATAGGACATGAAGGAGGAATTCCATAAAGAGATAGCTACCCTAAAAAAGAATCAAACAGAATTTTTACAGATGAAGAACACAATGCGAGAAATCAAAATTTCCCTTGAAAGCATCAATAGTAGATTAAACCATGCAAAAGAAAGAATCTCTGACCTGGAAGACAAAGCCTCTGACTTATTCTGAACCATGAGTAAGAAAAAAAAGAGGGTAATAGATGGGAAATACTGGACACCAGTAAACACCCAGATATTTGTATAATGGGGATTCCAGAAAGTAAAGGTGCTAGTGAAGACACAACCTCTTTCATGAAATACTATCTGAAAACTTTCCAAATCTAGAGAAACATAAAGACATACAAATCCAGAAAACACACACCCAAAAAAACCACAAAACAGAATCAACATAAGAAGTTCCTATCAGGACCAGCAGATGGTAGAGTGGTTACAATGCTGGACTCCCATATAGTTGACTGAAGCTTGAGTCCCAGACTCTGTGGCTTGAAAATTGCACTGAGTGCATGCGTGTGTGGCTTAGACCCCAGACGAGAATGGAGAAGAGATTGCAGTATGGCCATCTCCCCTGAGGGGTGATTGCTCACTTTCCCTCTCACTGTCTCTGTCTCTCTCTCTCTCTCAGATGAGCACACACACCAAAGCAAAAAACTCTAAAGAAAAATAGAAGTTCTTCTCCATGGCACATTACAGTCAGACTGGTAAAAATCAAAAACAAAGACGACATTCTAAAAATGGCAAAAGAGTAGAGTCAAGTTACATGCAAAGGCTATCCTATCAGATTAACATCAAATCTTTCAACTGAAACAATGCAAGTGAGTAAAATATGGAAGATATATTTAAAATTCTAAAAGAAAACTATTTTATCCAAGAATATTGTACTTGGCAAGATTATCCTTCAAATGAGCAGAAGAAATAAAAACATTCTCAGATAAACAAAAACTGAGAGAATTTGCCCAAAATAGACCAGCTTTTTAAGAAGTACTGAAGAGAATACTATAAGGACAATAAAAGAGAGAAAAATAGAAATAAGAGAACACAAACTAATGAAGAAAATGGCTAACAAAATGGCAGGGTAAAGTCAGAAAGTTTTGATAATAACATTGAATATTAATGGATTAAATTCTCCAATCAAAAGACACAGACTGGCTAAATAAATTAAAAACAAACAAACAAACAAAAAAACAATATCCCTATATCTGCTGCTTACAAGAAGCCCCCTCTTGGAAAAAGACATACATAAACTGAAGGTGAAGGGCTCAAAAAGATATTCCATGCAAACATAAACAAATGAAAAGCTTGAGGCATGATACTGATATCAGACACAGTAGACTTTAAGACAAAAACTGTAAGAAGAGACAAAGAAGGAAACTATATGGTACTAAAAGGGCAAATCCACCAGGCATTATAACACCTGTAAATATCTACATACCCAACACTGGAGCACCCAAATTCATGAAACTAAGACTGCTAGATCAAAAGAGAGAGAGAAGCTGTAACACACAAATTTTGGGGGATCTCAACATTCCACTGACTCCTCTGGACAGATCATCTACACATAAAAAAAAGAAAGAGACAGGTTCTAAATGATATCATAAACCAAATGGACTTGACAGACATCTATAGGCCATTTTACCTAACAACCACATAATACACATTTTTCTCACCCCTCAGAACATTTTTGAAAATTGACTACATGATAGGACATGAAACAACCCTTTACAAATTAAAATGTACAGAAATTATATCCAGTATCTTCTCTGAGCACTACAGAACTGAACTTGAAATTAACTGCAGAAAGAACCTTCTAAAATGCACAAACACATGGAAACTAAACAATCTAGTCCTGAATGACTTCACAACACAACCAATGAAGTCATTAAGACTGCAATAAAAAGGTTCATGGAAAACAATGACAACAAAAATACAAGTTTTAATAAATTATGGGACATGGGAGAGTAGTCATAAGAGAAAAGTTCATAGCAATTAGTGCCCACAAGGAAAAAAAAAAAAACAACAAAAAACAGAAAGGTGGCAAAAGACAATCTCACGACACATCTCAGGGACCTGGAAAAACAACAAAACAACAACAGCAAACCCAAAAATGTCAGGTAAAGAGAAATAATCAAGATTTGATCATAAATAAATGAACTACAGGGGAACCAGCAGGTGATGTGGTGGTTAAGGCGCTGGACCCTCCCACACGGCCAACCACAGTTTGAGTCCCAGACCTGGTGGCTTGCTGTCTTGCTTTCCCTCTCTCTCTCTCTCTGGTCAAATTAAAATAAATAAATGAATAAATAAATAAAATTAAATAAGTAATTATTTAAAAAAGGAAAAATGAACTAGAGAATAAAATAAGTATGCAGAAAATAAATGAAACCAAAAACTGGCTCTTTGTGAAGATAAACAAAATTGACACACCATTAGTAAGACTCATCAAGAAGAACACAGAAAGAAATGAGATAAATAAAATCATAAATGAAATGGGTGATATTACAACAGACATAACAGAAATACAGAAGATCATGAGAGAATATTAAGAGCAACTATACATGAACAAACAAAAAATCTAGATGAGATGAACACATTTTTGGATATATATCATGTAACAAGATTGAACCAAGAAGCAACAGAAAACCTTAACAGACCAATAGGAAGCAATGAGATTGAGTCAGTAATAGTCTCCCAACAAAGAAAATCTAATGATGTACAGTGCACATCTAAAGATGTACAGTGACTAAATATAAATTTAAAAAATAATAAACAAACAAACAAACAAACATAATGACCTCATAGGGAGGGTTGGAGAACATTTGAAGTGATTGAGGGCATGGATATCCAGGCCCCCTGCTCATAGGAGGTGGGTAGAGCTGGTGATAGGAAAGTATCAGTTCAAACATTATGTAATGATTTCAAGAGATATCTTTTTACATACACACACACACACACACACACACACAGGAATTTTTAAAAACAATCATATATATGCTCTATTACTGAACTTCATAGGACTTTCAAGGGAAGCAAAGTTGTTTGAGACAGACTGAACCGTTCAAGGTGACTTGGGGAAGGACAGCTGTGGGTGCCAGGGAAAGAATCCCAAGCGGGCTGGATGACTGGATCAGTTTTGTTGCAGCATTTCTGATGCTTTATGACTGCACAGTACGTGATAAGTGTTCTCTTCACCTTTTGCGTCTCGTGCTTTCAAATATTTATATGAAATTGGCTGTGGAATTCTACACTCCCTTGCTGTAGTGCTCTTGTAAGTTGCTGATTCTCAGCACTGACTTCAATAGGAAAGGAGGGAGAAATTAGATAAGGAAATACAACAGAAAATAGGACACAAATAGAAATAAAGAATGCATCCCTTTTATGAGTTACCTTGAGTGAACTTTTAAGGGATCCAGTGGCAAAATTTTTATAGTAGATGATTCTGTCCTAAAATATAAGGACCAATGTCATTACCAAGGAGTCTGCAAGACCCTCAATGAGTCCTTAGAAGCAGTTTTGTGCTATCAGTGTGGTTGTCATATCATGATGAATCTTTGAGTTTCTTTATGTGTTTCATGAGAGAGAGAGAGAAAGAGGAAACCTTAACAGGATCTCACACTGTGTTCCTTCCCAACCTTTCATATACCCCCATCAGACTTCCCGGCCAGCCAGGATCATGAACACATGTCTCAGTGTACTCAGGATGGGGAACTGAATCCACAACCTTCCATATGGACCCAGCATTGCTTAAACACAGTATTACCTCCAAGCCAGCCCATTATGATAGTTCTTTATTTTCTATTTTTTCCTCCAATGTACCAGAGAAAAATGAGTAACTTCCATTTGTGAAAGCTCATGCAGTAGAAATCACTTTATAGTATTTCACTTCATCTTCAAAACAATAGCTCCCTACAAAGGATAGAAGTATCCTTATTTTATAGATAAGTGAGGCTTCCAGAAGTTAGAAAATTGCTGAATGTCATAGCTATCAATTGATGGGGTCAGGATTTGAACTCAGATTTAACTTGACTCTGAAATCCAAGTTCTGAAGCACTTTACTGTAGTTCTTCTAGCTGGATTACAAAGTGAATATCAACTTAGTCTTCTCAGATGGCAAATGAAGCTATCTACAAATATATGCATGACTGTCACTTAGCAGAAGGAGAAAACTCAGCACTGGGGCTCCAAGGATAAAACCAGTAGGTAAATCAGAAAGTGGCAATGTCAAGTTGAGAGCAGAGAGGCTTCCAGGCTGCCAGGTCGACTCTGGGACAGAGAGTTCTAAGCAGCTTGTCAAGTCATCATGTCATCTTGAAAACTTCTAACAAACCAGCCATGTATAGACTTCCTAATTTCTCTGTCTGGTCTTCCTGATTTGCCCTCATGGCTCTGAGCTCAGCTTGTCCCTTGGGCTCAGCTTTTCCTATTATTCCTTTCTGATGTGAACATGGTCCCTTGGCTCATCCCCAAGTGACTTACTCTTAGTCCATGAAGGAATCCTCAGAGACCTCATATGCTTTTGCTAGTATCTGACCTTAACTAAATCCTGTTTTTCTGCTTATTATCCCCTCACTTGTGTGGCAGCTGAAAAAGAGCCTATTCTTGGGCTCAGCCTCATATCCTAGGGATTAAAGGAGCCAGAACCCAACTATATTTCAAATCCTGGCCCCAGTGGCTTGAAAACATGGTGTGTGTGTATTCCTCAAATCCTGCCAGGATGGGGAAATGGAGGAGAAGGGATTGAAGCAAGACCATGCTCCACAGGGCAGAGGTATGGTACTTTCTCTCTTGTCTCTGTATCTCTATGTCTTAGTCTCTCACTGGGAAGCACACATACCCTCTGGCAAGTGAACAGATGAATTAACTAATTAATAAGAAGGAAAGGAAGCCTATTCTGTTGTATACGAAATTTGTCCCAGGAAGCAAACCCCTAAAATGATTTTCCTAGTAGTCAGGACTACTAGAGGGAATGTTACGCTTGGAGTATTAGTAATAATTTTCGTCACTGGAAGGATTCAAAGATAATCATGTGCTGATGAAGGAGATAGCACTGTATCTAATTTATGATGTAATAATAAAGACTGTCAAACCTCAGTGGCATGCAACATCTCAGGTTAAGCTGTCATTCAAGTCATGGTTCTTAGGAATATTCTCATCAGCCTTTCTGAGAGACCCATGCTATGGGCAATCCTTACCTGGGACATGGAGGATCTCAGGTCAGGGCAAAGAGAGTCATGGTAAGTGAGAAATTGGTTCTTAAAGTCATGGTTCACAGGCCAGCTTGTGGCATAGTGGTTACGGCAACTGATCCCATGTGGATTACTGTGTGATTGCACCCTAGACTGGCAGCTTGGAAAACATGCTGGGTATGTATTTTTGTATGTGCCACAAATCTCAAACAGAAGAAGAGATGGAGGAGAAGTGTTTGCTGTGTGACCGTTGCCCACGGAGGATGCTTTCTTGCTCTTTCTCTGTCTCCAGTACGTGCACACACACTCTGGTAAATTAAAAAAAAAAAAAAAAGGCCACAGTTCAGAAGCGACATTTGTGCACCTATTTCATTAACCAAAGCAAGTACCATGGCCATTCCTGAGTTTAAAAGCATGACGGTGTGGAGTCTGCTCCAGAGAGGGGTGCATACCCAAACTTAGCATCAGATGTGGAGAAGGGTTATTTTCTGCTGCTATTGAGTAGAACAAGCGGGAAAAAAAGAATTAAGTGTATAGGTACCACCACCAGTGAGGCATGAATACAGTACAGTAGTAAGGTGACAGATTGGGTTTAGACAGAGAGATTTGAAACTGACTTGTTCTGATGCCTGGTCTGCCACCTACTAGTTCTGTGGTCTTGGGTGAGTTCCTTCTTTCAGTCTGGGTTTTCTTATGTAGGAAGAGGAAAGCCTTGCCTCTGTTGGGTAATCTACGCAAGAATCACTGATAGCATGCTATGTCGCCTAGCACATGACACATACTTAATAGACAGTTATGAATGATAAAACCTGCACTGCTATTTTGTGGAGGAGGAAAAGGGTAGAGAAGACAAAGATTATGCCACAGAGAAGGGAGAATGTTAATGACAACCACGGAGCAGGTTAGAGTTTATAATCGGGGAGTAGATGTCAACTGCTAAACCCAGGAATCCAGGTCTACACTGCTTTCCTTTGTTTTTGTTTATTTGTTAATTTGCCAGAGGGCGCATGTGCAAACTGGACAGGAGAAGGGAGGAAAAATAAGAAAGCACTCCTCTAAAGGGATGTTCATGTCTCAATCCCTTCCCATCCGTTTCTCCCTCCTTTCAGGATTTTGGGTGCATGCGTGTAGACACACACACACACACACACACACACACACACGTCTGGTGTTTCCCAAGCCACTGAGTCCAGGACTTGAACCACACAATCAGCCTTGTGAGAGCCAACCATGTTCACCATGCTGCTGGTTGGCCCACTGCTTTCCTTTACTGTTCACCCACAGGTCTTTCTAGATCACTGCCTTACTCTAGAACCTTTTGATTCAATCGCTTTTATCTAACATACACTCTGCTTCAGTAATTCCATAGAGAAAGGCTTGAAAGTCACATTCACAAGGGTTTGGAGAAAGCGTTTAGTTCATAAATGAAAATTACACCTTGTGTTCTAGAGAAAAACTGGTCCAAAATGGTGTCTGCAGATCTGTCTACCACCTCTGGCAGCCTAACTGATGCTCGTCAGGAAGTTTCATCTACAGAAGTGCAAGCCATTTTGCTTCTGGCCAAATTTAGCCTGCTATGCAGGCATAGGAATTAAGATTCTTTCATAACAGGGAGTTTTCAGCATCATCTTCAAGGGTCTAGCACAGAGCCAAAGAGAACATACCCCATGACAGAGAGCATATCCCTAAATTAATGTACCTTATCATTAGGACTGCAAAAGAAAGAAGGCTAGAGAATTAAAACAAGACCAAAAGCCATGGTGGATCCTTCTACTTTGGCTCTGTCTTAAGAAATTCTTCCCCTAAGTCTTTCCCAGGCCAGCTAGACCTCAAGTTCTTCATAAAATAGCATCTTGGGAGCAAGCACACAGTGACTTCAAAACTGTTATCAGCACTTTCTCTGGGATCAAAATACAAGCAATACGGATTATACCTCTTGGATGCCAAGTTTAAGGAGGCTCACAATACACTAATTTTCCAGGACAATGAGTGTCTTGAAGTTGATCCTTGATCCTGCAGCAACAAAGAAAAAGAGCTACGTCTTCTGGCCAGCCACGAAGCCCTGTTTTTTTAGCAACTGGCACCATTAGCTTCAGAAGGGGATAAGCAACCATTGGAATTTCAAATGGCGAATTTCCCAGAAATGCATTCTTCTTTTCTGAGAACAGCACAGGTTGGCTGGCTTAAATGAGGTACCTAGGGTGATATCCTGGCACCCAATGCAAAACAAAAATATTGCCTGGGTGTTTCATAATAAGAATCTTTTATAATTTGTTTGAAATATACCTTTAGCAATTTTATCATCAGGGAAAAATATATTGTCTAGCAGCAAATAATTAAACATCATCTGTAGGTTTCTTAGAATCAAAAAGAATGTATACAATTGAGACAGATCACAAAAATAGAGTTTTTCACTCTATTTGATCTTGATATTTTACATGAGTAAGAAAACAAATGAATCTTTTATGAACTTCACTTTCATCATGAATAATGTTGTATATGACATTTAAACATACTCTTAATTATTTACTACATTTTTTTTCTGTTAATTTCTGAGCACTTGAAAATAAATTCAGATTTTTTTTTAAAGAGGTTGATTTTGCATGAAGATACCTTTCAGCTTTTCCATGCAATCTATTCATTTCAAGGACATTCCCCATATAGGATCCAAATTCTCCATTTCCTTTGCGCTGCAGTTTAATGAAACCCCAGCATTTTTCTTGCTCCAAAAATGCCAAATGTAGTTAAGAATGCCTTGATAATATGCTATTGCTAAAATACTATTTATATTCATAGATTCCTGACAGTTTACTGCTTTTTGACATGGTATCTCTCATTGTAGGGTTTGGCCAATATATATATGTATATATATTACGTGCATACCTGCATATTTATATTACATAATTAACCATCACCAATTTTTACCACATTTTGGTCTCCAATTGCAACCAAACATAACTCTACACTGAGAAATACAAATATGTAAGGCACTTATTATCAGAACACAATTCAAGATATATATCTATAAATCATCTTTAAGTGGTCATGAATATTTTAGAAGCTTGGAATAATGTATAGGAAAGCAGGATGCCCTAAATTTCAACCAATGTCAGTTTCACATTTTACTGCTTCTGTTTGAAATAACTCATTACCATTGAGTATGAAATTAAAAGACAGGCAAAACTAGCTGCTTCTGTGAAGTCGACGCGTACATAGATCATGTGTATGAGTATGTGTCTGTGTGTGTTTTAAGTGATGGAAAGATACCATGTTTTAAGTGATGGAAAGATAACATTTCAGGGAAGGGGACCATCACATTCCACTTTATGAATGACATACAGAATCTGCCACAGCAAATACGTAGGAACCTATTTTTCTTTATTAGAAGTTGGGCCTGAGAAGGTGCACGGTAGGTCCCAAGATGTGCTGGCCTTAGTGGTAAGGAGGATGGGGGAAGGAGAGTACAGGAACACACCATCACTAAGTTGCCTGAATAACTGTATAACTTTATCACTGGGTGGTTTATTTGTGGAATCTTTCCCTGCTGGCCGGATAATGAGTGGGGGATTCTTGGGGTAAGCAGAGCTGAATACCATCTCTCGTTCAGGAGTGCACAGGACCTTAGCAGCCTGCCCATTTCATCACAACCTCACCAGGCTCTCCCCAACCTGCACTAGAGCTGAGAGTAAGGTTTCGTATAGAGAATGCCACAGTTCAGCATCTTTGACCTCATTTTTAAAAGGTAACACACCATAATGCTGTGCTCATTCTTGCAACAGCAAGTTATGTGAACAGCCTAAAAAGAGAGAATGAATTAAAATGCTGTTAATTATGCTTGAGGCTATGACATTCCTTCCTAAGTAATTATGAGAGGGAGAGGCGTCCCCAGTGTTTCTGGTTCTGGATAGTTTCCACAGAGAACGGGAAGGATGCAGCTGCATTGCACCCATCTTTCAAGTTCTTAGTCTTTCTGAGCCCCCCAAAAGCCAGTAGGTGCCATCTGGTATTGGAAAACTGGCTGCCGTTTGTGTTTTTAGGGCACACAAACTTGCTGTCAAGAGGGAGCTGAGTCCCACGGGTGCCTGCGGTGACAGAAACAATTCCATTTTGATCCCTTTTGCACATCAGAAGAGAGAAATGTAGAGGTTATGGAGAAATCATCTATTGGGTCATTGGGAAAGTCATGACACATTTTTCCATAAAAAAATATATTATGACTTTTCCAACAACCCAATAGGTTACTAGGTGGACACAGGGGCCTGAGGTTGCACAACTGGTTAATATAAGAACTTTCCACCATATTTACCATGGCATACAAGGTCTTGATTCATCCACTGAGTATAACAGACAGAAAAAAGGTGTATCACTGAGTGGCTAGTGCTGAGCCCTGGGAGCTAAAGTGACTGCATTTTTTTCTCTAACAAATCTGTCACCTTGAGAGTCTCCCTTGACCTTTTGCCCTAGTTACTATAGGGGAAAAAAAAATGCAGGGCCTAGCTTGAAATAGGAAGCGTGACACGTCTGGTACATTGTCTTGGGCAAATGGATTACAGGAACACTGACGCTTTCTGATGTTGTTTCAGCTGTGATTGGGGACAGTCTGGAGTTGTGGGGTGGACCTTGGCAGATAACACGTGTATCAGGGTTCAGAGGTTTATTTGTTCTTGCGCAGATTCCAAATACTTCTGAACGTGGCACAGAAAATGAATTAAGAGGGAACAGGGCAGCTACAGGTACTTACGGACGTGAGGAGACTTAATAAAGCCTCTGTTGAGATGAAAGGACCTTAAACTCCATTAGCAATATCCTTGAGATAGAAAAACACACACACATACACACACACCCGAGCAGGCATCCCGACATAGCTGTCATTGGAGCAGCCCACGCCAAAGACTTTCCACCTAATTGAAATTAATGATGCCTCCAGCAGCCTACATCGAGTCTCTAGACCCCCACTATGCGAATGCAACCGGCAAGACTCATCATTAGCAGGGGAATTTGGTTTCCACATGGCCTTCAGTTTTTAGAGTCTACTAGTTCATATTAGGGCCTCTTCCCTGAAGAAATCAAGTTTACCTCTCTACGAATATCTGCATGAAACTAGATAGGGTTAGTTCAGAGAATATTTGGGAAATTCTCAATATTTGTATTTCACAAGCCTCAAAATTTTCAGTCTTAGGACTGTAATTTTCTGAACCAAAAGATTCTTTTGTCTGCTCATATTTTTCCAGTTTCAAGAGATAACCTGAAAGATGCATTTTTCCTTTTGTGAAGCAACAAATATTTATTTAATCACAGAAACTTAGAACTGAAAAGGATCATAGAGATCGATGTCACTGGGCTGAAATCTTATTTTGTTTTGTTTTGGATTTGGGTTTGTTCGACAGATCTTTCTCCTAGCAGTAGGTTTTCAGACTGGCAGCACTTGGGATCAGCTGGAAAATTAAAAAAATACCAATGATTGAAGGAATTTCATTTAGTTGGTCTGAGGTGCAGCCTAATTTTAATATATAACAATATTTGAGAACCACCATTCTAGTAGATTTTTAATATATCCATTCATATATGCAAAGAGTCTCAAAAAGTTCATGGAAAATGCATAGTATGAAAATCTCTGCATGGATTTCAAAAATTTATTGCACCAATATAAACTTGTTCTTTAATTCTATTTTTTTACATGAACTTTATACACACACATACATACATACACACATTTATTGCAACATTTAACAGGATTTTTTTTTAGGCTTTTGCCATACGGCATGTGTGCTGTCCAGAGAGAGACAGAGAGAGAGAGAGAGAAAATGAGAAAGTAATCCCCAAGGAGGATGGCCAGGCTGCAATCCCTTCTCTTTCATTCTCCTTTCAGAATTTTGGGCACACATGTACACATGCCTGGTATGATTTTCAAGTTAGTGGGTCTAGGATTCCAACCATAGTCAGCCACATGGGAGTCCAGCACCTTAACCAACATGTCACTTTCTGGTCCCCATTAAGAGGGTATTTGAAGGGCTTGGTGGTGGTGTGGTGTTTGGGGTATTGGACTTCCCCATGGGCAACCATGGTTTAAGTCCCAGACCTGGTGGCTTTCTTTCTCACTTTTCCCTTTTCTCTCTTTCTGTCTCTCTCTGCTGAGCACATGTACCCTATAGCAAATTTAAAAAATTTAAAAGTAAATAACAAATAATTCTTTTTTTATTTTTTTTAAAAAAGGAGGTATTTGAAAGGAACAGCCATGTAAGCACTCAGCTAAGATGGTAAAAAGCATTGATCATTTTATGGAGACAGAATTAAACATCTGTAACTGGATTTGACCTGGTAATTTTCACTAATATCCCAGAGCCAGGTACAACTCAATGATCATGCTTTTCTCCAACTCAACCCAAACAGGAACTACAGCACAAGGTGGAATCTCTTCTGGGGAAATTTGCATTTTAGGATCATCCAACGAGGACTGCAATTTGGAGACATCAAAGACTTGGGAGGGGACACCAATATCCGAATAGGTCATCTCTCTGCCCTGGTTGGCTAAGGAAGAGGAGTAGAAAGCCCCACTAGCCTTTCCCAGTCAACTATGCACTATAGGCCATCAGGCCCTCCATGGAAAGAAGGTTTCCCCTATTAGACATTAATGCATTGCCTTAATGAGTAGACAGCTAAATTTCTCTAACACTCCTACTTGTAGACAAAAATGTAGCACTCTCTCCAAGGCCAGCTCAGAACATACAGAGATTGGCCTTGAAAGATCTAATCCAATATTTCATATGAAAGCCAAAAGAAAACAAGGCCAAGAGACCACAGTTATTTGGTTTCCTGGAGGTAGAGGGAGAGGATAGGTTACTTGTGTGATTACAGAAGGAATCGAGGGTATCTTCTCCCAGCCTTCCACCCAACAACTTCTTCCAGGCCTCAAATACGGTACTATGTAGAACTTTAACTTTCACAAATAGATATTATTTGGGCTAAGTCACTGAAGGTATCTGTAAAAAGACAAGTATGGGAAGCTGCCCTTGTGATTCTCAAAGGCATGGAGGCCTGGCAATGAGACCATTCTGGGGTCTGGGGTCGGGGGTGCTTAGGCTACATCTCTCTTCCTACACGGAGCCTAAGTCACTTGAGTAGTGAAGTATGTTGTCACAAATGGAAACGTATTACGGATTTTGTATGCACAGCGCGGAACTATATTTTTAAGGAAAATGAGAACGATTGATTTAAACCAGGAGTGATTAACATTTTGGCACAAATTAGTTGATCAGATGCTAGCAAGAGCCCTGAGGACAAGGACAAAGGAGAGGAGAGATGTGAGGAGGAAGGAAGTGGGACAGCAAAATCTAAGGCACAGGAAAGGCAAACCCTGTGGAGTACTGCCCCCAGGGTCTTTGGCCAAGAGGGAAACAGAGGAGAGGAGGGCAGAGGTTAGGGAGGATCTGAGTTAATGCGAAGGCTCTGAAGACAAATCTGTGTTCCACGCCAACCCCCCAACCCAAACAAAGGGAATCTAAGGCTTCCTTGGTTTTTCTATTTGCATCCTGATCAAACTAAATGTCATCAGAGATGGAACTTGTTTTTGCTCCTTTTGCTACATTGGTGGTAGAAGCGACCAGTGCCGAGGGCTTGATGTGCAACAGGCATCATCCGAAGCACTTTACATCATCCCTATGAGATAGATGCACCCATCAACCCCACTGAAAAAACAGAGACCAGAGAGGGTATATCATTTGTCAAAGGTCACACAGCTAACAGGGTCTGAGCTAGGATTATGAACCCAGATAGTGAGGTCTATTCTGTTCTTTTTCATGTTTTAAAAAATTTTATTTAATTAATTCTATGTTTATTTTGGAATTGTCAATGGGGACAAATACGTGCCAAAGAGAGACAAGAGAAAGAGAGAAAGAGGGAGAGGAAGAAAGCATCTCGTATGAGTTGTGGTCATGCCACAGTTCCTTCTCCATTTCTCTATCCTGTTGGGATTTTGAGTATACATGTACGTGGGCCTGATGTGTTTTTTAAGTCACTGGGGATGGGATTTGAATAGCTCAGTTGGCATGTGGGATCAGCTCCTTTAATCATGAGCCTATGAGGAGGCCCTAAAATTTTAGTTTCATTTATGATAATAGATCACATGTGAGAATGCTCCACAGGATCAGATCATGTGGCAGTCCCCTTCTTCCAGTCCTCCAGGCTGTCAGATTGTGGCCCTCACACATGTGCCCAGAGTCCTTCAGCCTCACTAGGTCAGGGATTCAAACCGTGGTTGCTATGTGAAATCTGGATTCTCTCCTGAGCAGCATTTTACCACTGTACCATGGAGGCAGACATTTTATTTATTTATTTTAATAAGGTTTTGCTATGCTGTGATTCTAATACTTCAGCTTCCTTGAGTAGCTGGGATTAGAGCCACGCACCACCATACTCAGACTTCAGAGTAGACGGGGAATTCAATGTGGGCTTCCCACGTAGCCCCAGATTATAGAACACGGCCTGCTTACAACGTTCATCACTGCGGCTGGTGGGCCAATGAGTCACACTCTTAAAGATAACATTCTGCCCTCTTTATTTATTTATTTTTTGGGGAGTATTTTTGCTATAGAGTATACATGCTTGCTGGAGGGACAGAGAAAGATGGAGAGACAGAAAGTGAGATATTACCCCTCCTCAGGGGGGATGACCACACGGCAATCCCTTCTCCTCCATTCCCCTCTCAGGATTTTAGGCACACATGCACATGCGCTCAGCATGATTTTCAAACCACCAGGTTTGGGATTCAAACCATGGTTGGCTATGTGGGAGTCCAGCGCATTAACCACTAGGCCACCTGCTGGCCCGTATCCCTTCTTTATAAGTACCAGGAATGCATGTAGACGAAGACCAGGAGGTCATTTGGTTTTGAGTCCTTTACTGGGCCTTAAAAGAAGATAGAAGATAGTCAGTTTTTTTGTTTTAGATTTTTGCCGTAAGTCATGTGTACTTGCTGAGAGAGGGAGGGAGGGAAGGAGGGAGAGAGAGAGAGAGAGAGAGAGAGAGAGAGAAGGAAAGCGAGAAATCACCCTCCCCAGGAAGGATAATTATGCTCAATTCCTTCTTTTCTTAGGATTTTTGGACACACACACACAAACATAAGTGGCAAGCATGAATTTGAAGCTGCTGGACCAGGGACTCAAACCACAGAATCAGCCATGTGGGATTTAGCACCTTAGCCACCATGCCATCTGCTGGCAAACAGGTTTTGTTTTCTAAGGGCTTTAACTCCTTTCACGTCAGTCACTGAGTACTAATGAAGAGACAAGAGACAGAGCCAGGAATGAGTGAACCCAAAAGTAGTGTCTGTGGGGAGTAGGGTAGGGGAAATGTTACCTAAAGGAGAAGGGGTGGGGGGGGAGGTATAAAGGACATAAATGGACTTGGGGCCCAGATATTGGGGCGTGACTGGGCAATGTTCCTGGCAGTAGTTTCATGGTCCGTGTGGGGCTAGTTCAAAGAAGGTTTCTTACAGGGTTACGTTTTTATAGCCCACAACTGAGTCCATCATACAAATAATGTCCCAGTTCTCTTTGCCCTAAATGAGCGTTATAATCATGTTTCCCTACTGAGAAAGCCAAAGGGCCTCCAGTTGGAGCTAGAAATAAACAGAAAGTACTCTGGTTACAGAATGCCTTTCCAAATCATACACTCATGTCTTAGATGGAGACTCCTACTTGCTTTTATTTTAAAAGCATGGTAATTAAAAAAAAATACCTAAATGCATCTGTGTATATTGAAAGCCCACATCTGATCAATCTGATTTCCCTTCTAAGAGCTTCCAGAATGTCTCGGGCTTTTGTTTCTCTACCTAGTAGCTCGGTTGAGCTTTTAATGGAAAACCCAAAACCGTGTACGTTCCCTGTGCAAACCAGCAGAGTGAAAGCAATATCTCCTGGGGTCTGACGGTGACATTCCTTTTTTCTTTCTTTCTTTTTTTTTTTTTTTAAAGAGAAACTTTTGGTATAGGACACATGTACTCACCAGGGAGACACAGACAGAGAGGCACACAGTGAGAAAACGCCACCCTCCCTCCCGGGGTGGGTGACCAATCCCTTCTCCTCCAGTCTCCTCTCAGGATTTTGGGCACACATGCACATGCACCCAGCATGAATTTTAAGTCACCAGGTCCTGGAATCAAACCATGGTTGACTACATAGGAGTACAGCAATCAGAAAGTACTCTGGTTACAGAATGCCTTTCCAAATCATACACTCATGTCTTAGATGGAGACTCCTACTTGCTTTTATTTTAAAAGCATGGTAATTAAAAAAAAATACCTAAATGCATCTGTGTATATTGAAAGCCCACATCTGATCAATCTGATTTCCCTTCTAAGAGCTTCCAGAATGTCTCGGGCTTTTGTTTCTCTACCTAGTAGCTCGGTTGAGCTTTTAATGGAAAACCCAAAACCGTGTACGTTCCCTGTGCAAACCAGCAGAGTGAAAGCAATATCTCCTGGGGTCTGACGGTGACATTCCTTTTTTCTTTCTTTCTTTTTTTTTTTTTTTAAAGAGAAACTTTTGGTATAGGACACATGTACTCACCAGGGAGACACAGACAGAGAGGCACACAGTGAGAAAACGCCACCCTCCCTCCCGGGGTGGGTGACCAATCCCTTCTCCTCCAGTCTCCTCTCAGGATTTTGGGCACACATGCACATGCACCCAGCATGAATTTTAAGTCACCAGGTCCTGGAATCAAACCATGGTTGACTACATAGGAGTACAGCAATGTAACCATTATGCCATCTGTTGGTCCTGAGGCTGACTTTCTGCTCCATGAAGGGAGGATGGTTTCCATCCTCTTTGCTGCTGGCGACCTGGTACCCATCCCCGTGTCCAGCTCAAATAAGGTCCTTAACCAGGAGACCACGGTTCAGAGAGATGAAGTTATCTTCCTAAGATGATGAACAAGCATGCTTACCAACTGCTGTAACACATATAATTACACTACAAATCACCAGTAAAGATTTGGAGCATCTATTTTACTATCTCAGTTTCTGTTAGATGTAGAAGAGCAGCTTCTCTGGGTCCTCTGCTCCAGAGTCTCTCACAAGCCTGCAAATGAAGTATCAGCCTGCGCTGCATTTCTCTGACAGCTCAAATGGGGGATGGATCTTCTTCCACAATCTCATACTTGACTGTCAAAGGACGTAGTTCTTTGCTTGCTGTTCATCAGAAGTCACCCTGAGTTTCTTCCCACACAGGCTTCTCCAACATGTGGTCATGAGCTTTATCAAAGACATAGTCTGCTAGAAAGAGGGAAGTGACCCTCCACTCACACAGCCTAATCATGAAGACAGCGTACTGCCACCTTTGCCATATATCGTATTAATGAGAAGCAAGCCAAAGGTCATCTGCATGTTGGGGAGAGATCTTTTACAAAGATATCAATACTAGGAGAGGAGGGTCACTGGGGCTGTCCTACAGGCTGGCCAGCACAATGAAATGGTGATTATACATCTACAATAGGCATTGCTTTCCCTTTCCTTTCATGCTCTTTCTTCCTTGGCCGCCCACACATGAGCACTTGGAATACACATATAGTGTGACTTATTATGGGCGAGAAGTGTGACGGTAAACCAGGTTATCGTGAGAGGCGCTCACATTATACTAGGGAAAATATTACAAATGAGATACACAAAATAGGCATCACGTGAGAATACTGACACACAAAAATGTAGGGGGCGGTGAAGGAAATTTCAAGCGCAGAAACAGAAGCAGTCCAATGAAATAAATACCACCGTGGGCTGGTTCAGAAAGTTCACAGACCAGATGTGATTTGAAAGGGTCTTGATGAGTAGGAACTATCCAACATGTACTGACATTTACCTATGTTTTACTAGGTGTATTTCACTTCATTTCATAGTTACCCTGTAAGATAGGTTTTATTATCATCTCCACTTTAAGGATAAGACAGCAGACTCCTACGGAAGTGAACTGACTTCACAAGGTTACCAGCTTGTAGATGGTGAAGAGGGGAACTGAACCTAAATCTCACCCAAAGGCCACACTTTGCTTTTTCGGAGTTTTTGCCATAGGGTGTGTGCACTTGCCTGAACACGACCGAGAGAGAGGGAAAGTGAGAAATCACCCCTCGGGAGGGATGGCCATGCCACAATCCCTTCTCTACTCTACTGGGGTTTGGGCCATGCTTTCACAGCCACCCAGCATGATTTTTGAAGCCACTGGGTCCAGGACTTGAACTGTAGTCTGCCACGTGGGAGTCCAGCACCTTAACTACTATGCCTCCTGCTAGCCTCAGAGCCCACATTTTCAGGATTGCTTCAAATAGGCCTAGCCAGTCTAGGCAACTGGGGGACAGGAATTCTTAGAAGCAGAAATGGCATCAACACAGAAGTGGTAGGTAAGTAGTAGCTAGCCACTCAGTTGGGGAATTATAACTTCCTCAGTCTAGAATGTTCTTTCCTTAGCTGGTCATGGGGCTGGCTTGTCAATGTCTTCAAGTCTCAGTCTAAATATCCTTTCCAAATCAAGTAGTTAGGAACCCATTCCCCACCCCCCACCCCCAGCTCCTCTTTGTCACTGAGTCTTGGTTATTACCACTGTATCCCTCTGTTTGCCCAGTACACAGCACAGAAGAGGAATGGATGGGAAATCTGGGGCTGTTTTTGTACCATTAGGGGTTTGGTTTTTATTCTGTAGATGGTTATAGAACCTAAGGAAGATTTTAGAGCAGAAAAGTGACAAAATGGGGACTAGCAGTTGGCGTAATGGCTATGTCGCTGGACTCCCATTTAATCGACCGTGGTTCAAATCCCAGACCCAGTGGCTTAAACTCATTCCAGGCACGTGTGCATGCATGTCCAAGATCCCAAGAGGAGAATGGAGGAGAAAGGATAGTGGGGTCGCCATCCCCCCTGGGGGGTGATTTCTCACTTTCTGTCTCTCTGTTTCTCTCTGTTTTCCTGGTGAGCTCACGTGCCCTATAGCAAAACTTCTCTCCCAAAAAAGAGAAGAAAAGAGAAGAAAAAAGAAAAGAGTGGAAGAAATGACCTTGTGGGTGGCATGCTTCTGGACAATGAGAGCAGAGAACAGTTTGCTTTCCAAGGTCCTATGAACCCTTTCTGTGCACTTTATCCCCCTAGCGCCTAAAGACACCCAGCTGTTCACCTTCCCCAGCCAGGGGGAAACCTCATTTGGAGTGATATATTAGAGACTTATTTCTGATCCATCCAGGAAACTTTGCACTTCAAAAGAAGAGCTTATGCTTAAACTAGCCCATGGATTTTAGAGCTGGTTCTGGCTCTCATATGCTATGTGACCTCAGATAAGTCCTTTTACATCCCTGAGCCCCAATTTTTTCTTCTGTGAAATGAGACAATTGGGCTAGTTTCCAATTCTATGAGCTCATTATACTTAGTTATAATTCAAAGCTGGAATAATTTTAAAAGTTTCTTTCATTCTTCTATGAGAGAGACTGAAAGATAGAGAGAAGGACAGGCAGACACACAGGGGAGGTCTCCCATATGAACCCAGGGCCTTTCCCATGCAGGTCCAAGTATATTGGACCTGCCCTACCACCAGGCCCAATGGGAGCATGCTGATATATAATCATGGAGCAAAAAGGCCTAGTTCTAAGAATAAGAAAAGTCAATATATCTAGCTACTATTCATTATTTTCAAAATTTCCTAACCAGTAGTTAGGAAATATTTAGAACATCATTAAGTTGGCTTTTTATCTCAATGACTTCTCATGTCCTGTTTCTTCCTCCAAAAGAGGTCCAGAAACACATGGCCAGCCTCCCGTGAGAGACAGTCTCAGGTGGTAGACAGTCAGAGGCCCAGGCTAGGGGGCACAGAGCATAGCCCTTTGGACTACAGTGCTAGAAGTCACCCAGCCACATGGCGGGTTTGGATCCCGCCTGGTCGGCCTGAAACACACTCCTGTGCTCAAGATCCCGCTGGGCTGGGGTGCAGGAGAACGGGGAGCACGGTGGGCTAGACCAGGTCTGGGTACACCCTGCCGCAGGTGCTTTTCTCTCTTCCCTCTCACTCCCTGTCTCTCTCACATTGTTTTGCATGCGTTCTCTATGACAAATAAAATAATAAAACTTCAAAAGACTAAAACACTCTCATAAACCAGAAAATGGTCATAAGCCAGGGTCCTCTTGGAACAGCAAAGACAGGACTGAGGAAATGTTGCAGGACTTTCAAAACGATGGGAAAGGAACTAAAAGAGACTCACAAACATGTAATTCCCCGAATCCACTTGCTGCTGCCCGGCCCAGGCCCTGCCCCTCTTGCCCAGCCCTCCAGCCCGCAGCGGTCCCATCCACGCTAAGGCACCTTTCCTGCCTTGCGCCTTGCAGCCTCCCACAAACATATTTAGTAACTCCCACAGAGCTTCCATCTAGCACGTCGCCACAGACTACAAACGAGGCATCTGAGCAATGTTTTATGGCTAGGTTGTACAATGAATTGCCTCGGCTGTTTAAATTCCTGTCTTACTGAATACATGTCCCTCTCCTCCTTTCTCTTCCCCTTCCCCGCCAGCTCCCTGCTCCCTGTACACACAAATAGAAGCATTTTTCCTGCTATTGGAATGTCCCTCCAAAGCTCTATAGGAGGAGATAATGTGGCAGTTTTTGAAACTTGTGTTCTGCTAAATTGAGATGTTGTTTTTAGAACATAAAACAGAGTTGTGGAGTGTGGTGGTGGTCTTCTCAGAGCATGTCAGGATAATCAATCTTTTCAAAGACCAGCAGGCATGAAGTGTGACAGTGCTCAAGTGCTCAGATCTGATGTGTCTAGCTTGCTGGAGCCTCTGCTTAGGAAGATCATTTATCATTCCTTAACTGTGGAACCAGTAAGATTGTTTAATCCTACATGCATATGTGTTGGGTTGTGAGTATGTCCCCGAGTATAATAGTCATATGTTGGGCTTTCCTTTCTTTTTGTTTTCTAATCTATGTCTTGCCCCAAATCTACCCACCCCTGACCCTCTAGTAAAAAAAATTTCAGTCTTTATATTCAAAAATACAAACACAAAGATCATATTTATATTTCTTCTAATATTATGTCAGAACAAGGAAGAATTCATTCAACAGAAATGAATGAATATACTATTCTTATAATCATAAGTCATTTAATGAAGAAAAAGTGGTCCTATCCCAAATCTCCTGACAATAAATACATGCCCTGCATAGGAACCAGTGAAGGGGAGGACTCAGTGCACTGTCCCTTTAGCCATCGATGTCGCCTCTATGAACTGAAAAAGCAGGGGCCAGCTATGTGGTCTAGGGGTTAAGGGATCTGGCTCTCACAGACACCATTCTTTGAATCCTAGCCCTGGTGGCTTTAAAAACAAGTCATGTATTTGTTCGTTCATTCTCAAACTCCCCACAGAGTGAAGAAATGGAGGAGAAGGGATTGTGGCATGACTATACTTCATTGGGGGATGCTTTCTCCCTTTCTCTCTGTGTCTCTGGTGAACACATGAGCCCTTTGGTGACTAAAAGGAAGAAGTAAGAAGTACTGTAAGCACAGACCATGGCCACAAAGGCTGCTACTACTTTTATTTTGTAACAAGTTTACTGAACACCGCACCAGGAGTGCTTAGCTCTGGATGGGTCCACACTACATGCTTAATAAATACCACAGGGCTACTAAAGGTGAGGAGGAAATAAGGCAAGAGTAGTAGTCTCCAAGAGGATGCCAATGTCATTCATTGAGAATACAAGAAGGTAGTATTATAATTCCTTTCGAGATTTATATTTTATATGCCAAAGAAAACAAATGTGCTTTATTAATTGTGGATTGACTCACAGCCCTCTTCAGTCTGTGTATCAGATGATCCAAGAAACCTGGAAAGCAAACGAATCATTGTGAAGGGAGAGTGAACCCATCACAACGTGGGTGGGTGGACAGTGAGGCCCTTGCACTGATTTTCATGCCAGTGTGTTGACAATGAGTTAGGTGGATTTGCCAATACTATCCAGTTTTAACCCAACCAATCTTCATAAAATAGACAAAGGTCTAAAAAAGATTTCTGCTCTACTTTAAAAAAAAATGTATTACAGACAATGTTAAAAATTATGGAGGCCCAGCTCAGTGGCTCGGTGATAATGCATTCCTCAAGAGAATCAAATCTTACATGGTGAACACATGGTTTGAAGCCCCAGCCTGGCCTACCTGAAGCACACTGGACACATGAAATCCAGTGGACAGGAAGACTGGAGGAAGGGGACTGCAGCATGATCAGCTCCTGTGGAGGGTGCTTCTTTCTGTCTCTCAGTCTCGTTCTTGCATACACACACACACACACACACGTTCTATCATGAGTATAGAAAATGAAAAAGAAAGACTACAGAGGGTCCGAGATTTTACTCTTCGTGCAAGCTGAAAGCTAGCTTGCCACATTTTATGGAGGCTGGCTGAAGACAGATTCCTGGATCCAAGACAAAGGACTTTATAACTCATGGCACAATA
>NW_006159521.1:4402472-4418081 GCF_000334495.1 Tupaia belangeri chinensis | reverse complement strand
AGCAGGAATTTCATATTTGCCCTGGCTACACATGTCCCTCACATCCACAGGGCCAGCAAGGAAAGCCTAGGTAGAGGGTGCACATGCAGCATTTGTACCACAGCTGAAAAACCCTGAGTGAAGGAAACCCAAATCTTTTATGATGGGACACTGGAAAACCCGCTCAACCTTTGCCCTAAAGGAAGACATTATCTTTTTAATATTCGACAACAAACAAACCTACTCTCTGTGCCAATGGGAGCTCCAAGTCCTGTTTTAAGGCTTTTTGTTATACAGACATCCTTGAAAATATAGTCCAGAATGAAAGTTGTCAGAATCTCTGCTTACCAGACATGCAGAATAATGAGACCCAAGAAAAATCATCTTATAGCAGACATTATATTCTAATGAAATACAAATGAAAGTAAGACAATGTCTGAGTTTATGCTGCTTCAACTCCAAGAACAAGGAAGCCCTTTTATAAGCTATAAACAATGACACCTAGTCAGATCTCACAAAAAGTCAGTTCAAAACCTGGACATGATAAAAGACTACCTGAAATACAGAGTTTACTACTGTATAAACCTCGATGCCATTATATATATCATGTCTTAAAATATTAGGAAATAGTAATAGGATATATACATATGATTTATAAATAAAATACAAGTATGTAAAAAAATAAAATTGGGAGTCTGTGCTTTGTTTAACAGGGCATTTTGCATTCAAAAACACATTGATCATTGATCCCTGTTTTAGAGACAGCAGTGCTATAATATGCTGGGATGTGGGAGGACTCCAGGATGCAAAAGACATTGATATAAAGGTTTTCTTATTCTTGGTTCTTCTATAATAACAGCAAATGTAGAATCTTCCAATGAGCTTCTATATTATGATTTTTTTCTTTTTGGTTATGGTGTACATTGTGACTATAAGAAGGGAGGGTCATTCCTAAGTGCCTTGACCACTGCTTGAATTAGATTCAATTAACTGAGAAGACTTAGACTTAGAAACAATTATTTATTATTTCTTAATTTGCTATAGGCCACATGTGCTTACCAGAGAGAGACAGAGAGACAGACAGAAAAACCAAGTCGCAAGGTTCAGGACTTGAATCACAATCGGTCATGTCAGAGTCCAGTGCCTTAATCCCTATACTACCTGCTGACCCCAATACTTAATCTTTTTACTGATTTCTGGAAGCCAGTTTCTCTGAAGGAGTAAACTTTCCACTGGGATAAACAAGACCTTCCAGCTGCTAACGAAGCCAAAGCCATCCATGGTAGAGTAGGGCATAGGGTAATTAAGGTTGTGAGCCTCTTCCCAAACCCCCTCAACCTCAAGTCTGTTAAATCACATTCAACTTAGCATCCAGGAAAACATGAGAAATAAATCACAGAAGGGGAGGAGTAATTTGGATGGAGGCTGTTACAGAATGCTCTTCCTGGTTATTAGTACGGGTGCAGCTCTGCTGTGCTTTCTAGATAAAGGGTTTCATGTACGTTTCTTTGTGTTGGATTTATACATGAGCAGCCCCTTTTTTTTCCCCTCTTGTTCTTTCAGGCTTTGCCATCAGTCTTGGCAATTCCTTAACAGAGAGTTGGAAAAACTGCTCCTGTTTAGAGCCTCTAGAGGTTATTTTCACAGTCATTTGGAGCTAAGGCAGGAGAGGACAAAGGAGTCACTTTTGGTTTACCTGCCCAACCCAGAAACAAGCCTAATGTTTGCCTAACAGCCAAGATAACTCCGCTTCCCCACCCTGTAGTCAAAAGGCCAGAGCAGGATTCCTTATTTCATGCCCAGCAAGTAGACAATCCATGGATTTAGAGGTCCTAAAATCCTAGGTTATAGCTCCTGCTTGCAGTGTGACCTTGGAAAAATTACATTGCCTTGCCATGTCTCAGGTTCATCTGTTCAGCTGAGTTGATCCTTTTATAAAAACCAAGAGGCAAATACACAGCTTGTGGTGGGTGCTCCATAAAGAGCACTTGTTCTTCCCTTTTCTCCTAGCTTATGGAATGGTTAGAAAGATTAAATACAGGAATATGCTTTTCACTTTTTAAAGCTATTATAATTATTATTTAGTTGTTATTATTTGTCACTTGCTATTTCTTATTCCAGATTTCTCTGAGGCTCCTGAGTCTAGAACCCTCTCTCTTAATGGGAAGAACCATTTTTAAGTCTTCTGAGATAGGGAAGGTTAGTGATAGAAGGAATTAATTAGTAAATAAGCAAATATTGGCAGCTGAGACAGAAGACCAGTCCTTTAATCTGGGTTTTGGAAAAACAGAAGCCAAGAAGGGATTAAATGTTCAAGGATTTTATTAGAGGAACTGTCTGTGAGAGAAAAAAAATGGGGCAAAGCTGGGAGCGCTTGGAGAGCTGTCAGGCTGCCATGCAAGTCTGATCTACCAGTAAAGGGTCTGTAGAGAAAAAGAAGGTTGGGTAGAAGAATCCCAGACTGCCACTAGTGTACGGAAGGTTACATAAGGCTTCTGGGGAGTCCTCCAGCCAAAGTCAGCTGTCAGAGCAGTTCTGCGTCTTCCAGGAAGGCCTGTCTGAAAATCCTTGCCACACTCAGTCAGAGACCGAGACAAGCCTGTGGTAGGCATGGCCTCCATGCCAATGCAGTGATGGATTTCAAAGCACAGCAGTTGGGTCCTAGATCACTTGTTCCCATGTACTAAAGTCTATTAGGTGAATTCTCCTGGTTACCACAAGTCAGTCCTCTCTCTACCTGTTCTCCTGTCCTCCCTGGGACAACTTCAGAATTAGACATTAGGAGGCAGTATCTGCTCCTGGATGCTTTGAAGGTGAACTGGCATGTCATGTCATGCTCAAAAAATATCTCCTTGTGTCTATCAGAGTGACTAAAATCCCATCATTATAAATGTATTCCCAAGTTATTCAAAGTCTCCTTGAGAACAGATTATTTTAATAGCTTCCAAGATAAGGATCTTATGCGATTGAATAGCAGATACAAAAGCAGAGGTGGGGTGGTTTTGGAGGACAGGAGGTAGTCCAGTTGAGATAGAGCTACTCAAAATGGTGAATAAAGCTCGAAAGGCATTTGCAAACTGCAAGCATTTTCCCAAAAGAACACCAAATGAGCATTAACCATCTTCACCAAAAGATTGTTCCTTCGTTAGAAGATGAAGCATGTTCTTAAGACCTACCCCTGTGCCTCAGTAAGGTCTTCAGTGGACTTTCAGGGACAGCTCCAGGTTGGCAGCCTTGACCAGGCCCCTCTAGGCTGTACAAGGTTCCTAAGAGCTCATGTATGACGTTTGTCTCACTGAGCACATTGGCTTCCTAATCTGGCCCATGGCTTTGAGCTCTTCAACCTCCTCAGTGGCAGAAGGATTATGTTCCTCCTCCAAGTCTAGCACAGAGTCAAGCTGGATGGTCTGAAGCACATATCAGTTGTTGGCTAGACCTGAATATCTATTAGAGGGCAGAACTGAAAACACCCTGGAAACCTTCCCAGAGATACATTTCTCCTGGAGCCAAGAAGAAAACACAAGTGCTCCATTGTGAACTTATTAATAACTGTCACATTTCTGTCAGGGCAATGGGAAAGCCAGCTTTGGAGCTTAGTACCTTGAGTTCTCCGTAATAAGTCAGGATGCCAAGAAGGTCTACAGCCTGTAGGGCTGAACAACAGAACGCAGGAGACTGTTAAGCAAATGTAGACCTTGAAGCCCTTCTACTGGAGAGTCTCACTGAGGAAAAGAACTGGGGAACCTCTATTTAAAAAGTCATCCCCATCTCTCCTCATCATTCTCATGAGCAGATATATAGATATACAAATATTCATACACACATGTATATGTAATAGAATTTGGAATTCAAGTATGTGTGTGTACGTGTGCATGTGTGTGTGTGTGCATGCATGTATGTATGTAGCCATAAGGGGAACAAATAGCCACTGGTTTTTGCTATGGTTATCATGACGTGAATTAAACAGTTTCTGGAACAAGCTGGGATACAACCAATGAAATCAAATAAAGACTTATACACATCAAACTAGAGTGGGTCCCTGGTAAGTTGACTCTGAGATGGAGATTAGGATGCAGGGTTTTTATAGCAGGGAGCGCTTCTAGGACTAGAACCTGTGGAAGGGAAAAAGCAATGGAGTTGAGCAGAGGGAGATACTGAGCTGCAATGAAGTCCCAGTGAAAGTCCCAAGAGATGGCGTGGGTGCTCTGGAGCTGGGGTGCCTCTAGAGTTGTCCTTAGTTGGGGGTAAAGAGCTGGGCCTTGAAGCCCTTGTGTTGTTCAGTCACTGAGTGTGGGCTACCTGTAGAAAGAGGTGTGACCTCTGGCAAGGCAGTTTCCTTCAGTCCAGACAATCCCCAAAGAGAGCAGTTGAAAGTTATCATCTAAATGTACTCCCAGCACCTGGGGGAAAAGCCCCATTCTTGAAGAAGGGCATCATAGTTACCACAACGGGCTAAAACTTCAGATGAGATTCATCCGTTACCTGGCACTCCATCAGTGTCATACTGGGTTGGGATGAAATAGCATCCTCTGCGCTCTGTAAGCTTACCATCTATCAATAGAATGGGCCCCTGAATGTCAAGGAGGCATCAGAAGCTCATGCCTGTCGTTGTCTAAGAGATACTGAGTGAGAAACCTCTGTGTGAGGGTACAGGAAGAGCCTGGATTGGGCAGTGACACCTACCTCTGACAGAAGAGGAGGGAAACCAGAGGTGAGAATACACAGATGCTTGGTGAGTTGTGCTAAGAACAAAAGTGTATGTATAGCATTCATGCACACCAGTGAGATTCATTCTTTGGCTCATTATAAATGAGAGGTGAGCACGCTTTAGCAGATACCAGAGACAAAAGATTAAATCAATTTTCAGAGTTCTTAAAAAAAAAAGCAACAACCAGGGCCCTACTTCCATCCCCACCCACTACCTAGCAAAACATACCTCTCCCCAAACCCCATGCTATCTGCAAAGAGAATTGGGCTCCCAACAGCTTCAAATCTCTGATTCATCATGAGGAAGTTTTATTATGGCAGAAAATAATGCCATCAAGGCTGGATCCCAGATATTTGATTGTGCTGATTTTTATATGCCCCTGCCAAGTTTCACAGTGGTTAGATTCCCCTAATCCCTCAGTAATTATTAGCGATGTCTAGGAAAAAAATCCACCTCACTCTTTTGATGAGAATGATTGTTTGGTATTCCTATTTATTTATTCACTTGTAATGAGAAGACACTTGGTGAGTCTGTTCTGTTCCTCTATCAGGTTCCTTTACGCATAAATTATTTGAGGGGAAGATTTATGCTCAAAGAATAATGAGGTAAACAGGAGCAAAGGGAATAATTTAAAAGCAATTCATAATAAGGAAGTGATCACATACATACCGAAAGCGCGGAGAACCCATACTGTTGCTCACTTCTGTTTGAAGTTCAGTCAAAGAACTCAATCTCAGAAGGGACCATTTCTCCAAGGAAACCCCGAAATGCTTGCTCTTGTTTTGACCAGGACACAACTTGAAGTCTGGCTGCTGAATATAGAAACAGTTTGTACCTTCTTTAAAATTGTCTTGGCTTACTTTTATTTTCTTAATTAATTAATTAATTAATTTTTCCTAAAAGTTTCTTCCTGGAGGAAAAAAAAAAATCATCATTAATGGCAACTCTACTTGGCTCATCAAATATCTGAAAACAATTCGCAAAAACTTTAGGAGAGCCAGGCTTAGAATACAACACATATGCAAAGACCTCTATCAAGCCAAAGGGCACTACCCTTGAACTATAAACAAATAACATTGTGACTAGAATTGTAAACGGAAATGTAAGTTGCTAATGGTTTGTCCCTGAAGCTAGACCTTACTTATTTTTACCTGGTTATTAATCTGGGACATCAGGGAAATGAGAGAAATAATACGTATATGAACTTCATTTACTAATTTGACAAGATGTCTTTTGCTATCTGAATGGATGTACTAGAGAACTACGTTATAGCAACCTAGGGGAAGGTCTTTAGAGTCATGCTGCAGACCTATATTGTTCTTTTTTTCCCCCAATGCCTACCTTGTAGCTCAAACAGATTGATACAAATCTGTTAATAATAATGTAAGCTAGGAGGAATAGGTCTGTAGCTTTTAACCACCACTGAAAAGCCTCTGGGTTCCAATTTTATGTCTCTAGCCTGCTTTCTGAGCTCCATTCTTGCCTACTAGACATCTCCGCCTGATGCTTCTACTTGTACCAAAAAGTCAACTTGGGTAATTCTGAATTTAGCACTTCTCACCCCTCCAACTGCTTCACTTTCTTTATTCTTAAATAGAAACTTCATGGACCCTCCCAAGCTAAAGCTCTGAGAGGCCTCTTTGCCCCTTCAAGTTAATGACACCTAACTATTGAACTGATCACCAAATTCTCTTGACTCTTGTCTCCTTAATGTCTGCCTGATGTGGTATGTACTGGAACGACAATAAAAAATAACGGAGAAAAGGGGAAATAATAGAGTAGTGACCTTGAGACAAAACCAAGAAAAACTCAAAGTGCCATTTCTGAAATAAAGACGAGAGGTTCAGGGCCTTTAGTCAGTGGTGCATTCATTATGAATCCAGAGTCTGGTTGACCTCAGAAAGAGCGAATGTGACGTAAGGCAACATCAATTGAACCATAGTGCTCAGAAGCTGAGGGGAGATAATTTTGCTGTGCTCTACACTCTCAGATAACGATTGTGTTCAGTTCTTGGTGGCACACTTTAATGTAAATTAAACACAACATGTGACAGAATCGAAGAGATAGGAAGCCTTTGGAGGGAAGAACTCTTAGAGTAGGCTTTCAACTGCCTACAATTTACTGAAGGAGATCAACTAGAACACTAGTTCTAAAAGCTACTTCACAGCCCAGAGCTGGACTGGGAGAAAAATCACATGAAGTTCTACAGGTTCCAGGGTCCCATTTTCTAGAGATTCTTATTCAAATGCCCTGGAGGGAGAACTCACTCCTGAAATATGTAGACTTTAAAAGTCTCGTAGGTGAGAGACCAGCAGATGGTGTAATGGTTACATCGCTGGACTCCCACATGGTTGAATACAGTTTGAGTCCTGGACCTGGCAGCTTAAAACTAACACCAGGCATGTGCATGTGCATGCCCAAAAATCCCAAGAGGAGAATGGAATAGAGGAGAAGGGATTGCGGCATGGCCATCCCATGGGGGTGGGGGGTGGGGGGGTGATTTCTCTCTTTCTCTATGTCTCTCTCTGTCTCTCCGGTGAGTACTCGTGCCCTATAGCAAAAAATCTCTCTTAAAAAAATAAGTCTCGTAGGTGATTTTGACGTATAGCCAAGTTGGGAACCCCCCCGTGTAGTTGAGAACCAACAGATAGGAGACAGGACTTTGTAGACTACTAGATATGCTTGAACACAAATGGCAGTCCCGAGATTGGGTGGGCTGCCTTAGAAAGGAGGGAGGGAAGGTTGAGTTTTAGCCAAGGAGTCAAATGAGTCTACATAAACATTTTGTGGGCATGAAATAAGAGATTTGAACAAGATGGATAGTGAGACTCTATGATTTATCAGGTTCGGTGGTATTTGTTAAATGAAATAAAGGCCTATAGATACAAAGCAGTTCTACAAATAACTCATTTTATTATAATATGTCTAGATTTTAAACCATACTCTGATAGCTGAAATGATCAGTAACCCATTCATATCTCCTTGAGCCCTATTTCTGTGTATGTTGGCCTGACTTCTATCGGTACCCCGTTCCCTGAGAGTTTTCCAACCTCTTGAGTCCACACTGCTTATATATACAGCAGGCCAGACACTCGGGGGATTAACCACCCACTGTCCCCAGCAATGTGTGACTAATGATGACAGGAGTTTGTGCATTTGCTGTGGCTCCTCTCTCCCTCAGGTGGGAGAACTCTGAGGGCATGTTTTACACCAGCCCCAGGCACTCCCTGCTGGGAATGAAGCTACACTGCCCACAACGATGCTGAGATGCTGATGTTGGTTATCTTTCCTTTCCTTTTCCTCTTTCCCACTGGCCTGCTTGTGTTTCCTGGGATTACATCACAAATAAATTAGTTGTACTCAAAACCTTGACTTAAGGTTGGCCTGTGGGAGATTCCCCCAAATGCACCAACCAATAATAATTGCCAACTAAGCAGCAAATAATTACCTACTAAATCAAAATGTGAAGAAATCAGTATTGAAAAGGCATCTAATTAAAACAAAAACACACACACTTGGCAACCTGACAGCACCTGCAGGCGGGGTGATGTTGGTGGGCTCAGCTTAACTAGAGGGTCCTACTACCCCCCACTTCCAGGATCACTGAGAGCTGCTGTTCATTCATCTCAACTGCACCTGCCTCCCCAAGCCTGTGATAAGCTGCTCTTCCCATTTAGAATCCATCAAGCTGCACATGGCAGCCCACACAAAGTCTTCAATGAATACTCGTGGTATCTACAGGAGGGAGGCCCCTAGACAGACCTCTGAACAGCCCCTGACTACCATCCTCCCATCATCAACATCCCATCTCAGCAAGAAGCAGCCAGAATGTCTTCGGCCCATTTCCCTAAGAACAGTTAGGGGTACTTCTTCAGAGGGGGATTGAGACAGGAGTTGGACCCCATTTACAGGTAGAAAGAGCAACCCCCTCCCCTCCAGGAGGACTCCTGACAATTCCTCTTTTCCCAGTCACCATACTCCTTTGTCCTTAGACATGTAAATCTTTTGAATAATTCATGGCCTGAAGCTTCTAGACAAAGATTCTCCTGACCTTTGAATCCACCCCCAAATTAGGAGGAATAACTGGACCTATCCAGTGTGTGCTCCTCCAACCACAAGGGGAATTCATGCTCACTCAGAACAAGTCCAGACAAAGCCCTTCCTGACCCACATAAAAACCCCTCACCACAGTTCTTCCTTGACAACCCATTTTCAGGGACCCCTTTCTTCTTAAGAGCTCTGATTTACCTTCCTGCTCCTTCAATAAACTCCTCGCTTTGCTATACCAACTCTCTGTGCCCAGGACTCTAATTCTCCCTGAGTCGGACAAGAGCCTGTGTCTCACTGTGAGGGCTGGGCCACTCAGCCCTGCGCACCGCGCTCCTGTGGCAAGCCTTTTTATCATGTGTTCTCTACACTTTTGTGTTTCAGGCACTGCTTATAATTCCACCACCACACCTCCCTATTTCACACGTCTGGGCTTTTCTTTGGACATTTTCTTTTTAAGAGAGGTTTTTGCTATAAGGCCTGTGTGCTCACTAGAGAGACAGAAACAGAAAGTGAGAAACCATCCCCAGGGAAAGGCCACTCTGCGGTCCCTTCTCCATTCTTCTCTTGGGATTTTGGGCACACATGCACACACACCTGGCGTGAGTTTTAAGCTAATAGGTCTGGGACTCGAACCGTAGTTGACTACATGGGAGTCCAGTGACATAGCCATTATGCCATCTGCTGGTCCCTCTTCGGATTATTTTTCCGGTATTGCCATCATCCTAGAAGTTTCTATTTATCCCTTAAAACACATGTCAACTGTCCCTTCTAGGAATCCTCTTACCTCCTCCTAAAAACCAATGAAATTGTTTGTCGCTCTGATTATTTCTGTATCCTAGTGGAGAATGGTACAATTAGTAATCAACTGATTATTTAATATTAAAATAGAAGGGAATTAAAGTGGAGGACACAGAAAACTTCTACCCTGACAGCTTTTAACAGCAATTCATTTGTATATTAGCTTGACTTTTTTCCTTCATCCTATAGCTTGAGTTGGAATGCAATCATTAAAGGAATTCACAGAACTTGAATCCAGATCCAGGGAGTCCCTGAACATGGAGGAAGATTATTCAGGAATTTAAAACCACGTTTGAGAGTAAAACTAAAATGTTTAAGTTATCACCTAATTGGAAAGAGCAGGATGCAAAGTTTCATGTGCAGCATAAATTCAAAAGGGGCGAGACTGAGAAAGTGGAAGAAAATACATTCCTGGTAACTGGCAGATCTGGGGTGTAGGGCTCTGGTGATTATTTTTCTGCTTCTCTACTTTTTGTGTTCTCTAAGTTTTCAATAATGAGCAGGTTGCAGAAGATAACAATGACACCTTTTTCACCTGTAAGAAATGATTTCCCACAGATCAATCACCATGGAAGAAATTTTATAACTTATTAAAGAATTATCTACAAAACATGTCAGAGGCCATAAAGCTTTAGAGGCAACATCACATCATTTTGCTGTCACATAATTTGTTCCAGAGTATAGGAAAACTGAAAATCTACACTGTTGTGTTTTTTTAATGAAGGAAGAATGACCCTGAAACCCAAACCTGGTAAGGACACGCAGAGTCCCCACCTATAGATCAATGACATTAATCAATGTAGATAGAAAAATAGTAAATGAAATTCCAGCTAATTAAATGCAATAGCATCTAAAAGAATTACTCTAAAATTAGGTAAACTATCCTAGGAATGAAAGAGTGATTTAATATTAGGTAAGCTATTATTATAATGAATAGCACTAACAGGGCAAAGGAGAAAAACCCATCTCAATAACTATTGAACAAGAAGTAGCTAACATTTTTAAAGTATATTTCATAAAACTAGGAAAGAAAGAATCATAATTTTAATCATTGCACTTAGTCATACAAAATGTTCATTGTGAAGAATGATCTGAAATCACTCTGACCTACGATTACGTATGGGTTATACCATTTAATTGTCATGAGACTTTTATAGGTTATTTAATCTTTCTGCTTTGGTTCTGTCTATAAAATGGGCATAATGATTGTTTACCTCATAGGGTCAGCATGGGCTTAATTAAGATCATGCTGTTCTTGGGGCTGGCAGATGACATAGCAGTTACTCGCTGGACTCCCACATGGCCAACTGTGGTTCTAGTCCCAGACTGGTGACTTAAACCTCACCTCAGGTGCACATGCATGCATGCCGAAGATCCCAGGGAGAGAATGGAGGAGAAGGGCTTGCAGTGTGGCTATGTTCCCAGGAGGTGATTTCTCACTTTCTCTCTCACTGTCTCTGTCTCTCTGGCAAGTGCACACACCCTAAGGTAAAAATCGCTACCAAAAAAAAAAAAACATAAATAAAAAGATGATGGTGTTCTGTGCTTAGCGTAGTGCCAATGTTAGTAGTACTCAGTTACCTAAGGTAAAAATCGCTACCAAAAAAAAAAACCATAAATAAAAAGATGATGGTGTTCTATGCTTAGCATAGTGCCAATGTTAGTAGTACTCAGTTTTGGTACTTCTCAGTAACGTAACATTTACACAGCAAGTGCTATGCCGAGGATAATAAGTATTATAGTTCTAAAATTGATGACCTTCAGAATTTACACATGGAAATTCTTCCCTAAAACCTAAAGGTGAGGATATTCAAAAGGTCTGTGGAAAAGTGAAATTAAAATACGAGTTTATTTTAGTGCCCCCAAATTTTCTGAAATCCATGCATTTTTTCATAATATGCATTTTCCATGAACTTTTTGAAAATATTTTGTATGTATATCTAGGTTTTCACCCTGGAGGAACTTTCCAATGTGGTTATACTATGCACCAAAAGTTGAACATCATTAAATTAGGCAGTCCTAGCAAAGTCAGATAATAAAAATATATCACCAAATTGTTGACAAATTGTTAAACCAGTGTTTAAGAGATCTGGACAATGCAACAGGTATGAAACAAGTAAGGAAGATAAAGTCGTTATTTTCAGATAGACTTTCTTTTTTCTTTTTAAAGAACTATTTATCTATTTAATCCATTCGTATTTACAATTATCATTTTTAATTTGATCAGACATATACAGAGAGAGAGGAAGGGAAAGTGAGAGAGCAAGTCACCAGGTCTGGGACTAAAACTGCAGCAGGCCATATAAGAATGCATCACCTTTAACCACCACACCACCTGCCATCCCCCAGGTGGACTTTCAATAAACAGAAAGTTCAAGGTAGTCAAAGTGCCCCTTCAAGAACTGCCCTCTTGGGGACCAGCAGTTAGCGTAATGGCTATGTCGCTGGACTCCCATGTAGTTGACTGCGGTTCGCATCCTGGATCCGGTGGCTTCAAAAACTCATGCCGGGCATGTGTGCGTGCATGCTCAAGATCTCAAGAGGAGAACGGAGGAGAAGGGATTACGGCGTGGCTACCCCCCACCCCCTGGGGAGGGTGTGATTTCTCACTTTCTGCCTCTCTGTCTCTGTCTGTCTGGCGAGCGCACACGCCCTATAGTGAAAACCTCTTCAAAAAAAAAAAATTAAAGAACTGCCCTCTTGGAATCAGAAAAAGGTTCAGGATAGTGGTCAGACTAATGCAAAAAATATTATAGCTTCTTAAGAATATCCACTTAAACTACACAATAGGAAAAAATTCTATCCATAATAGTGCTAAACATATAAACTACCTAAAAACAATGTTATGAGAAGTGTGACGTATTAGTGAAAGCAAAATACTTTATTGGATAATATAAGAGCTGTATAAATGGGGAGATGCATAATAGAAGGGTGGGCTGAATATGGTAATGTTAGAAATCATCCTTAATGGAATCCCAACAAAAAAATATGTATAGTTTTTGTTTTGTTTTGTTTTTTTTTTTTAGGTTTCTGCTGTAGGGTACATGTGCTTGCCAGAGAGAGAGAGACAGTGAGAGGGAAAGTTAAAAACCACCCCCCAGGCGAGTTGGCCAAGCCCCAATCCCTTCTCTATTCTCCTCCTGGGATTTGGGGCAAACGTACACACAGGTCTGGTATGACCTTTAAGCCACCAGGTCCAGGACTTGACTGCAGGTAGCCATGTGGGAGTCCAGAGATTTAATCACCACACAACCTCCTGAACCCCACTAATACATTTTTTAAAATGAAATAACTTGAATTCTATTTGAAGACTAAATGTGCAAAATAAACGACCTGGAACTTACCGTGGGTCAGATACTTAATAATAAGCACAGCCCACTTTCTCCTGCACCGTAGCAGAAGTTCTGATGCCTCAGACCATGTTGACCTCCTCTCCTTTCTTTTGAGAGATTTTTGCTAAAGGGCATGTGAGCTCACTGGAGACACAGAAAGAGATAGAAAGCGAAAAATCACCCCGCAGAGGGGATGGTCTTGCCACAGTCCCATTCTCCTCCTGGGATTTTGGGCATGCACACACATGTTCCTGGAATGAGTTTTAAGCTGCTGGGTCTGGGACTTGAACCATAGTCAACTACATGAGAGTCCAGCAAAATAGCCATTATGCCATCTGCTGGTAACAACCTCCTCTTCTTTAACACCTCACTTCTTAAAATACCTATAGTTACCATGCATTTGGCAACTACTATACAGTTTTTGGAAGTTCTACTTTACATTGAATTTTTTAAAGACTTATTTATTTATTATCATTTTTACTCTTTAATTTAACCAGAGAGAAAGGGAAAGTGAGAAAGCAAGCCACCAGGTCTGGGACTCAAACCATGGTTGGCCGTGTGGGAGTCCAGCACCTTAACCATCATGTCAACTGCTGTCCCTACATTGAAATTTTAATTCACAGTGTTAGGTCTTTAGTTATTCTTTCCCAGACAGATTATAAACCCCTGAAAGCCAAAGACTAAGCTTACACATTTTTGGAACCAAGTATTTATTATACACGAGTCCTTCACAGAATTAGGGTGACATCGAGATGGTGCCGTGGAACTATCATTAGCCCATCACTCTAGAATAGAATAAATAACAGTCAGTCACAACTGAGGAAGTCACAATGGGGGCCACTGACACAGTGTGAAATCCGAATGCCAAGCACAGACCCAGGTTAGGTGAGCCTTCTCTTAGCTCGGGCAATTACTACTGGTTATCGGGATGACTGGGACATCACCACATTCCTGAAATATGCTGGAGCCGGTGAAAAGCTGAGGTCAACTCAATATCCAGTGAGGATTCTTGCAAAATAGGGTGACTAATTAGAAGAAATACATACCTACCAAATAGCAGCTCATGGCCTATGTATCCAGAAGAATGAATGAATGCTCAAATTCCCAAAGCTTCAAAACAAACATATTTCAGAATCATGTTCTGACTAGACCTGGCAGATTCTCAAATATAGTGGCTGCGAATTAGTCATTTGATATTTTAAGCATGTTTTGTATGCTTGAATTTGTAAAATTTTGTAAAAGTCGAGAAGATACTGTTAGTCAGGAAGTATACATGGGGAATGTAAGTATTAAATCAGTCTGCATATAGTTTCCAAGAACCATGAGTAAGCAAACCACTTCTTCACTTGAACTGGATATCAACTTTACCTAAATATATGCAGGAGATATTAATACTATACTTGTGTTTACTTTAACAACCACCAGGCCTGTGTGAAAATCAGTTTCACAGCCAAATAAAGTGACAAAAATGACAACTCCAAGAACACAGAAACCACTTTGCAAGTTTTGCTTGCATTTTCTGTGTAATCTCCAGAAAAGAGGTCTCAGCCACTTCTACACTGGCTGCTTACCCATTCTTCAAGACCCTGTTTAACTCGCTGAGAAGGGGTTCTTACTAAAATGCCAACACTCAAGTCAGAAAAAAATAGCTCTAACCTTTAAAACTTGTCTAGTGTTGGTGCTGGGTGTGTGTGTGTGCGTGCCCAAGATCCTGAGAGGAGAATGCAGGAGAAGGGGTTACGGTGTGGCCAATCCCCGAGGGGTGATTTCTCACTTTCTCTCTGTCTCGCTCTGTCTTTCTGGTAAGGGCACGTGCCCTATAGCAAAAACAAACAAACAAACAAAAATCTCAAAAAACTTGTCCAGTGTTGGGGTTAGCAGGTGTTGTGGTGGTTAAGGCTCTGTATTAGCATACAGCCAACCACAGTTCGAGTCCTTGACCCAGCAGCTTGAGAATCATGCTGACCATATGTGCATGCATGCCCAAAATCCTGAAAAGAGGGTGGGGAAGAAGGGATTATGTCACAGACCTCCCCCGCCAGCTGGTTATTGCTCACTTTCCGTCTCCCTGTTCATCTCTCTCTGGCAAGCGCACTTGCCCTATAGCAAAAACCTAAAAACAAAACCCAAAACTGGTCTAGTGTCTCACCTATTGCTAAGAGGTGGACCATCACACTCAACATCAGAGCTCCAGGGACCAGAAGTTGGCATAATGGCTATGTCATTGGACTCCCATGTAGTCAACCATGGTTCATGTCCTGGCTTAAAACTCACGCCAGGCACGTGTTGCATGCATGCCCAAGATCCCAAGAGGAAAATGGAGGAGAAGGGATTGCGGCGTGGCCATCCCCCTTGGGGGATGATTTCTCGCTTTCTGCCTCTCTGTCTCTGTCTGTCTGTCTGTCTGTCTGGCAAGCGCTATAGCAAAAACCTCTTGAAAAAAAAAAAGACCTAAAAAAAAAAACCTCAGAGCTCCAAGTTTCTGGGCAGAAGCATGAGATTTCAGAGCACCCATTCACTTACTCCCCACAAGGAAAGGAAGGCTGTAGTAGCCAACCTCCCTCATGATCTCAGCTTTAATGACCGACAATGTCTGTGGCAAATGACCAACTCCCGATGATCATAAGGTAGGTCTACCATTTCAGCGTCACCCTCAGCTCCTCATGCAATTTAGATGGCTAAGACAAGTGTAAAGCTACTTAAGACACTTCATGAACTTAAACACAATTAAATATATATATA
>NW_006159521.1:4400244-4402186 GCF_000334495.1 Tupaia belangeri chinensis | reverse complement strand
TGTGTGTGTGTGTGTGTGTGTGTGTGTATTTTAGGGAGATTTTTGCTATAGGGCGTGTGGAGAGACAGAGAGACAGAAAGCGAGAACTCACTCCCCACAGAGGATAGCCACCCCACTATCCTTTCTCCTCTATGGATTTTAGGCACACATGCACATGCACCTGTGAGTTTAAGTCACTGGATCCAGGACTCAAACTGCAGTCAACTACGTGGAAGTCCAGCAATGTAACTATTACACCATCTGCTGGTCCCAATTTAGAACTATATTTGAGAAAACATTTCACAAACCATAAGCATTAAATAATCATTCAAGATAACAAAAACTGTTAAAAGCATATGATACCTATTTGCTGATAGGAAGTTTCCAGACTGAAAGTTAAAAGAAATCCAGAGGGCCAGGAGGTGGTACAGAGGTTAAGGTGCTGGATTCCACATGGCTGGCTACGCAGGTCAAGTCTAGACTCAGTGGCTTGAAAATCATACTGGGCACATGGGCATGTGTGCCCCAAATCCTCAGGGAAGAAGTGATTGTGGCATAGCCATCCCCCTGAGGGGTGATTTCTCACTCTCCCTCTCTCTTTCTCTCTCTGGTAAGGGCATATACCCTATAGAAAAAACTAAAGGAAAAAAAAATGAGAAAAGGAAGGGAATCCAGAGGACAGAGAAAAGAGTGCTGGAACGATAACAGTATGCTTTCTAATTCTTCCTCAACACAGGAGAGCTGTGTGTCCTTCAGACTGTTACTTGATCCTCTTAGGCTTCAGTTTTTCTCATGTGTAAAAAAGCCAATAATAGAAGAATCTACCTTGCGGGGTTAAGTCAGGTAATGAATGTGAAACAGTGTCTGGTATATAATAAAGCCTCAATTAAATGCTAGCACAAAAAATAAACAATTCGCTCTTGAAAGACAGACTGTTTAGAAGTGGACAAAAAAGCAGCAGATAACGCAGATGGGATGACCTTTGGTGTGAGCGGAAGTCATAGCTGTGGCTGTAAATCATTCGCCTGAGGTCCTGGTTATTTATAACATATCTCCCAAGTGATATAGGAACTTTGGAGAACAATAACACCTATTTGTCCTTCTCTTCTGAATCTGACTTGGAAGAAACCACATCTTTGTTTCCTGATGTCCTGATGAACACATACTGAGCTCAGCACACCACCATCGGAATAACACCCTGTTGTACAGAAACACTGAGCAGAAAGATGAAAATAACATCTTCAGTGTCAGCAGGTGGCATGGTGGCTAAGGTGCTGGACCCCACATGGCTTATTGTGTGGTTTGAGTCCCGGAACTAGTGGCTTGAAAATCACACCAGCTGTGCATCATGCATACCTGCCCCAAATCCCAAGGATACTGGAGAAGAGGAATTGTGGCCTGGCCATCCCCCCCGAGGGTGATTTCTCATGTTCCTTCTCTGTCTCTCTCTGGCAAGTGCATGTGCTCTATAGCAAAACTAAAAAACAAACAAATAAAACAAAAATCAACAAAAATTGCTTCACTCAGAAGAATAGAAGACACCATTGCGTTTCTTTTCTTTCTTTCTTTTTTTTTTTTTCCCAAAGTTCTGGGTTGTTGACTTGTATTCTTAAATTTAACAATCTCCCTGCTTCAGAGTGCACACAGTATCTGCAAGTGGTAGAGCATCTGGGGACACAAAATCAGGCAATTTTGGGAAATTCCTACTTTTTTTTTTAATTTATTCATTTTCTACATTAATTCACTATACACCATCACAACACACAAATCAATTTTCCATCCAAAATACATTGTGCATTGGCTCAATCAAGCACATCAACATACATGTTCTCAGCAAATAATTTTCCAGTTCTCATGTCCTGCATACCTTGCCTTTTGTTTTGCCATCCTTGATTCCCCATCCCCCACCCTCTGCTATGTCCCATCCTCCTCCCCCATTGTCCCTGGCATCCATGGTTGCCCT
>NW_006159521.1:4385253-4399220 GCF_000334495.1 Tupaia belangeri chinensis | reverse complement strand
CGCAGGCCCCAGGGGGCCGTGCAGGCGCCGCCACCACTGTCGGGCAGGGCCACGCAGGCGCACCATTGCATTTCTGAGCAACTGAAAGTCAGTCTAATGCTTCATAGAGTTTGTTTTTAACACATGATGAAGAAAGCTTGCAAGTAAGTGAAAGCCTGAGTGAACCTAAATGTTTGGGATGGTATCAACAATCCCAATCCTTCCCATCCTTCCCCTATACCTGCCCTACCATCACCCTCCATTATTTTAATATTATTTTATTTCTAAATTACTCAGCAAATAACGGGCTAATATTTTTGCTTGTTGATCAGATGTTTTAGATTATATAGCCAGAGCCAATAAGTAGAAAATGACTCATTCCAGAAATGTTCTAGCCAAGAAAGGGTAGTAAATGGGCCATTTCACTATCGCCCATAACGACTCTCAAATTCCACATTTCTACATATGATCTGGCAAATGTGGCTATGGATTGAGGATTTTAAAGCAATTCCTGACATTCCAGGTGCAAGCACAGCTGTTTAATTGGTGTTGATAACTTCAAAGGAGGGAGTTCTTCTGACTCCTTTTCTATGGCTTCCCCAAATTCAGCTGCAACATCTAGAGTCACTTGGAAAACAATTTCACACCTCAGAATATAGACTCAGGGAAATATTTAGAGGTGCACAAAGAGCGAACTACTGAACAGTGGCATTTAGAGAAGAGAGGCCTAGCTGTTACGTCTTTTGGCTCCATGTTTCTGGAGGACACCTTTGGCCGTGGCACCAAGTTGGCAGAAGTTCTCAGCAAGGGCTGCACCTCTGCCTTCAGGATGAGACCTGTCACACTTTCTCTTCTCACACACCATGGTGGTGGGGGGAGGCTTGTCGGAGAACCTACGATCAACATTCAAGTCAATTTTTATAATCACTTTTGCACCGAGTGGCCCACTTTCCCCCTTGTGCTTGGGGATTTCATCATATTAAGGAAAGGTGGCAAAAGAGGCACATTCTATTCAGCAACCAAATACATCTTCAGGTGATCTCTGCAAGAGAAGAGGGGGTCTCAGACCAGCTTGCAGCTCCCCAGGCACCACTAGCATGAGTTCTTACAGGGCACCATTAGGGAGAGTACTAGGAATGTATGGCTTTAATTTGGGGGTTCAAATTTTAATACGTAGAAAGTACACTGACACGGCATTGCCACATTCCTGGCTGATGGTGCTTTAATTTTACAAACAGACACCTAGACCAGGGCCAGGCCAACACTGTTTTCTTCAACCACAGTCAGTCAGTTCAGTCTCCAGCATGTCTCACTTGGATGATTTTAACCCTTCCTGTCTCACTGTTTACCAGCCTCTTTTTACTTAGTACACCCTTCGCACCATTGCTAGTTATCTAAGAGACAAATGAACACTCAAACCCAGATGGTGAAAAGCCCCATAGTTGTGAGATGAAAGCTAAATATGGCTTAAGGAATGATCCTACCTCTACTGATGGCTCGTCACCTTCTCCTCTCCTCTCACCTACTCCACCTCAATAATCTCACACCAGTCACTTTGAATTCTATCAGAGTCTGGATTCTTTAACACTTGGAAGCTTTGTAGATTCCATAGGCTCACCTTTTATAATAAAGATCACCTCCTCTTTGAAGCCTTCTTAGATGACCCTTAGACCTAAACACTTCTTCCTCAGCACTCTGAGCTCTCATTACCATTTCTATCACAGTGGTCATCATGCAGGATTTAAGCACTGGCAAGCTCCACAGGGCGAGGGATGAGTTTCAGCCCCTGTCCTTCACCTTGGCACATACCGAACACTCTACAAGGGCCCTTCAAACAGTTTGTGGAAAAATGGAATTAAAGCGCAAGTTTATTTTGGTGCATGGTTTGAAATCGATGCATAGTTTTAAAAAATTATCATTATTATATGCATTTTCCATTAACTTTTTGAAGACCTTTCACATAAATGACCAGTGAAAAAATGAGAGAGAATGAATGTGTGGTATAGGGGACCTGAGGTGTGTATGCTGATTTTTCTCAGTTTCTACACTCAAAGACTGTACTCTGTTCCCAGTCATGTGCTCCCAGTCATGTGCCACTGACCCAGGCCCCTAGGCCGAGGAACCAGACTCGATGTCTCTGTCGTTGGTAGTGGATGAATCCCAGGACATGAGTGCCACCACAGACCTATCTATTGGGTTGTCAGAAAAGTCACAACATATTTTTTTCTATGCAAAAATGTGTCATGACTTTTCCAACAACCCAACAGAATATAACCTCACAAAGGGCAGGGATTTGGGTCTACAACAGTGCCTAGTTAATAGTGCATGCTCGACAGGAACAGAGGGAAACTGAGTGAAGATCAGTATGACGTCTGTGTTGGAATAAACATAATGGACTTCTCAATGAGGACATGTGTTTGAATAGAACATCACTCTCCTTCTCAGATAGTGGCAACTCTGTTCGGCTCTGAAAATGTTATGTTTCTCTAGAAGCATTTCCCTGGTAGAGATAACCTACCAACTTTATTATCTCTGAGAAGATCTCCCTGCATCAACCCGGTCCTTCCATGTTTTCACCTCCCCAGCATACATTTTGCCTGTTAATCATAATCAGTTCTCTGCATTTCAGTCTTGTTTTCCCACCTAAGTAGGTGCCGGCTGGGATACATCATTTTCAGATCTCATAGGGAGTAGCCCTGTATTGAGCACAAAGGTAATCAACTAATTAGTGTGAAGTCCAAATATTGAGAGTTTTCGAATTTGGAGGGATCATGTGTATGCATCCACATAACAGCTAGGGCCAGAGTCACTCCTAGAAAGGAACTAGCTATGCTGAGGAAAACACATCAGAGTGAAGATATACAGCCTCTAGAGCATCTAGAAGCAAAGTGCCGACCTGGAAGACAAGGGCAGAACAAGGAATTGCTTTGCATAAAGAATGGGAGAACTCGTTTTCATTCCTAGGAAGAAACAAGGAATGAAGAAGAAGAATGAAGTCCACCTCGGGAGCCTGGAGCCCAGCTGGCAGGGGCAGACTTTCAATTACAAGAGTATCTAATGCCAAGTCTGAAGTTTCCCTCATCATCCTCCCCAGTGTTTTAAGTTTACCTCCTACCAAAGGCCTTGTGCAAGGAATTCGTTCATGTGATTGCTACATAGAACTCAATGGAAGAGTGGAGCGCTGTGTGGGGATCATTTTAGGCAAGAGCTGGATTAACACATCGGAGCAATAAACCAAGGAGATTAAGAAGAAACAGGAGCTCAGTGCAAAGAAGAGGTGAAAGCCATGAGCCTCTTCCTCCTGCTTGGCTCAATCCCCAGAGATCGAGAGGATGGGGGTCCCACTTGCAGTGGAGCAAACTTTGGTAGGATCTCAAGGGACAGGATAATAAATATGTCATAGGTATGACCCTTGGTTTATGGGCCACCAAGCCTCAGGGCTATAATACAGACAGATGAGCTACAGGGAGGTCGAGAGTCAGAAAGTGAGTTGGCCGAGATCGCTCAACTCTTTGGTGGAGGAGTAAGGACAAGAACTCAGGCCTTCTTCATGCATTTTTCTATCTCCTACTCCACGCAGTGCTTCTGTCCTTAAATTGACCATGGGGGCCTAGAAACAGTGTCTATTCAAGACTGTGGCATTTGCTGGATTTATAATTGGAGAAATTTAGGTTACTGTACATGCCAACAAAGGCTATTGTTTATCTAAAGGCTGGGATCACATCTGTGCCGATTGGCCATCCGGGAGCTCCATCTGTCATTTGGGGGAATCCTAAGGGGATCTGGCATGGGTAGATGAGGTCCTGGGAACGGGTAGAATTGGGGATGCTGCTAGTAGCCTCCAGGCCTCAATTACTGAGAGCCTCTTCACCTTGTGCTGCCTTCACTCAGGAAAGAGCTCCTCACGGCTGCTGCTATTCACATTGGCAGCTATTCTTGCAGTCTCAGGACCAGGACCCAGGAGAGGCGTCACACTGAAGGGCCGATCCGGGAGGCTGCCTCCTTTGCCCATGCCCTTTATTCCAAGGTACCCAGGGTGGCCCAGCAGAGGCTGCGAAATTCATTTAGTTCTCTCTGTCCATCGGGTTTCTCTCCTGTCACTGACTTTGCCCTGCAGGTACAAATAGGCATAATGAAGCTGAAATTGTGGCTGAAACAAGGGGACATTGCAGGTCAAGGCAGCCACGGGCTTAACCATTAGCTCCCAGCCACCAGGCTTGAGCAATGGCCGTCCCCAAAGAATGAGAGGACCAGAGAGGTCGCAGGCAGCTTGTCTCCTTGGGGGTCTGGGGCGAGTTAAGGAGAGGAACTGTCTGTCCTGAGTTGATTACAACAGCAACCCTAGCAGAGAAGAAGGGGATGAGAATACTATGCAAATACGGCAGGCTGCTTTTGTCTCTTCGAACCACAAGCTCGGAACATTTGATAACAACATCAAAACCGCAAATTTCTTTATCCCTGCTATTGTGTGAAACGATGGCTTCAAAAAAGAGAGGTTAAGGAGATTTAGTCGGGTCAGCCAGCAAATCAGTAAATCCTGGAAACGATTCTGTCTCTGCTCTTCTGCAACTACTACCCAGCGCTGGTTTTTTTTTTTTTTCCTGCTGCTTAATGAGGCTGTGTGAGCAAACAGAAACCAGCCTAGGTGCTTTCTACCAGGGAAGCAAACACACGCTAAAAGCCATGTCCCTTTTGACTGGGCAGAATGAACTTTTAGACATTTTCTTTGCTTTGCTCTTTTAATGATTGTCATGGTAAAGCTTTGAAAGTGGGAGAATGAATGTGTTTCTGAACCAGAAAAGCTGTCCTGGAAGTAGCGTGTTTTCTGCAGGGAGAAAGAGGTCCCTGACTGATTTGTGTATCCCTTAGCCCAGGGATGCCCTAGTGCTAGACAGGTATAGACTTGGTAGAGTTCAGGAAGCATGCATTTTCTGACCTTTTGAAGAGAAAGAAGTTTAAAATGACCTCTTGAGACCCACTGAAAACAGTGGCTCTGAAGGCTGGAGTATCTAATTTTAATAGTGATAAAGGTCTTTATTCAATGTCAACTACTTCCTCTTCCCTGGACATCTCCCAACCTCATTGCATATCTTCCTCCTAGTTCTTTTTTTCCCTCCTCTCGATAATTACCATTTACCACATTATATACTTATAACTATATAAACAGTGGTTTACTTACCTGGTTTCTTTTTTTAAAGGATTTATTTATTTTGTGTTTATTATTATTATATTTGGCTAGAGAGAGTAACAGAGAGAGGAGGAGAAAGCAAGCTACCAGGTCTGAGATTGTAACTGCGGTTGGCCATGTGGAAATCAAGCACATTAACCACCACGCCACCTGCCAACCTTAACTTACCTGGTTTCTTTCCTCCTCTAGGAGAATCTAAGTTTTATCATGGTTGAGATTTTTCTGGTTTTGTACTCTGTTTTATTCCTAGGCTCTATAGACCAGTGCCTTCCACAACAGCTGCTCAAGTCAAATTTATTAAACAAATAAATGAAGAGGAAAGTAAAAAGGTGATCAAAATGCTTACAATGGTCTGCTCTGTTTTAAGCACTAGTAGGTAACTTAAATATGAACCATACGAATCCACCTGTATCATGTGCTAGCAACAAAACACCATGGATGGCACAGATTCAGCAACAGACATTATGTTCTCACAGTTCTGGAGATGAGAAGCCAATAGCAGGACCATCAGATGGCATAATGGTTTGTTGCTGAACTCCCACATAGTCAACCACAGATCAAGTTCCAGACCCAGCAACTTGAAACTCATGCTGGGCACTTGTGCGTGCGTGTGTGTGTGTGTGTATACAAAATCCTGGGAGGAGAAGGGATTATGGCATGGCTATCCCCCATGCAGGGTGATTTTTCTCTTTCTGTCTCTCTATCTCTCTCTGTCTCTCCAGCAAGCAGACATGCCCTATAGCAAAAAATCTTTCTTAAAAAAAAAAAAAAAAAGGAGAAATCAGGAGAAGGGAAGATTAAAGAGCAGGAAAGCAGGAGAAAAATTAGGCATGACATTAGTGGGATACAGAAATGGTTTATTACCTGCTGAAAATAACATGGATAGTATTCTCAACTGGACTGGTCTGAAAAGTATTTCATGTTAGGCAAATTCTCTTTACAAGCCAAATGAGTATAGCAATTGAATGTTTAAAAAAAATAAAAATAAAAAATAATCATCTGAAAATAAAAAAGAAAATCTATTTGCTGCTGCTGCTGCTGTGGATAGTAATGTCTTTGTCTTGACTGATATGCATGGTAATGGTCTAGACAAAGAAATGTGCACTGTAAAACTACATGTAAGTAAATGTAATATATATATATATATAAAAAGAGAAAAGTCCAATAGCAAGGCACTGGGAGGTTTGGTTCCTTCCGAGGCCTCCCCCTCAGCCTGAAATCAGCTAGTCACCTTCTCACACATCTTTATGTTGTCTGTGTGTGATCCCCTGCTGTTTCTGTGTGCCCACAATTTCTTTTAGTTTAAGGACACCAGTCAGATTATATTAGGGCCCACCCTAAGGCCTCATTTTAACATAACGACTTCTTCAAAGTTCTTATCTCCAAATACAGTCATACTGTGAGGCACTGGGGGTGAGAGCAACATCACACCACCAGTTGACCCCAAGGTGCTACATTTTAACAATCCTAAGAATTTGAGGAGCACATAATTCAGCCCATAATATGCCTTAGAAGGAGTTGGATGTTTCAGAGAAATAAGATATAAATTCTTGACCGTACAAAGAAAGTTATCAGAGAGAAAATACAGTACACATAAGAGAAGATACTTCCATAAGATATAAAGGGAAGTAGGGTAGGGGTCAGCAAGTAGGGTAGTAGTTAAGGTGGACTCCCACATGGCCGGCCACGGTTCGAGTCCCAGAACTACTGGTGTGAAACTCATGCCGGGTGCGAGTGTGTGAGTGCCCCAAATCCCAAGAGGAGAATGGAAGAGAAGGGGCTGTGGTGTGGCCATCCCCCCGGGGGATGATTTCTTGCTTTCTCTCTCTTTCTCCAGTGAGCACACATGCTGTATAGCAAAAATCTCTCTCTAAAAAAAAAAAAAAAAGAAAGAAAGAAAGAAAGAGAAAAAGGACACTGGGGAGTGTAGTAGGTTTATAGTAGCTCTTCCTTTTATTAGGTCTTGATCAAATTATGTACCTCTGAGCCTTGTCATCTGGAAAATGGGAGTAATAGGATTGATGAGAAGAGTCAAGGAGTTAATCGATGCCATTTTCCTGAGTGAGAACCACAGTGAGTGTTCAGTAAATGTTGCTTACCTCCACTCTTCCCTCATCCCAAAAATACGCTATTCAGTTTTGGTGCTATCGGTTTTTCGTTTGTTTGGCAGGAGGGCTGTATGCTATCTGAAGGGACACAGAGGGAGGGAAAGTGACAAAACACGTCCCTTGGGAGACGGTCACACTGTGATTCCTTCGCCTCTATTCTCCTCTTAGGCTATGGGGCACACATGCACATGTGGCTGGTTTGCTTTTCGAGCTTCCAAGTCTGGGACCCAAACCAAACAGCTGGCTGTGTAGGATCTAGCTGCCTCAACCACCACACCACCAGCTGGCCCCCAGGGGCTACATTTTAACAGGGATATGAATAGCTGTGAAAACTGTTGTTTCTGAGTGGTTTTTTTTTCCCTCTTTTTACCCCGAAGTGATTTTTTTTTTGCCAATTATGAAATAATGTACAGTCATGTTTAAAAATTCAAACGTTATAGAAGTGAGGTAGAAAATGAAAGAAACCACATAACTAATACCTTCCCTGATAGATGATAACCACTGTCTACGTGTCTGATGTGTAGTCTTCAGCTTTTTTCCTCTGTTTTCACAGACTTTTCTGTCTAAAAGTTATGTGATTTATAATGAACCTCTTTCTGCCTCAGTAAGTATAGACTTAGGCGGTTCATCCTGATATTTGCATTTTGTTCTATTGGAGAAGGGGCGTAAGAAGACTCCTGGCCATCAGTTTCAGGAATGCTGTTAGTAAAGAGAAGCTGATTTCTTTTCTCTGCAACTGCTCAGAACCTTTAATGCACACTGTGACTCTCCAAGAGGCTGATACACTAAGTGGCGTGTACTAGTTACTGAACTAAATATTCCTTCTCAGCTCTAAACCTACCCTTTTGACTCCGCTTGCAAAGCTGGGATTGGGACTCTGCAAACCTCCTTTCTGCTTCGCCAGTGGGATCCCTGAGAGACTCTGCCACGAGGGGGCGCTGGGGAGATGAGGACAGGGAGGATGGAGGAAGGACTTCCTGTTTGTTTCCTACCTATTCCAAACCTGTAAGCATCATTCTAGCAGCGCTTCTTCACCTTGGCGGCAAGTACTTCTTGTGGCAGCTCCAGTCTAGTCTGTTTTTTCCAACACTTGTGAAATCAGCCTCATTACATAAGAGATGCCAGCACTAGCTGGCTGGCACCCCACCAGAGGAGAGAATCCCAGACCCTTGGGGACCACCCCTCCTTTGAGCTTTGCAACTCTTGTAAGCTTCTAGGACTTAATGGAACCAGCCTTATTGATACCAGCTGGTATATTTAGTAATACTAACCCTGGGGTGATCACTGTTTCCTGCATTTGCTACCTCTGTGAAAACTTAGTGTTCTTTTTCTGCCTTTTCAGTTACTTAGTTAATGATTTTATATCTTTTAGGTTAAATGATCTGTTCATTTCCTTAATAAACCTGCTTTTACTCTCCCTCAAAAAAATTTTTTTTTTTTTTAATTCTGTTCAAAGTACTGGTATGCTTCCATCTCCTTCCTGGCCTCTGACTGATACAAGTCATTTCCTAGAGCCATTGATTATGGACCCTGTTCTTAAGGAATGGTTCAAGGGTCCAGCCTTCCACCAAACCCACTGAGAAGGCTGGCTCTGAGCACTGCTATTAGGTTAAAACAATAAGTAAAAGCATCTGATAGAGACTCCACGAACCTCCCTGTAGAAATAAGGGAAGGTAGAGCAAAGACTGAAATGCTACCAATTTAATATGCAACCATCATTTTTCAACAACTAGGTCTGCCATTAGTAAAAAGACTTTGACGAATCACCAAGATGCATATTGAAAGTTAACCCTAAGGATTTGTATGTGAGCCAAGACTTGTGGATCTTGAACATTTAATCTTCATTTGAGTTCATTTTATCATTTCTTAAAGTCTTTTAGTCATTTTGGCTTAATCATTTATCATGCTCCTTTTCTCTTAGATTTGTGAATTGGGACACCTTTTCTTTAAAATATAGTGCTCAACCCAACAAGCCATGAATATTCCCTCTTTACTTTACAAAGCTAATTAAATTCTCTTTCCTACAATAGTATTGATTCTCCCTGCCAACTCTTTCTTTAAAATATCCCTCACGCTCATCTTTTCCTACTCATTTCAGCTGCCACAACTTTCACTTGGGTTTGTCCTCTCCTACCTGGTCTGCCACAAGAACCTTCCCACTATGTGTCTAACCTCCAGCTGCTCCCTATTTCAGCTCACCCTCCATGACATACCAGACTGATTTGCTGTATTCCATAATTCCTCTGGTCATAACCCTTTGAAGGTTCCCTACCACTGACTGGTTCAATTTTCTTAGCTTGACATCCAAGTCTCCTTCAATCTAACCTTTGCAGTTTGATCTTCTGCAACTTACCTTCCCGAACCAATTACTCCAGTCAAACAGCTTTACTCATTCCCCTTAAACTGGTCTTAGCCTTTGTGCCTACAAACTTTTACTTATTTCACTGCCCTCTTCAAGAATGTCCTGCCTGTTCCTACTTCCAATCCAAACGTTATCAGGGCTTCAAAGCCTAACTCAGTGCCCTTCTCCAGGTAGTCTTTCCTTATCACCCCAGCAAGCTTGGCTCTTCCTTCCATGAACTCCTACCTCACACAATGCTTATCATTTATTGAACCCCTACTCTGTGACAGGTACTTAGCTGGATACTTGATTATCATTAATCCTCTCTATAACCCTTTACCCTGTTTTGGATGAAGAAGTGGAGACTTGGAGAGGTTAAGAGCTTCCTAGGTCATGTAGTCTGTTAAGAGAGGAACTCAAGAACAGAGACTTCTTTCTTCAGCTCTACCATCCAGTCACCTACTGACCTTCCAGTCAGAAAGCCTGAATTTACCACAGGTTCTGTCACTAACCAGCAGTCAAATCTTGCATGTTTCATTTCACTTCTATGAACTTGATTTTCTTATCTCCAAAGCTCCTTTCATCACCAGCATTCTGAAAGCCAGTTCACAGAGGGTCATGAATCTCATTATGCTCTTCCAGATAAGAAAAAAAGATCTTAGACAATCCGCACGGGTGTCTTTATTGGACCTTTAATTCCCAGGAAAGGAGAGATGTGGTGGGGTCAGGACTCTGAAGCAATTGCTCTTTGTAGGATGCTTGGAGGCATCTTGTCATATTGAATTAAGCATTTATCTTTATTTAGAAACTCCGGAAATATTACAGGAAGGGTTTGTTAGGAGAGAGTTTAAATTGTCAACCTGCCATAGAATCACAGATGAACAAAAGCTTTGGAGAGTTCCTTTTTCCCCTGGATAGCAGAAGGGTTTGCCTTTTCATTTTGTGGGCCCTATGGAAGAGCAGACACATGTCTTTTTTTACAGACAGGAGATGTTGTTCACCAACTGCCAAAGCAACCTGAGCCCAATCCTTGGAGAGTGCTTGGGAGTTGAAGATGTGTGCAGCTGTTGCTTTCTCATATATCCTGACCCTTGAGCCTTGCAGGAAGGACTTGCACAGCTCTAAGAGAAAGCTGTGCTCACTGCAAAGCAAGCTACTATCAAGGCAGGGGTGTCTGGGTCTCAGTCTTGGTTCCGCTGAATTCCTCGCTGCACTTATCCTACTCCTCACGGTGGAAAGAACATGAAGTTAGGCAGACTGACTTCCCAACCTGGCCCTTGTCACTCTCCTTGCTGAGTTGTAGTTTCTCCTTTGATCGAGAGTCACATTGCTCATCTTATTACATCATTTTTAGAACAAAAGGAAATGATGAACATAAAGCACCTATCCTAAAGCAGACACTCAACAAAGGCTAGTTCTTCTCCCTGTCTCTATCTTAAATAGTTGACCGAGTGCCCGCAACTAAACCGTATTTCTGAATTCAAGTGGAGGGGTATGTGTGTGTCATGGGTGGATTTCACGTCTAAGCAAAAAGCCACACAAGCACTATCTAGCCCACTTCATACATTTTCTTCTCATCTGAATATCCCATTTGTCAATCTTGCAAGAAAGAAAGAAAAAAAAATCACTCATTGTTTAGGAGATTTTATGCTTTTCCCTCCATCCTGCTTCTCAAGGTAAATCCTAAAAAAGTCAGCACAACTGTTCTCCGCACTGCTACCGCCAATCCCAGGGAGCAGTTCTTCTAGAGCGCTTTTAAGTGCTCGCATGACTAATAAAGTGTGACACGGCTGAGATTTGCTAGCCTTCTCTTCGGGGCGTACATTCTAGCTGACAAAATATGGCTAAATTTAGCTGCCTTCAGACAACAAGCATCTTCTGAACAAAGGGGGCCTCAAAGGCGAAAATGAGCCGTGACATGTCTCTGTCCTAACATGGATTTGACCAGCCTCTCATCAGCACCCCAGCCCTCTGCACAAAGCTGCATGAGCTGTGGGCAGCCTCTGAGCTGTGTGTCCTGCTGACAGGGTGGGCACTAGAAAAGCGTTCCTCTGTGGCCTCTGACCTGAGATCTCATTAATGTGAAAGGAGGGACATTCGGGTAGTAACAGACCCAGAGGGGATGCTACTCACAGTATCAGAGGCTTCCCCAGCACTGACCAGGTGCTGGTGAGAGGTCTTACCCCTGCACCCTGCTGTTTCTGATAAGAACACATCACTGGGGCTGTGAGAGAGGCCAGAGGCCATCTAATTTAACATCACAAGTTTGTGTTTGGAACAGTCAAGGCCTAGAAAGGCAAAGCAACTTCTTGCTCAGGGTCCCACAACCAACAGGTGGCTGATTTTAGGCAGGAACTCCATGCTTCTGCTTCTCGGTCAACTCATGCTTCTTCACAGGAAAAGTAAGTGTGGGAAATCTGCCCAGACATATGGGAGGCACTTTGTGGAGGAGAATCATATGTCAAAGCATTCTGAGAGCTAAAACTGTCTCCCTTCCAGCCCAAAGTTTGTGTAGCTGGATCCAAAACATTGCAAATGCATTTGGCAGAGATGACAAAAAGAAACCAACCTTGCTGCGGCAGGCAGGGACAATGAGTATGATAGTGGACTTTCCCTGAGTTTAGCCAGAGAACCAACAGCAGTCAGGTAATGATCACCAGTAAGTCACAGGCTCAGGCTCAAGTTCCAAAGATACTCAGAGAAAGAGAGCCACGGGCTCTGGGGTGTCGACTATGAAGCACAGAAAGGAAATACAATGGAGCCTTTCAGTCCATTGCTGGCATTTCTGATCCAGGCACACCCGCTGCACACGGGTCTCACTTATTCACACCTGCATCACTCTCACCTTTTTCTATGCCCTCCCAAAGCCGCCAGAAAACAATAACTGGGAACTCCATTTCCCAAACTTCTAGGCCAGCAGGAGTCCTGATATGATTGCAACTCTACCTTAAAGATGCATTCATAGGGCCAGCAGGTAGCATGATAATGAAGGTACTAGACTCCCACAAGGCCGACTGTGGTTCAAGTCCTGAACCTGATGGCTTGAAAATCATGCTGGGAGTGTGTGCGTGCATACCTAAAACCTTGAGAAAAGAATGGAGGAAAAGAAACTGCAGCATGGCCATCCCCACGGGGGGCTGATTTCTCACTTTCTCTCTCTCTCTCTTTCTCTCTCTCTCTCTCTGCAAGCATGCACACCCTATAGCAAAAATCTCTCTTAAAAAAGAGATGCACTCACATAAGCGTTGAAAGAGAAGTATCAGTGGGGAATATCAGGGGCTTTCCTAGCACTGTTTGTGTACTGGTGTGGACTCTAACCTCTACACCCTGCTGTCTCTGATGAGAAAATATTACTAGACCTGGAAGAAAGTCCAGAGACCATCTAACTGAATACCACAAATATGTGCTTGGTACAGTCAAGACCCAGAAAGTTCTTCCTCTGGCAGTGCTGATGGACTTATGACTTTGGTCCTGTGTTATCAGTTGCCTCTATGTTCACCTGAGTGCCAGGAGTTGCAGGACCTCCTGTAACCATAGCCTGTGGAGGTTAAATGTACTTTCTTGACCTCTGGGATGTGGTGCTAACTTCCTAATCCTCAGAATAACTGTTACAATGCTAAAGCTGTAAGTGAATGGCTTTCCTCTTGCTTTAACTTATCTACCTGTTCTTTACAAAATAAAATTTTCAAAAGGACCTAATTTTGTGTGCTAAATTCTTTTCTGTTTGAAATACCCATAGTGATTTCTGTCCTCCTGACTTAATACTAATGATTAATACATTTAGTTACAATACAGGACTAGGCTAAGCATCATCTCACTCAATCTTCATTGTAGTAATGCAGTCATTCTCATTTTACAGGTGACAAGTACAGAGTTAGATAAGGAGACACTCCTGGGTTTACTTAGTTAGTAAATCGCAGTTAAGATTATGCCCAAGCAGATACCGGAATTCCCTGCTTTCCAAGTTCTCTTCATGTTAAGATTTTAGTGTGCCTGGGAACCAGCGTTTAGCGTAATGGCTATGTCACTGGACTCCCATGTAGTTGACCACAGTTCGCATCCTGGACCCAGTAGCTTAAAACTCATGCTGGGCGCGTGTGCGTGGGTGCCCAAGATCCCGAGAGGAGAATGGAGGAGAAGGGATTGTGGCGTGGCCATCCCCCCTGGGGGGTGATTTCTCGTTTTCTATCTCTCTGTCTTCCTCTGTCTGTCTGGCAAGCGCACGCACCCTATAGCAAAAACCTCTCCAAATAAATAAATTAATTAAATTAAATAAAAGATTTTAGTGTGCCTCAGAGAGTCATGCTTAAAGTCATCAGCTAGGGTCAACTAAGTGTCAAGGGAACGAGCA
>NW_006159521.1:4354781-4385121 GCF_000334495.1 Tupaia belangeri chinensis | reverse complement strand
AAAGAGAAAAGGATCAGAGTTTCAAGGAGAGAGACGGTGGGGTCATCTTTGCCTCTTTCCTTTTGTACTCTGCCTATCTCCTAGAGCTGATGAAATTCCACAAACTTGTGTCAAGCTTGTACCTGACCCTCCACCTGTATGTCCTTTCTCCATAAGCCCTCACGATAACTTTTGTGAGAGGGATTATTGCCCTCCTCTTGTGGATAAGGCCAGCTCAAATCTCTGTGAAGCCTTTACTTGTGCCCTATGGCTGCTCCAGGCACAAGGAATGTTCTTGCTCTACTGCCATGTTGAATTGTTCCTAGGTCCCCTATGGCAGGTATTTGAATTAGGATGAGTTGCTCTTGTATTCCTCTCTCCTGATGGTTTGTAGGTGTCAGGTGACACCTTTAATTCAGATCACAGCAGGAACTTGAAGATGCCCCCTTTGCTCCTAATGGGACCTCCAGTAAAATCCTGACCCTCAGAACTCAGTTACATAATCTCCTCAGCTCCTACACATAAACCCATTTCCTGGCACCTCATGTACTTCTCTTAAGTTCCTGCTCTTGGATCTTGACCACACTGATTCTGGTATCTGCTTACTTAGCCCTGAGTGTCCAGTGACCTGACACCTGTAATTGCCTGATCAGTGCAAATTAGTGCTGGGCCTATGCTGGCAGATCACTCTCACAGGTCTGCCTTGTCCTTTCCCAGGAACTTTTCTAGCACTCACATGGTTTATTACTACTCCACCTTATTCTTGACTACCAGATAGCCTGGGGGCTTCTCACTGACAACACAGCGACCCATTCATGGTAGATGTTCAGGAAATGTCTGATGAATTTGAATTAAAATAGATATCTAGAAGTTGAGAAAGCCCCTCGGAATGAAAAAGTCACCCAAAGTGACAGTTACTAAAGAAGAAAAAAGTGTCATCTGCTCTATCAGGGGCATGGAGGAGGTCAGGGAGGATGAGAATGGCCCCAAAGGTATCTGAGAAAGTGTTTGTTAGTTTGATTAGAAAATTCAAACAAAGCACATTATATAGAATACAAAAGAAAGAAGAAAGATGCATGAAAGAGACTAGAAGTTGAGACCACATGGGCCTTTATGAAGCTTAAAGGCAGACCCAGGGAAGCAATTGTCTTGGGATAAGTGTCAAGAAAAGACTTTGTAGGAAAAAGAGAAGCACAGGAGGGAATGGGAGAGAAGAGAGCAATCTCTCAGAAGATGGAATATAAAATAGGGAAACAGGTCAAAAGTTTAGGAAACATTAAAAGGGAACAGAGAAGATTTTTTTTAAAAAAAAAGATGACAGAAAAAAGCAGGATAAAGAAAGATAACTGCAAATTTTATCAAGAATTAAAATGGCCAGGGAGATCATGGAAACATCTTTCATAAGTACAAAACAAGCTACATGCATACTGAGAGATTTCCATCATTGCTCTGAAGTTTCTGACTTTGCAGAAACACATCTAGCATTTGCATGCTAGGTTGGTCAGTCCATGATAGGGTGAGCATCAATGACAAACAACCCCCAAATTACAATGACTTAAAACAATGAAGGTTTGCTTCCTCTTCAGTTCTACATTTGGTCAACTGGTGCTCTGCTTTATATTGTCTTCATTTAGAGATCCAGACTCAGACTGAGGGAGGCTCCATCTTCCTGTGTCCACGAATGCAGAGACAGTTAAAATAACATGGCAACTTACACATGGGCTCCTGATGCTCCTGTCTGGGGTGAAGTATGCCATGTTCAGTCTCATTTCATGGACCACCAGCAAGTCACATGGCTGTGGCTGACAAGGAAGGACATGGGAGTGTAATTCTACTAACCTAAAAGAGTTGGAAATATTTTATCAAAAAAATTAATGACTACTATGTGGTAAATTTCCTGGATGTCTAGTTTCAGCCTGGTATTTTTTGAAACAGAATTCACAGAGCCATAAAGTGGCAGAGCAGGAAGGCACTTGGCAAAGTACCTAGTCTAGCTTTCTGAATTTACTAGCAGGAAAACTTTCTCTCAAAGAAATGAAATGACTTATCGAGGACCATGCTACTGGGGGACCAGTCAAGCCTCCGATTCCCAGATTTCTCTGGTGCTTACACCAACACCAGGGCACATGCAATAGCTTAATAAATATCTACTAATTCGAACTACCATATTCATTTCATTTTAGAACAGGCTTTTAATTACTGCTATAAGAAAAGAAAGAGTTTCTTGCCAAATGCCTTGGTGCTGCCAAGATCCTTGTACTTCCAATCATGAATCTCAACCATATAAATAAATAGAAGGCAATTAAGAGCTTGAAATAGGAATTTGGGTAAGATGAGAGAGAAATGTTTGATGAAACAAATTATCACTTTTTGCAAAACAAAGAATTAGTTTTGGCCATTAGCAGAGCCTTGTGTAACACACACATGTGTCTGTGTGTGTCTGCATCCACACTGAGTATTACCGGAAGGATGCCCAGTGGAATGGTAATAGGTGGAGGGAGTCTGTGAACGAGAGAGGTACATTTTCCCATATGCCCCATTATACTATTTGGCATTTTCTACCATGCGTGTATTACTTTTTCAATAAAAATAGTTAATAAAACAATAAAAGAAGCGAGATTTTAAAAGTAACAGATGTCAAAAATGCCTAATGGGACTCTGCAGTATCTTTTAGAGTAACATGAAGTAGAACAAGATGAGGAGGAAGACTAAAATGGAAGCAACTGACAGCACTTACCAGCAGGCAGTACATTTTTTTAGCACGTTGCAATATATTTTTATGTCAGACAAGCATAATTTGAATATCATTAGGCTGAGATAGTCAAGATCTGGGTTCAAGCCCCTCAAATGTGCGGTAATCTTCCACTAGGAGTCACTTGGACCTCTCTGTGGTTCAGCTTTCCTGTCTGTTAATAGCCCAACATTTGGGCACCCTCTCTCAAGGTCTGCTTGTGCATTGGGTTTTATTGAAGAGCTAGCACATGCAGTGGAAGGACCAAGGACTTTGGAAACACACACATTCTGGTTTGCATTTTACATCACCAGCTTATTAACTCTGGAGACCCTGAGCAAACTACTTAATCTCACTCCATTTTCTGTAAGGTTAGGTAGAATCTATTTTCAGAATTGCTATTAAGATGGAGAGGGGAAGAGTGCAGGAAGGGAAATTTGGGAAAATAGGGAGAAGTAAGACATTTGTGTTACACAGATATGGTTTGCTGCCTGTTGGTGATGTCATGTATAGTAGTCTCAGCTCGTCTGCTGCGGGGCATATACCATGTTGGGTAAAATCTCTTTACAAACTAAGCGATGTGTAATGATTGCGTGTATAAATAATAATAAATAATACTAATAAAACATTTAAAAAATATTAACCACTACATGGCAATATAGAGAACTCTTGGTACCCAATGGCACTCAAAAATACTAAATTTCCTTCCGAAGCCACCTTGGCAAACCAAATGAGATGGTCCTACAGCACAGAAGGACATGACTTGCCCACTTCTGGCGCCTATGTCTTTCCTCTTACGTGACTCTGTGCTGATGCGAATAAGAATGGAACAGTTTAAGAGGGAATGATGACCTCCAGCACTCAGAATTTTCTATACATAGCACATCTAATTTGTGATTCTAGCCAATATGTCGCTATAGAATTATCTCAACAAGAAACAAACATTGCCACCATGCAGCCCAGTTACGACAGTAATAATCTTACACTTTACCAAGTGTGTTCACATGAACTTTTCCATGAACTCTCCAAAACAAGTTGTGATTCATTCGTTCATTCACCCAGTCATCTATTTTGCAGTATTCATCAGCTCTCTCCCATGTTTCGGGCACTGTCCAAGGTGTCAGATACACACTGATTACTTAATAAATGTGGGGAGGCATACAGCAACTGAATGATCGTGTAAATAAACGATAGATTGAAACTGTGCTAAGTACTTATCAGACTGGAGAGGACAGTGTGTGCAGACTGTGTGGCAGGAAGGGAAAGGCTCAGACTATTAGGAAAGAGATGGAAGTGCCAAAGAATAGCATGTGGTGACCATGGAGAGGAAGGTGGCAGTGGGGTTGTCTTTGCAGGGCCAAGGAGAGATTTCCTTAGGAACTACAGAGAATTAATATTTACCCGCGACTGAACGCAGAAAGATGAGCAGGCAGAGAAGTGGGTAGGACTGGCAGACAGGGGTTACAGCATCTGTGCTTCCTGAATGGAAGTCAAAAAGCCTGAGGGAGTCCTTGTCCTGTTTGTGCCTCCTAAAAGCTCTGAAAGGGAAGGAGGAGGATGGAGTTTCTGTGCCTCAATTCAAAGGTGGTAAGAGTGAGGCTACTCAAACAATGCTTAGGGGAACAAGGTGACTTGAGGGCTTTCCTTTAATAATAAATTAATCATGCCTTTTCTCAGTTCTTTCTTCTAGCCCACAGATGCCTACTTTTATTATTCTTGATGGCCTTTGGAAATTATCCCAGTCCTCAGAAACCAGACAGTACACTGAGTGGGCCTACAGCTATCTGGAGCATCTTGCCATGGTGGGTACTCTGCAGATTCAAAACTACTGCAACCTCTGTTAACATTTTTTTTTTTTTTGGAGAGATTTTCGCTATAGGGCACGTGCGCTCGCCAGACAGACAGAGAGACATAGAGACAGAAAGCAAGAAATCACCCCCCAGGGGGGATGGTCACGCCGCAATCCCTTCTCCTCCATTCTCCTCTCGGGATCTTGGGCACACACACACACACACGTGCCCGACGTGAGTTTTAAGCCACCGGGTCCGGGACGCGAACCACGGTCGACTACGTGGGAGTCCAGCGACATAGCCATTACGCTAACTGCTGGTTCCCACCTCTGTTAACATTTTGACAGAGAGTGAAGGGACAGTGGGCTACAAGTCCTGAGGTGGAATAGACAGAGGTTCTCAACCCTGGCTAATGTCAAAAGCAATTGGCCACAATAAAACAAACAAAAATAAAACACAACACACATACACAAGCATACACACGCACACAAACATGAGCAGGTTCTGCCCCAAACCAATGAGATCCAAACCTCTGAGTGAAGGCCAAGCACTGATGCTTCCCCAGAGCTCCCAGGTAACTCAGCTGTGTAGCCAGAGGAGTACCACCAGTGTGAAGGAAGCACACCTGTCTAGTCCTTGGCTGTAGGTTATGAGAACTTGAAAAGTCACCACCATCTTGGGACCCCAGTGTCACCATCTCTACATTCGAGAAGTTGTTTCAGATGAGCTCACAGCCTGCCACTACTTTTGGCTGTAGGATGTCAGATGCACCTGCAGAAGCATGGTGCCGTCTACAGTGAGGTCTGTCCCTGCCTGCATTCTGCTGATCCTCCCCAACGTGGTTCCTCTGATTTGAGGCCATCACATCATGGGAAAGGACACTGGGCCCTCTAGCTCACACATGCAATATCTTAGCTGACCCGCACAGGGGACAACATTTGAGCTCTCTGGACTTTGGTGTGCCTCCTCTCTTAGATAGGGCTAATGTGAAGCTGTCCCAGTTTTGAAAGCAGGAAGCTGGACCAGACCAAGCTGCCAGGCCCTTCCAGTTTTAACAGTCTGTGAGAAGTGCCCAGTCTTCACAACTGAATAACACTTAAAGAAATACAAAGGAAAGCATGCAAAGCAGTGTTTCCTGGACAGAATATTCGACAGACTCTGAAGGTTTATGATCTCCTCATAATACGCCTCATCACCCACACTATGCTGTGCTGACCTGCAGCATGTCATGTCACTAGCCACACTACCCAGCAATTTAGAAGCAAGCTAAGAACTGGGGCTACTGAATCCACTTTCATCTGCCCAACAGTTTCCAAGGGGCTCATAGGCAAGGCTGCATAGAAGAAAAGAGGATGGTATTGTTACTCATTGTTACTGCTCTTGGGAATACAAAGATACTATCAGTCAAGGAGGAATGAGAGAGAGCTCTCACTATGGTGATGCATGGTGTGGCTCACGTGACAGGCATCTGTGATTACTTCTGTGCTATAGCCTGCCAAGCTCCTTCCCTCTCCAAGACACACATGCAACTGCCCCCTAGATCTGTCAAACACAATGGCAGTATCAGCTCAGCCAATTACACAAGGCGTAACATTGGCAGGCTGTGGAGACACATCCCTCTCCTTCACTTTGTGCACTGAGGCCTGTAAAATCTCATATTGAAGTATCTTGCATGTCCCTCCCTTTATCTCTAAGCCTTTCCCAATTGGTCATATACCTTCCTATCTGCCCTTCTTCCTAATTACCCCCTCCCTTGATCCTGGATGAATAACTGATAGAGTAAGGTTTAAGTATCATCTCCACCCCCATAAGAGGCCTTTCTTTTGTCCTATATCTAAAGAAGTCATCCAGTATTACTTTCTCATACCCCTACTTAGTTCCTTCATAGGACTTCTTTCAGTCTGCCATTACCTTCTTCATCTGTGTTATTAATTTATTTATTTTAGTTTGCTCCTGTCTGTTTCCCCACTAGAATATTGGTGCCTTGTCTGTTTTGCTTACGTGAGGCCCCACTAGTTAGAACAGTACCTGGCACATCATAGGCTCTCAAAAAATATTTGTTGAGTGAATGAATGGATGCATAAAAGCTCATCGGATCAAGCCTAAACATCTTGTCTTGTATGCCAGGCCCTCACAACATGGCCTCGGTCCCTTTCTTTGCTCTTTCCATGTCTGCTGCTTGACAGGCTGTACAATAGGGACTCGCACTGCTCTCCAGACTGCCAGGACCTTGAATGTTGCTAGGAATCTTCACATGCTGGTCCCATTGCCTGCAACAGCATTTTCTTTCTTCTAGAAAACTCCCACTCCTCTCTGTGGAATGAGTTCAGATTTTATAAGCTTCTCTTGCCCCATCTCTTCTGTACTCCCATAGCACTCATAGACCCCTCCAGTGGATCCTTCACTGCGCTTCATTTTACTCGGTTGTGTAAGTGATGGTCTCCCACTCTGAACCATGACCAAGTTAGGAGCACAGATTCTCATTGTTCTCCTTGCTTTTCCATCAGCACCTGGTATAACAGCCATCCACAGTTGATGGAATTTAATGAATTATACCGATAATTCCAGAAATCCCACATGACTGTGGGTCTCATTAGAAGTAGGAGGAATTAATCATTGGAAGAGTTGAAGAGTAGGGTGCTCAGACTATCATAATCATCCTTGTAGGACACATTCAGGTGCTCCATTTATTTATAGACTTGCAACTGTGACAAAAGAAAGCAGAAAAACGAGTCCATTTTGGTACCATGGTCAGGTGGGTGCAAACCAGGAGATGCTCTTTTACTGCATCCTTCTGCAGATAACCTTCTGTCAGCGAACAGGGTGAGTGCCTATAATACCACAGGCACTGCACTGGGCCCCAGCGCCATCCCAGATCAGACAGGACACTGTCAGGATGTGAAGGACTAATGGTCTGGCAGGGAAAGTGGCTCCTTTAACTTCATCGTTGTTGGTATATGAAGATCTCATCCACATGGGCTTGGCTGAGGGCCCTTCAGTAGCTCTCCAGGAGAAGAACCCTTGTGTGTACGCACCCTTCTCATGCATCATGCTCTGTGATTGGGCGGCAGATGACAATGTGATTTGGAGCACCTGACCACATGAGTGAAAGAGCACCAAGGAAGGCCCCACTGGGCAAGCACTTTCAAACCCCCTCGTATCAGGCAGAGAGGATATGTTCACAAGCCACAGGGCACCACCAGCATGTGTCAGTTTTAAAGCCTGGCCTAAGCTGCCCTTAAATCATCGGAACTATCTGAAATAGCCCTCAAGAAAAGATCACTTGAATTTCTTGGGTGGTTTGTCCCATTGCCCCAGAACACTGGCAGATGTCCTGATTGTTTATGGACTTCAGATTTTCTACATTGAGGAAAAAATGCCTCCAAGTGTGCAGATCACAAGGGACAGATGGCTGCCCCTCTAGCCTGCTCCCTTTTGGCTGTCAATTGGAAGAGAGAGAAGCTTCCAGTTAGCATCCCCTCTGCATCTGAAAGACAGTATTCCTACCTCTTACTCTGGGTGGCTTTTGGGAAGATTAGGAGCTGCTTCTATGGTTATCCTGTCCCCATCTCTCACTCTTACAGCCTTACACATCCCCAGGATGGACGGAACCTAGCTCCGGCTGAGCAGGGGTCTTCTGAGATTGAGTCTTTAATAAACTTGTAGCTTCATCTCCAGTCTGTGTTGTTTTGTTACGTTTTGAAACCCAAATTACATCTATTATGTTCCTCAATAGAAAACTCCGCTGTCCAGAAGAGAATAATAAATTTTATAAATTATCCAATTAATCGCCATGGCAAACAACTCAGCTTGTGGGGACAATCGGCATTCTACCTTCTTTCTAGAGAAATGTTTTAGAACATACATAATGCTGCTGTTGATTTTATTATTGATGTCGTTGTTGATGTTGCTTAAACTTATCAGTCCCTAGAGACGGGCATTAACTGGGCGAATTCATAGTGAAATAAAACAGATTTGAAATATGCTTCTCTGAGCAGTCTATACTAGTAACTTTTCTGAAGTTTGTTTTTTTTTTTTTTTTTTTTTTTTTTTTTTTTTTTTTTGGAGAGATTTTTGCTATAGGGCACGTGCGCTCGCCAGACAGACAGAGAGAGCCATAGAGACAGAAAGCGAGAAATCACCCCCCAGGGGGGATGGTCACGCCGCAATCCCTTCTTCTCCATTCTCCTCCTGGGATCTTGGGCATGCACGCACATGCGCCCAGCATGAGTTTTAAGCCACCGGGTCCAGGACGTGAACCACGATAGACTACGTGGGAGTCCAGCGACATAACCATTACGCTAACTGCTGGTTCCCTGAAGTTTGTTTTATTCAGCTTATGAAATGCATTTCTGAAGGAAAGAGAGATTTTTGCTATAGGGCACGTGCGCTCGCCAGACAGACAGAGAGAGCCATAGAGACAGAAAGCGAGAAATCACCCCCCAGGGGGGATGGTCACGCCGCAATCCCTTCTTCTCCATTCTCCTCCTGGGATCTTGGGCATGCACGCACATGCGCCCAGCATGAGTTTTAAGCCACCGGGTCCAGGACGTGAACCACGATAGACTACGTGGGAGTCCAGCGACATAACCATTACGCTAACTGCTGGTTCCCTGAAGTTTGTTTTATTCAGCTTATGAAATGCATTTCTGAAGGAAAGAGAGATTTTTGCTATAGGGCACGTGCGCTCGCCAGACAGACAGAGAGAGCCATAGAGACAGAAAGCGAGAAATCACCCCCCAGGGGGGATGGTCACGCCGCAATCCCTTCTTCTCCATTCTCCTCCTGGGATCTTGGGCATGCACGCACATGCGCCCAGCATGAGTTTTAAGCCACCGGGTCCAGGACGTGAACCACGATAGACTACGTGGGAGTCCAGCGACATAACCATTACGCTAACTGCTGGTTCCCTGAAGTTTGTTTTATTCAGCTTATGAAATGCATTTCTGAAGGAAAGAGACTGAAAAGGAAAGAGATGATATTGATAGAGTACTCCTAGGTACAATGGTGAGTATCTATTACTCACGAAACACACCTCTGCACAGCGAGAAGCACTTTATAGGTGTTGTCCCATTTGTTTTTACAAACTTCAAAACCAAGACTTAGAGAATCCTGTTCTATTACCACAGGATCCAGCTCAACTTTATCCCCTGCTTAGGTTTTAACAACTGGAATTTAGAGATGTGCTCACATTTTTCTGGTGATCAAGTGTCCATATTTCCTAAATTCTTTTTCTCTGCTTTGGAAGGGACAGTAAGGCCCTGAAGAATAATGACAGAAGAAGCACTTATATGTGCCAGGAGTTTACCCATATTTTCAGTAATCATTACAAGCCCTCTGTGATATATATCACAATAATCATTTTATACTTGCAAAGCTATACAAGTTGACTGGGGCTACTGGGTACATTTGAGATGTCATCGAAACTAACTCTTTCTTTTAGAAATAAGGGCGTAGACGACAAAGAAGAGTAGGTGACCTGCCCAAGTTCCTATGGCTTATGGGTGGTGAAGTCAGGATTGCAACCGAAGTGTTCTGCTTATGTCCTGGGCTGGAGTTTAGCCCTCACATAGCTGGGGGTCTTCAAAGAGTTTGTGGAAAATGCATATTATGAGAAAATTATACACAGATTTCAAAATGGTTTTGTACCCAAAGGAATTCATGTTTTAATTGAATTTTTCCATAAACTTTTTAAGTCCCCTTGTACATGCAAGTGACCTTGGGATCCACAAGACATTATTAAAAAGAAGAAGAAGAAAAAAACCCTCCTTACCAAACATCAGCTAACAAGGACTTCTCTAGAAGAATGGAATCCTTAATATCTAAAACAATGAATACTTAATGATCAGAAATAAATAATGGAATAATGGAGCAATTAAATTCAGGCCAACATCTATTTTCTTTCTGATATATTTATTTTAAATATGCATTAAGTGTATGCTGGGTATGCAAACAATAACTGTGCTTATAATGGTGATAACCATTTGTTGACCACCATTTTCATTCATACTTTTATTTAACCCCTAGTATAATTTGTTAAGTAATAAGAAAACTAATGACTCAATCAAAAAATGGGCAAAGGACTTGAATAGGCATTTCTCTTAAAGAAGACATACAGATGGCCTAGAAGCATATGAAAATATGTTCAACATCACCAATCATCAGGAAAATGCAAAGAAAAACCACAATGAGATATTACCACACACCTGTTAGAATGGCTATTATCAAAAAGATAAAAGGTAAGATTGGCAAGGATGTCAACATTATTGGTGGGAATAAAAATTAGTGCAGACATTACAGAATACAGTATGGAGGTTCCTCAAAAAATTAAAACTAGAACTATCATTTGAATCGGGCCCAGCAGGTGGTGTGGTGGCTGGGGTACTAGACTCCCACATGGCCCACTATGGTTTGAGTCCTGGACCTGGTGGCTTGCTTTTTCACTCTCTGTCTTGCTCTGGTCAAATTGAAAAAATAATAATAATAAATGAAATAAAATAATTCTTTTTTTCTTTCTTTTTTCTTTGGTGGGAGGAGAAGATTTTGCTATAGGGCGCATGTGCTCTCAGAAAGACAGAGAGAGGCAGAGACACAGAGAGCGAGAAATTACCCCCCAGAGGGGATGGTCACACCGCAATCCCTTCTCCTCCATTCTCTTCTCGGGATCTTGGGCACACATGCACACGTGCCCAGTTTAAGCCACCAGACCCAGGACTCAAACCACGGTCGACCACATGGGAGTCCAGCAACATAGCCATTATGCCAACTGCTGGTCCCCGAAGTAGAATAAATAATTCTTAGAAAAAGAAAGAAAACAATAACTATCATATGAACCAGCATCCTTATCACTGGGTACATAGTAAAAAGAAATGAAATCAGCGTGCCGAAGATAGATGAGCATCCCTATATTTATTGCAGCATCATTCCTAAAAGCCAAGATAGTAAATCAACCTAAGTGTGCAACAGTGGATCACTGGATAAAGAAAATAGAGTATAGGTTGAGTATCCCTAATCCAAAAATCTGAAATCCGAAATGTTTCAAAATCTAAAAAAGCTACAAGCACAAACATGATGCCAGAAGGGGATAAAAAGTTCCACACCTGACCTCATGTGATGCATCACAGTCAAAACACAAGCACACAACACAGACTCGGTGTCCCCAGCCCCATTCAGCTGTGACATGTCATTTTCCCCTATGCCCAGGTGCCCCCTCACAAGCCCACCCACAAAGTACAGTAAAATGACCACTGCGTAGACTGGTTGCACCGAGCAGGTATAAAATCACCTTTGGGCTATGTACGGAAGTTGTGTATAAGCATAAGTGAATCTTGTTTAGACTTGGGTACCATCCCCAACGTAGCTCATTCTGCACATATAAATATTCCAAAAGCCAAAAGAGTCCAAAATTTGAAACCAAACATTTTGGATCTGAGATCATTAATCTGTATATAAACATAACAGAATATTACTCAGTCATCAAAAGGAAGGAAAGCCTGCCATTTGCAACGACATGGATAAATCTAGAGAACGTCAGATTAAGGGAACTAAGCCAGGCACTAAGAGACAAAGACTGCACAATCTCACTCATAAGTGGGATCTAAAATGGTTAATTTCAGAGGACGCTGGGGGTTAGGCAGGTTGGTTGAAGAAGACATAGTTACAGTTAGGAGAAATAAGTTCAAGAAATCGACTGCGGCATGGCAACTGCAGTTAATGAAGACATATTGTATTCTTGAAAATGCTAAGAGAGTGAATGTTAAGTGTTCTCATCATAAAAATGATAATTATGTGAGGTAACGCACCTGTTAATTTGATAGATTTAACCATTTTGCAATATATATATATATATATATACACTTCAAAACAGCATGCTGAACATGATATGTATAATTGCATATGTTAATTAAAAAATGAATATAAATAAATAAATTTAGTAAGGATGTGTTCGAGGTGTAAATGCTAGCTGCCTAGCTCAATATCCACTCTTCTACTCCTTTTAGAAATAGAAACTTGAACCTCCACTGGCTATGTTTTGCCTAGTTAAATGGAATTTCAGATACTCTTCCATGTAACCGTAGATCTATAACTAAGTTCTGATCAATGAAATGAAAGCAAAATAGTCATATGACTCTTTTAGGAAGTTTCGTTAAGAGAGGAGATGTGCTGTTTTTGCCTCCTTCCTTTATCCTGATTCTTAAGCATATGGATGTAATGGCTGGAGCCATGACTGCCATTTTGAACCATGAAGACAAAGGCTATATTGCTAGGCATGGTCAAACAGAGAGTTGTAAGGATTCGAAGTCCCCGACCATTTTGTGGAATTGTTGTAACATTGTTGAGTCATCTACTGCAAACCTCCTTTTGTGTATGAAGAAAATAAACTTGTTATGCACATAACTTGAGGTTTTTATTATACGCAACCAAAACCTAATCCTGACTGATAAATTCCAATTTCCCAGTGAGGATAAGGAGGAACAGAGAGGATAAAGAACTCCTTTCACTTTTCTGTTAGATATGATGCTATAACAAAACGATTACATTTTTCTTGAGGACATACTTTTTTGTTTGTTTGTTTGTTTGTTTTGATTTGAGCAGAGAGGGAGAGAGTGAGAGAGACAGAAAGAGAGAGCAAGAAAGAGAGAGAAAGTGAGAAAGCAAGTCCCCAGGTCCGGGACTCGAACTGTGGTCAGCCATGTGGGAGTCCAGCACCCTTAACCACCATGCCACCTGCTGGCCCCTCCAGGTTCCTTTGTTACTAGATGGGAGCCAAGTGGCTGATTTCCACCAATGAAATGTGCTTAGAAGTGTTATCTGCCACTCTCAGGGCAATTAAATCCATTCTGTTACCTTCCATACTTGCTGTTTCCACTTGGTAATAATGAGGGTATCACAGGACAGAAAGACCTCGAATCCCTGAATGTGGAAAGCAGAAACTCCTGCCATGTAGACACACATTTTTTAAAAAGAATTATTTAATTTTATTTATTCGTTTATTTTAATTTGGCCAGAGAAAGAGACATACAGAGAGAGAGAGGGGGGAAAAGTGAGAAAGCAAAGAGAGACAGAAAGAGAGAGCAAGAAAGAGAGAGAAAGTGAGAAAGCAAGTCCCCAGGTCCGGGACTCGAACTGTGGTCAGCCATGTGGGAGTCCAGCACCCTTAACCACCATGCCACCTGCTGGCCCCTCCAGGTTCCTTTGTTACTAGATGGGAGCCAAGTGGCTGATTTCCACCAATGAAATGTGCTTAGAAGTGTTATCTGCCACTCTCAGGGCAATTAAATCCATTCTGTTACCTTCCATACTTGCTGTTTCCACTTGGTAATAATGAGGGTATCACAGGACAGAAAGACCTCGAATCCCTGAATGTGGAAAGCAGAAACTCCTGCCATGTAGACACACATTTTTTAAAAAGAATTATTTAATTTTATTTATTCGTTTATTTTAATTTGGCCAGAGAAAGAGACATACAGAGAGAGAGAGGGGGGAAAAGTGAGAAAGCAAGCCACCAGGTCCAGGACTCAAACTATGCCTGGCCATGTGGGAGTGTCCAGCACCCTAACGACCATGCCACCTGCTGGCCCCAAGACCCACACTTGATGACGATGTAATAGACAGATAAACCTTAGTGTGCCAAGGCACTGAGAACATGTAGTTGTCACTGAAGCTGGTGTTGACTATCCTAATTAAACCTCATTAAATTAGTGATGAGGGTGCAGGAATTTGATCTCAGAGTGACCCTAAAAACTGTATTTCAGACCCTGCCTTGGAGGAGTACAGAGTGTGTCAGAGGAAGATGTGGGGTGGATAGTACATCTTTAAGTTTAATACTAGAGTCCTATAGCAGAGGTCTACATAGCACACAATATGGTGGAGAGGAGGTAATGGTCAATTTTGAAGGTTTGAGAAAATGTCAGCCAAGAGTGGGAAAAGGTGATATCATCCTAGGTATTTTTAGGATATCCTTAGATGTTTTTAGGAAGCATAAGGCAAAGCCTCTGCCCTCCATTCCCCTACAGCCAGGCTATGGAGGCAGAGCAACTACAAAGGAAGGGATGCAATCGAGGGTGGCAGGGCCATGTGTGATCAGGAGGCGGACTAAGTGACGTGGCGACGGAGAGCTCCTCAGCACTCAGGTGGAAGATGAGTGGAATCTGGAGTGCACAGGGAAGGTCTCATGGAGAAAACTAACTCGAAACCAGGACTGGGAGAACAGATGTGCTCTGAGTTGGTAAAAGGAAGTTACGGAAAGTATTTCGTGGGAAAGAAAAACAGTAGCAGAAAAGGTAAAAGTGAAGTTTCTTATTTAACTAAATGGATTCAGCCCCGAGCATGTGCCAGGGAGTTGCCTGAAGCTTAAAAAGATGAAGACAAATCAGACACCCTAGTCCTCAGTTCCTGTCCTCAAGGGACCTATCGTCTAGGGGGAGTGAAACTTTTGTGGCAACCGTTATAATCACCAAGAACTGGAAGTAACCCAAATGTCCATCAACTGGGGAATGGGTAAAGCAATTGTGGAATATCTGTACAATAAAGCACAATTGAGCAGTAAGGAACAAACAAGGAATAGGAGCAACAACACACATACATCTCAGCAGTTTTCTAAGTAAAAAAAGCCAGACGTGGCCTCAAACTACAGGGTTAAGCTCTGTACATTGGGAACTGGATCTCATGTGGCCAACCAAGGTTCAAATCCTGGCCCTGGCAGCATATTCAACATGCCAAGTATGTGTGTACACGCATGACCAAAATCCTGACAGGAAGGAGAAACGGAGAAAAAGGGATTGTGGTGTGACCACACCCCACTGGGAAGTTCTTTTAGTTTTTCACTTTCTGGCAAGTATTCATGTTCTCTGGGGTGGGGGGGTGGGTGGGAAACAAGCAATCAAAGCTCTAAGCTCAAAGTTCTACAGACTTTGTGATTCTGTTTCTGTAATATTCTGAAAGTGGCAAGTCTACTGATGTAAGGAACAGATCAGTGATTGTCAGAGGCTGGGATTCAGAGAGGGGCGTGACGAGGAAAGAGAGCTTTTGGGGGTGGTAGAAATCTTCTAACTCATTATATTGGTAGTAGTTGGATTTCTTTATTTTATTAAAATTCAGGAAACTATCCACTTAATAAAGTGAATTTCATCCTACATAAACTGTATCTCCGTGATTGTGATTTAGGAAACAAAACGCAGGAGCAGTGCAGAGAGGCACCTCTTCCTAAAAGGCAGCGCTGGCCCTTGCCTGCTGTGTCAGGCCATGCAGTCCACACCCCTTCCCAAGTGGCCCTTGGCCCACTCTCCTGTATGGCCTTGAATAAGGTATAGTAGAGACCATGAAATAGGCTTTCCAAACCCTTGGGAGAGATGCACGGGGACTGCATCATTTCTGTATAAAGAGTATTCCGCATGGCAAACCGAATGGCAGAGGGGCCTGGGAGATTTATGTTGAAGTTGCATTTCTTAGCAAGCCCATTGTTCTTTTCAGATAGCATTACAGGGATCAAAAAAAAAAAAAATAGCAAGACCTCCCAAAGAAGCTTCATTCACACTCTACAAAGGAGTACCAGATCATCAGCTGTCCATATCAAATTGAGTATTTTTTAAAGTTTAGGGTGGCCTGGAGAGGGTTAGTCACTCATGGCTCCCTCCCTGAAGTCAGCTTCTACTGGCATTCACTTGAAAAAGAAATGAGCTGCTTTTACCTGAAAAAGCGAGGATCTGAATCTCACAAACTCCTCAAGGAAGAGACTCTCTTGGGGGCAAAGATCTCAGACAGGGACATGTATAGCCCCAGGAACCAGGAGTATCTGAAAGCCTTGGTGTTGACCCAGCTCTCAAAGGGACTCCGAGGGGGGTCACCTCTAGCACAAAGCATGTCACACTGCTAGTGAGAGTCTCAGAAAACATTCTCTTTCCTCCGAAGAGTTCTGAAGGAAATATTTTACAAATTGAAGTATGTTTTCCCAGAGGGGACCATTTCTTCATCTCATTTGATTATCCATGAGGTTTTAAGCACCGTAGTTTAAAGGGGTTTCACTAGAATAAATTTTTAAATCAAATGGCTATGAAATCCCAATGGGCCCCCAACTGCTTTACTTTGGTAGCACACTATGAGCAATTGGAATTAAAATGGAACCAGAGAAGATAATCTATGCAAAGATAAAGCCAGCTGAAAGGTAAAAATAAATGGGAACAAATCAACCACACAGTAGAACATTCACAGCTCCAGGAAAATATCAATTAAAAGTATTAGCTGCAAAATATTTCCTGAGGAACTAACACTAAAATCTCCCACCGAGTCTCTCTTACTATTTACCTAGGTGTTTTAATTTGCACCTAATGCAAAACGCTTTCCTTCATAGTTTTGGTTTCCCATTTGCATTATTCCTCTCCAGGCAGAATAATGGCTGGATGTTTTAAAACATATGACTGTTTTGACAACTTAGAATAAAATCAGTGAGTTACCTTTTTATCACTAAGGAACCCTATAATTTGGGAATTTGGCACTTAGCTACCTTCCAGGAGAATTCAGCTTAGCAGAGTGTCAACCAAATAGCAGACGTCATGCCAGGCACCGTGGTTAGAAAGGTGAACAAAGATGCAGTCCTTCCTGAAGGAGCTCATGATCGAAAAAAGCACAGGCATGCGAACAATGATAACATACAGTACGCAGGGGGGAGTAAGTACTCCTGCCATGAGGAGTCTTTGAAGCTGTGTCCCCAGCCTGGCATTTGAAGGATGGCCACTAATTCCCCAAGTAAATAAGGGTGAAGGGCATTCAAGGCAAAGGAAATAGCATGTGGGAAGGGCCAGAAATGTTGACAGAATGATGCATTTCGGGGACCACAGAAACTTAGATATTTCAGGACCATCGGGTACAAGCTGGGAGAAGAGTATAAGAGAAGCACGCGAAGGCCAGGGCAAAAGAACTTTGTGTGCCATGCCCAGGTGTTTAGACCTCACTAGCCAGTAATGGGCAGACCAGATCAAGGGCCCTAAGCAGAGAACACACATAGTCACGTTTCTATTTTAGAAAGATGAGTTTGTCAGCAAAGAGAATTAGCCTGAGCTGAATGAAGCCCAAGGCAGAGAAAATAGGAGAAGCAAGATTCATGGACAAGGTATTAAAGAAATATAACCAGCCTACGAAAGGCAGAAGGTAGGGTAAGTACAAGGTTTCTAAGTTTGGAGGCGCGTGGTTGGTGATACCAAAGAGATGGCAAATACAGAAGAGAGTTAAAAGGTAGATAAGTGTGCTATAGTCTGAATGTCTGTGTCCCCCTAAACTCATACATGAAAACTTAATCTCTGTAACACTACTAAGGAGAAGGGCCTTTGAGAGGGACTAGGTCACAAGGGCAGAGTAACTCATGAATCAGATTAGTGTCCTCATAAAAGTGGCCTACAGACCAGCAGTTAGTGTAATAGCTATGTCATTGGACTCCCATGTAGCCGACCATGGTTCGAGGCAAAAGAACTTTGTGTGCCATGCCCAGGTGTTTAGACCTCACTAGCCAGTAATGGGCAGACCAGATCAAGGGCCCTAAGCAGAGAACACACATAGTCACGTTTCTATTTTAGAAAGATGAGTTTGTCAGCAAAGAGAATTAGCCTGAGCTGAATGAAGCCCAAGGCAGAGAAAATAGGAGAAGCAAGATTCATGGACAAGGTATTAAAGAAATATAACCAGCCTACGAAAGGCAGAAGGTAGGGTAAGTACAAGGTTTCTAAGTTTGGAGGCGCGTGGTTGGTGATACCAAAGAGATGGCAAATACAGAAGAGAGTTAAAAGGTAGATAAGTGTGCTATAGTCTGAATGTCTGTGTCCCCCTAAACTCATACATGAAAACTTAATCTCTGTAACACTACTAAGGAGAAGGGCCTTTGAGAGGGACTAGGTCACAAGGGCAGAGTAACTCATGAATCAGATTAGTGTCCTCATAAAAGTGGCCTACAGACCAGCAGTTAGTGTAATAGCTATGTCATTGGACTCCCATGTAGCCGACCATGGTTCGAGTCCCGGATCTGGTGGCTTAAACTCACACACATCTGTTGACAGCTGCTAGCACCATGGAATCCCACACAGAGCCCTGCCCACATGCTTGTGCCAGAGGATCTTCCAGGATCCCTGCCCAGAGCCCCCACCCAAACCAAAATCCCTCGCCCCATCCTCCTGTAGTAAACCAATTACAGCCATGGAACTCAGGCGCTGAGGTATATAGCTTTCTCCATTTTAAGAGACTGCACACAAATGGCACATTTAACAACTAGCCACTCCCCAAGTCAAGACTCCTCAACTGGGACCCACAGCCCTCTTGTGTGCAACCCATTCAAAACAGAAAATAATATTTTTGGCTGATACACTCAGCTATCTTGCCTAGAAGATGATTAATATGGACTACCTTGTGTCTGAAAATTGAGACAATCACCCCACAGAGCAGCAGTTGTTACTGGCAAGAGAGAATCCACCTCATTACATGAAGAAATGAATACTTAGGGTTGGCAGGTGGCGTGGTAGTTAAAGGTGCTGGATTCACACATGGTCAACTGTGATTTGAGTCCTGGACCTGGACCTTGCTATCTCACTTTCCCTTTCTTTCTCTCTGTCTCTGTCTTGTCAAATTAAAAACAAAATAGTAACAAATGGAAATAAATAAATAAATCATAAATAAATAAATCATTCGTGTGTGTGTGTGTGTGTGTGTGTGTGTGTGTGTGTGTGTTGAGGGGGAAATGAACAGCTGCCCAAATATCAAGGCAGAAACACAAGAAATACAAAAGGAAATACTTCTCCTCCAAAGGAACACACTAACTTCCTGATAACAATAGACAAAATGAGACAGCACAGAAATGTTGAAGGTAAATTTCAGAATATTGATCACAACAAAACTCAATGAGAGTGGTTGGCAGATGGCTTGGTGGATAAAGAAGCTAGACTGTCATATGGCTGGCCACAGTTTGAGTCCCAGACCTGGTGGCTTGCTTTCTCTCTCTTTCTCTATCTCTCTCCCTCTCTTGTCAGATTTAAATAAATAAATAAATACAGTAAAATAGAATAATTATTTTAAAAATAAACCAACTCAATGAGATACAAGAGAATACAAAAAATTTTCAGTAGATGAGAAAAACATTCCATGACATGTACAAGAAATTTAATAGAAAAACAGATGTCTTAAAAATGAATCAAACACAAGGCTAGCAGGTGGCATGGTGGTTAAGGGCACTGGATTCCCACACTGCCGACCATAGTTCAAGTCCCAAACCTGGAGGCTTTCTTTCTCTGATCAAATTAAAATAAATAAAATGAAGCTCAATAAAAATTTTCCAAAAAAAAAAAAAGGATAAAAAAAATCCTGAACAGAAGAATAAAGTGCAGAAAATTTTTTTTAAAAAAAGAAAAACCTATAAAGAGGCTCAAAAATAACTTGAAGCATCAGGAAGAATTTGTAAACTTGAAGATACAACCTTTGAAACAACCCAATCAATCAATCAACACTTGTTAAGAACAAAACTGATGTATAGAAAATGTGGGACGTCATTAAGCAACCACATATTTATATAAGGTACCCCAGAAAGCAAAGAGGCAGGAAAAGGCATAGAAAATACATGTCACAAAATAGTAACCAAAACTTCCAAATCTAAAGAGAGATACAGACATTCAGATCTAGGAAATTCAAGTCAGCCAAAGAGATTTTAACATAAGAAGATTCTCTTCAAATAGGCTGGAGTGTATTCATGTTGGGTAAATTCACTTTACAAACTGTAGCAATGTACAGTGATTGAAAGTATAAAAGCAATTAAAGTAATAATAATGCAAAATTTTTAAAATTCCAAAAGTCAAAGATTAAATTTTTAAAAAGAGATAAAATTCTAAAAATGGCTAGAGATAAGCATCAAGTTACTTATAAAAGATATCCTACTAGAAAAATCTCAGACTCCTCAACAAAAACCTTACAGGCCAGGAGGGGATGGCATGACATATTCAAAATTATGAGAAAAAAGAATTACAGCCAAGAATGCCATGTACCATAAGACTATCCTTCAAAATGAAAGAATGAAGAAAATTATTTCCAGACATAAGCTGAAAAAATTAATCAATACTAGTCTGAATCTTCAAAAAGTTCTTAAGGGGATATTACATCTGGAAATGAAAAGAAATTAAATATCACCATTGAAAACATATGAAGGGCCAGTAGAATAATTACATAAAGAAGAAAAGAAATGACTCAATCTCTACCATTATATAAAACTGCCAAATAGCAATGAGAAACAAAAACAGAATAAAAAACACGAAAACACAAAACTACCAGAAACCAATCAATGAAATGATAACTGCAATCCATATGTCAACAAGATCATTGAATGTAAATGAATTAAACTCTCCAATCAAAAGATACAGACTGACTGAACAGATTTTAAGAAAAGGAAGTTCCTTATATACTTTTTATAAGAAACACACTCATTGGTAAAGATACGTGCAGATTAAGCATGAAAGGTAGGAGAAAGTAATTCCATGCAAATGGAAACTATGAAAAAGAGGATTAACTATTCTAAAAAGAAACACAATAGACTTTAAGCTAAAAGATTTAAGAAGAGACCAAAAAATCATTATATAGCAGTAAAATAATCAACTCACCAGGAAGATATAAATTAAATATTAAATATATTTATGTAAGTTATAAATACATTTACACACAATACATAAAACAAAGACTGCTAGACCTAAAGGGGGACATAGACAACAACAATGAATTTGGGGGGATTTTAACATGCACTCTTACCACTGGAGAGGTCATCTAGATAAAAATTCAACAAAGAGACACTAGAGTTAAATGATACTATTAACCTAATGGGCCTGATAGAGATTTATAGAACATGTCACTGAATAAATACAGACTAAACATTTTTCTTTCAGTTGCACATGGAATATTCCGTAAGATTAGCCACATAATTGAGAACAAAACAAGCCTCTGCGATTAAAAAAAAAAAAGAAAGAAAGAAAAAAGAAACCATAGCTAGCATCTTTAAGAATGACAACTTAAACTTGAAATCAACAAAAAGGACTTTTGAAAATACATAAACATATAGAAACTACACAATATGCTCCTGAATGATTTCAAAGGCACTAAAGAATTAAGAACAAAATTTTAAAATTCATTGATACAAGTTATAACACAAGTATAACATGCCCAAATCCTCGGGTTACAGTAAAAGCATTAGTAAGAGAAAAGTTTATAGCAATTAGTATTCACAAGAAAAAAACTGAAAGCAAATAAACAATTAAATGATGTATCTCAAAGAACTGAAAAAGCAAAAAAAAAAAAAAAACAGGTGAAACACAAAAGTAATAGAAGAAAAGACAGAATAAAGATCAGAATAAAAATAAGTAAAAAAGAATATGAAAAAAATCAACAAAATTAAAAGATTAGTTTTGAAGGACCAACAGTTGGTGTAATGGTTATATCACTGGACTCCTATGTAGTTGCCTGCATTGGAATCCTGACCTGGCACCTTAAACCTTACCCCAGGCACATGTGTATGTGTTCCCAAGATCCAAAGAGGAGAATGAAGGAGAAGGAACTGTGGTGAGGTTTTCCCTCCTAGGGGGTGACTTCTCACTTTCCATCTCTTTGGTGAGTGCACACACCCTATAGCAAAAATCTCTCTTTAAAAAATTCTTTTTGAGAAGATATATACCATTTTTAACCATTAACTAGATTAACCATTAAAAATAGAGAGAAGACCCAGATACATAAAATCAGAAATGCAAAAGAGGACATTACAAGAGATATCTACAAAAATACAAAAGATCATCGGGGAGTGCTACTAGTGATTATAAAGCAACAAGCTAGAAAATCTAGCAAAGATGGACACATTTCTTTATGCGTAAAATGTATCTGGATTGTACCAGGGAAGAACTAGAAAGCCTGACTAGATAAAAGACGAGTAACTAGGTTGAATCAGTAATAAACGGCCAGACTGAAATTCACTGCCGAATTTTACAAATTCCTTGAAGAAGCATTAATGCCAGTTTTCCTCAAATGATTTCAAAAGATCCAAATGAGGGGACTCCTCTAAAACCCATTTTACAAAGGCATGATTATCACATATAGACAAAGACACAACAAAAAAGGACAACTACAATACAATCTCTCTAATAATATAGATGCAAACATCGTCAATAACTACTAGCAAATCAAATCCAATAATACATTAAAAAATTATATGATCACGTCAGTTTTATCACAGGGATGAAAGGATAGTTCAATATATGCAGAACAACATATCACATTAGCAAAAGACAAAAATTAAATGACTATACCAATTGGTGCTGAAAAAAGTAAAATACAACATCCTGTCATAAGTAAAACTCTCAACAAACTAGGCATAAAGTTACACATATCTTACAACAATAAAGACCATGTATGACAAATCCACATCTAAATCCACTTAAAACTGGGATAAGACAGGGATGTTCACTTTTACTACTCCTATTCAACATAGTACTGGAAGTTCTAGCCAATGCAATCAGATAAGAGAATGAAATAAAAGGCATTATATTGGAAAGGAACAAGTGAAATAGTCATTATTTGCAGATGACATCATGACCTACATTGAAAGAATACATAAAAAACTCTTAGATGTGATAAGTTCAGTGAAGTCTGATACAAAATCAACATAGAAAAATCTGTAGCATTTTGTACACTAACAGTGTACAGACTAAGACAGAAATGAAGAGAGCAATTCTATTTACAGTAGCCATATGTACACACACACACACACACACACACACACACACACACACTAACCTAGGAATAAATTAACAAAGTAAGTGAAAGATATCTACAAGGAAAATTACAAAGATCTATAGACCGAGAGATAAAAAATGAGAAATCATCCCTCGGGGGCATGGCCATGCTACAATCCTTTCTCCTCCAAACTCCTCTCAGGATTTTGGGCATGCATGCCCATGTGCCTGATTTGAGTTTTAAGCCGCTGGGTCCGGAAGTCCAACCACAGTCAACTAAGTGGGAGTCCAGTGAGGTAACCATTATGCCATCGCTGTATTTAGAGATCATAATTTAAAAAAAAAAAAAAAAAAGGTACCCTAGAATGAAAAATCAGCCAGGGAGAAGGTAAGGAGCAGAATACCAAAGCCATCAACCTGATATGGACAAATAAAAGAAGCTACTCCAGCCAGGATGCAGTAACAAGAGCAACAAATCTCAAAACGCAGTGAGCCCAAACTGGTAATTTTCAGAGTCTCCCTAGTTGTTGAAAAGCTCTTTCCTCAAACAGAATCTCAACCTGTCTAGAATGTGAAACAAAAGTTGAGTTGCTCTCCCCTAAAATACTCTCTTCACTTCGTGCATCTTTACCTGATAAAGACCTGAAAAGCACAGAATTAAATAATATCTTGAGAATCAGGGAGCACAGATATTCCCAAAAAAGTATGGGTAAAGAAAATTAAAACTATGGGAACCAGCAGTTGGCATAATGGCTATGTTGCTGGACTCTCACATAGTTGACCGCGGTTCATGTCCCGGACCCAGTGGCTTAAAACTCACGCCGGGCACGTGTGCGTGCATGCCCAAGATCTCAAGAGGAGAATGGAGGAGAAGGGATTGTGGTGTGACCATCCCCCCTGGGGGGTGATTTCAATTAAAAAAAAAAAAAAAAAAAGGTACCCTAGAATGAAAAATCAGCCAGGGAGAAGGTAAGGAGCAGAATACCAAAGCCATCAACCTGATATGGACAAATAAAAGAAGCTACTCCAGCCAGGATGCAGTAACAAGAGCAACAAATCTCAAAACGCAGTGAGCCCAAACTGGTAATTTTCAGAGTCTCCCTAGTTGTTGAAAAGCTCTTTCCTCAAACAGAATCTCAACCTGTCTAGAATGTGAAACAAAAGTTGAGTTGCTCTCCCCTAAAATACTCTCTTCACTTCGTGCATCTTTACCTGATAAAGACCTGAAAAGCACAGAATTAAATAATATCTTGAGAATCAGGGAGCACAGATATTCCCAAAAAAGTATGGGTAAAGAAAATTAAAACTATGGGAACCAGCAGTTGGCATAATGGCTATGTTGCTGGACTCTCACATAGTTGACCGCGGTTCATGTCCCGGACCCAGTGGCTTAAAACTCACGCCGGGCACGTGTGCGTGCATGCCCAAGATCTCAAGAGGAGAATGGAGGAGAAGGGATTGTGGTGTGACCATCCCCCCTGGGGGGTGATTTCTCGCTTTCTGTCTCTATATCTCTGTCTGTCTGGTGAGCACACACGCCCTATAGAGAAAACCTCTCAAAAAAAAAAAAAAAGAGAGAGAGAGAGAATTAAAACTACATACTATAATTACGGCATTACAAAAAAAAAATGCAAGACAAATCTGGGTTTGGGTTTGTTGCATATTTCACAGGTTATCAACATATAAACCAGACTATTAGCTCCAGCGAACTACCTCCTTGCCTTCCATTGAGGATTTGGAAGGCCATGGTTAGGTCACTGATTAGCTAGTCAGGCTAAGTTGGATCACAATCTAGTGGCTGGGAGAGGACCAAGGTCCCCAGTTCAGGATTCTTATTACTCATTCATTCTATTCTGATTTCTCTGAAACTTAAGTGGATGACTGAAGTAGAATTAGCAATTTTATGATAAACCCTTAAGGGGCGGGAGTTATGGGTTTTGAATTCTGTAACACATGCTGCCCTCCTCTCCCCAGAAGAGGTTATCAATCATGTCCTGGATAATTGGCAGAGTGCATTTGAACAGGACCTGGAATTTTTCAGAACCTAGCCCACTCCCCTTATGACAGAAGCCTTCTGATCAAAGAGAATATCTTTTTTATTAATCATGAACCAGAGAAGAGCTCTTTAAGTCAAAGTAGATGGCATGGTGAACCATGGAGATTTCTGACTATCAGATGGCAAAGCCATTTAGAGGAAGAACATAGATGGCCAACTGAGCAACACTGGGCAGTGCCAAGCTTCCCTACAGATTCAGTAACTCCAAGCAAATCTCTTAAGAACATCCATGGCAAGACAGCAGGACCAACTCTGAGACCAGAATGGCAGCCAGATCTCTGAGAAAGTAGAGGTGGTAGGAACATAAAGTGGAAGCCCAGAGCATGGCTCTCGCTCCTCTCCCTTCCCTGCCATCTGGTTTCTCACTACTAAAATATCCTAGCAGGAGTCAGCCATAACACACAAACTCCTGGAAATAGGAGACAAGCCAAAAGATTTATTATCCACCAACCTCAAGGGCCAGTATGAGACAGATACTGGAAGAGAAAGGAAGAGGAGGCAAGCAATTTGTGTTTTAATTTATCTTGCTCTCCTGGATGAAATTAACTTTTGGCTTGCTGCAGTACAATTCACCTCTAAGTTTGCTGCTGGAGAGGAGAGGTTAGTGAGTTATTACTTGCTGTAGCTTTGCCACCATGCAATTTCCCCCTTTTGTATCTATATAACATGTTTCTCCTTTCCACTGGTGGAGTGAAGATGAGGGGTTTGATTCTCAGTCTGAGACAGAATCCTGCTCTTGGAATAACTAGTCTTGACCTAGACGGTAGAGCAATCAGACAGGGTGAGTATGAAACTCAGTTTTCTCTCTGAAGAAATCCAAGTCACTTTCTTTTCCAGAGGTGGTATCAGAGGTAATTTAAGTAAGCAGGGTTAAAATTATACAAACAAAATCTGGTTTTACAGAAAGAATGTTTCTAAGTTTCTATGTGGAATTTAAGGATGAGATATAAAACAGAGACTAGTTAAAGGTTGCTCAATTTCCCAAAGTCCCAGCAAGTAACCCAAATGAGTTGATGTCCTCTGAGTGATGTTCTGGAATTCTGTTAGTGGAACAGAATGTTCGACAAGATTCCAGGAATTTCTACATCTGCAACACAAGTTATTTTCTCAATATCAGCTTTCTTTTATTCAGTGGGAGTTAGTTTTGAGAGTGGAATTGGGAGGTTGCTTGTTGCTGCCTTTTTTTTAATTTAAAGGACTGAAAGCCAAAGGAGAATCTTATAACCCTCCATAGGGAAATGTTTTGACCAAGTAGCTCGTTTTTGAAGATTTTAAAAGACGGGGGAAAATCAATACAGTTAGCTTAATGGCTATGTCGCTGGACTCTCATGTAGTCAACCATGGTTTGAGTCCTGGACCCAGCGGCTTAAACTCACTCTGGGCATGTGTGCGTGTGTGCCCAACATCCTGAGAGGAGAATGGAGGAGAAGGGATTGCGGCATGGCCATCCCCCCTAGGGGGTGATTTCTCACTTTCTGTCTCTCTGTCTCTGTCTTTCTTGCAAGCACATGTACCCTATAGCAAAAACCTCTCAAAAAAAAAAAAAAGTGAAAAAGGGGAAAATCAACATGTAACTCTTGGCCAGGGCTACACATCAGGATACTCAGCAGGATCGTGGACAGAGGCTTCTATCAGTAGCCAGCGTACAGGTGTAGAGAAATGTTAGGGTGTTACGCAAAATCAGAAAGATAGGGAAGGAGGCAGAGACATTTAGTCTTTCTGCCTTATAGCTGAGGCTTCTTTAATCCATCCTCAGGACCATGAGACAACAGGAATGCTCATGACCTGGACAAGACCTGCTAGCAGAGCCAGCCTGAGACATATTTGGACTTGGCCTCAATATAGAGGCTAAAGAGAAGGAACGTGATCATAGTGACAGCATCTATAACTTTGCTCCATCCTTGGATCCACTCATTAAAAATCCTATTGTAGGGACCAGCAGTTAGTGTAATGGCTAAGTCGCTGGACTCCCATGTAGTCGGCCATGGTTTGAGTCCCAGACCCGGTGGCTTAAAACTCATGCCGGCTGTGTGTGTGTGCGTGCCCAAGATCCCAAGAGAAGAATGGAGTAGACGAGATTGTGGCATGGCCATCCCCCCCAGGTGGGGGGGAGGTGATTTCTCGCTTTCTGTCTCTCTGTCTGTCTCTGTCTGTCCGGTGAGCGCACGCGCCCTATAGCAAAGACCTCCCCCTGCCCCCCCCCAAAAAAAAATCCTATTGTAGTTATGGAGACTATGGATCAATACCTAGTCATAAAAGCCAACCCTGGGGCCAGATGGTGGTGTAATGGTAACGTAATTGGACTCACATAGTAAAGGTCCCGCATCCATGTCCCAGAACCTTGCTGAGCAAGCTAAACATGCTGGTGAGTTTGGGCAGATCGTGGTGTGAGAGAGCGCCCATGGAGGGGGGGGGGGTACCTGTCTCTCTACCTCTCCCTCTTCTCCAACAAAATAAATAAACTTTAAAAATTAACAAAGAGGGGCTTGCAGATGGTGTAATGGCTAAAGCACATGGCTGACTGTAGTTCGAGGCCCAGACCTAGTGGCTTGCTCTCTCTCTCTCCCTTCCTCTCTCTCTCTGGTCAAATTTAAAGTCAAACAAACAAACAAAAGATACAAACATAAAAACGAGCCAGCAGATAGCTTAATGGTTATGTCACTGGACTCCCATCTAGTCCATTGCAGTTCAAGTCCCGGACATGGTGATTTAAAACTCACGCCAGGCACATGTGCATGCATGACCAAGATCCCAAGAGGAGAATGGAGGAAAACAGATTGTGGTGTGACCATCCCCCTGGAGGGTGATTTCTTGCTATCTCTGTCTCTCTGGTGAGCACATGAACCTTATAGCAAAAATAGCTCTTAAAAAAATCAACAAAGAGCCCACCATTTATTTGAGTGCTATGCAAGCATTCTGTTGGACTGTCTGCAAGTCATGATACATTTTTTGCATAGAAAAGCATAAAAAAAAGTCACAACTTTCCTGATGACCTAAGAGATACATTCTTTAGCTTTTGAATTTTGTCTTCACTACAATATTACTTATGTGGGTATTATTTCCAACTCCAGCTCACAGATGAAAAAACAGAGGCTCAGAAGGGTTAAATATTCAGTGTCACTTAACTAGTAGAAGGTTTTCTCTTTCTTTCTCTCTTTCTCTCTCTGTCTTTCTCTCTTTCTCTCTCTCTTTCTCTCTCTCTCTCTTTCTTTCAAGGTTTTTGCCATAAGGCACATGTACTTACTGGAGGGACAGAGAGAAAGCAATAGGGAAATTGAGAAATCACTACCCAAGGGGATGGCCATGCTGGGATCCCTTCTTCTCCATTTTCCTCTTGGAAACCCAAGTCAGTTTGTCTTCGTGCCTGTGCTCTCTACATTCTAGGAGTTATGGGGACACAATAGCTAGTTAAGAACATAACTCAAGTGGACACAATTCCAGCATTCTTCCGGGGAACTCTGGCCTGCCTACTCCACTTGGCCCACCCTGCTCGCTTTCTAACCACCCCTGCCCTACTGATCCACAAAAACTCTTGGTGGTGTGGATGGCACTATGGACCAAGCATTTCTTTCTTTCCATTTTTGCAATCTGTGTCCCCCAATATTGAGGCCTGATCCAGTAAACTCTGTATAAAGGGAAAGGCAATTTTCCAAAAGAAAAGGAGAGGGTGTACATTGACAGAGCTAGAAAAGCATGCAGAAGTTGAAGAGGAGGCCTGGGTGCCAGGGGAGGGTACCGCATGCCATTTTAAAGAGCATTCATGTGATTTTATTCGACTTGATACATGTACTATTTTTATCACACTTCATAAAAGTGAGGAACTCAATCCTGTATACTCAGTTCTTCATCTTGGCGAGGGGTTTCTCCGAATCTTATTACACTTAGTTGTGTAAGAGTCTGTCTCCCTGAGGGCAGGGCTGGCTTTGAAAAATCTCCATTTCTTTTTGGCCAGTGTCCAGCTTTGGGCTTCCTGTGTAGTTGGTCTCTGATACATGTATGTTCAAAGGATGAAGAAAGAGATGAATGAGTGAAAAATTAATTGACTGAATTTTATGTGTGGCATGTGTTGAGCTACCATGTTTATAGGATTTTTTTTTTTGAAACATAAATTTTAAATTATCTTTCTTTCCCTTAAAGGGAAGCAGCTGCCTGAGAAATCCTGCTGTGTGCTATTTTTAGCATTTCCAGCTTGGGCTGAGGCATGTCTACCTCAGCTGGTCTGGACTGCAGAGTTGCCGGGCTCTGCTGCCTCCCTTTGATAACACTGCCGATCACCGTGCTCCCACCTAGCAGACAAGTGGAACAGTCCAACCACCACACTTGTCTCTCCCCACCCCATCCTCCCACCCCTTGCCTGATAACTGGCCCCAAGAAGACTTTGTTTTCTTAATTATAAATAGTCTCATTGCTGTAAACCCCATAAGGAATAGTAAAATATGAAATGTATGGGCACAGGGGCACGTAAGTGCTCAGACTCATTCTCTATTAAAAAAAAAAATCCTATGGGACCAGCAGTTAGTGTAATGGCTATGTCGCTGGACTCCCATGTAGTCGACTGTGGTTCAAGTCCCGGACCCGGTGGCTTAAACTCACGCCGGGAGTGTGTGCATGTGTGCCCAAGATCTCAAGAGGAGAATGGAGGAGAAGGGATTGCGGCGTGGCCATCTCCCCTGGGGGGTGTTTTCTCGCTTTCTGTCTCTCTGTCTCTGTCTGGCAAGCACACGCGCCCTATAGCAAAAACCTCTCCAAAAAAAAAAAAAAATGCTATGGATGCAGCAGTGGGAACCACCTACACTCCAATCCATACTGTCTCCTGGCCTCGCACTCACACGTGCTGTTATATTCTCTCTTATCTTACACCGCAGCGAGATAGAAGGCTCTTATTTCTTATGCTAGTTTCTTTTGGGGAAAGGAAAAGTTAGGGTCAGAACCCAGGAAAGGAGAGGACTCCCTGGGAGAACTGTGATCACTGATGCAGGGCCCAGCTCAACCCTGCTGTCAAACTACAGGCCCTGGAATTCCAGCTTTGAACTGATGCCCCCATCATCAG